>NC_060081.1:66632313-66935408 GCF_922984935.1 Meles meles | reverse complement strand
CTGCCTGCCCTCCCCGCACAGGGATCTGAAGCGCACGTTCCCACGGGCCCTGCTTACCTGCGGCCCCGGAGGTGAGGGGCTCATCGCCAGCTGCACCTGCAGTGCCATGGGAGTGGGCAAGACCGGAGCCTGGGGGGCCGGAGACATGCTAACAGGCGGACTGAGGAGGGTGCCCTGGGCGTGGGGCGGCAGTGGCAGCTGCTGGTGCAGTGGGGGGCTGAGTGGGAAGGAGGGTGGCGGCGGCGGGGACGCGCTGAGGCCTGGCAGCAGGGACTTGGACCCCAGCGTCCGGGCCAGGCTGGCAGGGGAGGCCCCGCTGCGGAAGGCCTGCAGGTCCGACGGCGTCAGGAAGGAGGCCAGGCCTGGCATGGCATACATAGGCTGCTTGGGTGGCAGCATTTTGGCCGGCGGGTTCGCCTGCGTGCCTTTGGTCTCACCCTGCTCTGGGGAGCTCTGCAAAGAGACAGACACCAGTCACTCTGGAGAAGACGAATAAGCCAGAACTTGGGCCGTGAGACCCCCTGGGTCTGCAACCTGCCGACATGGTCCCTGGCTGGCTCTCTGGCCCCTTGTCGGGGAGCTAATGGCAAGCCCGAGGTAATTCCGGGTCCTTGGCGCACTTGGCTCTGACCATCAACCGCCCCCTGCGTTAATTCCTCGAGCTCAGCCTGGACCGTGATGCTGGCCTCATTAAGCCAGGCCTCCCTCTACGCTCCTCTCCAGCCTCTACGCCTTGCCTGTGCTGTTCCCTTGGCTTGGAACGCCCTCCCTGCTTGGCCCTTTGTGGCCTGATTGCGCTCTGTGACAGCTTCCAGACGAACGCCCAGACGCTCGTCATTTCAGGCAAGCTGCTTAAACCCACTGAATGCTCCGTTCCTTCTGGAAGAATTAAATGAAACGACATGCATGTATAGCACCCGGGACGAGTGTGGCACACGGCAGGTGCAGGGAGACGTGACCCCACTGGGCCTCTCTGTCCTTCCCAGGAACTATGGCGTTGACCCTTCCCAAGGGCCTTGGTGCCCCCCTTGATCAGGGCTGGGCCGACGGGCCAGGGTGTTACCTTGGAGACAAGGCTCGCCCTGTAGGCTGCCAGAGCCTTCAGATACTCCTTCTTTGCCGCTTCGGTCTTTCTCTTGTAAGCCTGAAAGATCCAAAACATGGACAACATCGGGGAGAGGTCAGGGAATCAGCCGGAGGCATTTGCCTCTGAGCTCTTCTGCTCCCTGTTCTCCCTGGATGCCCTTGAGAGGGGCCGGGGCACACGGTCAGTGGGGAGGAAGCCCTGGCCTGGACTCCAGGCTGGCACGGTTGGAGGGACAAGACGGACAGAGATGCTTATTCTCACTTAACAGAAGAGGAAGCAGAAATTGGAGTGGTTAGGCCACTCGTGAACGCAGCCGGCAAACAGCAGAACTGGAAGGGCTCTAGCCTTCCAGCTTACAAATGGGCAAACTGAGTCAGGAGAGACCCCTGCAGGAGGCTTCTCCTGATTTCAGGCATTCCAAGTCTGTCACTGGCTCCAGGGGCTTTGAGGCCAGGGGAGGGCCCTGGAAGGGACAGACTCACCTGCTTCTGCTCTTCTCCCAAGCTGTCCCACATGGAGGCCACGATTTTGGACACATCCCCGAAGGTAGCACTGGGGTTCTGTCCCTTGATGGCAGCCTGAGTGTCTCTGAAGAAGAGCGCATAGGCCGACACAGGCTTCTGTGGCTCGTTGGGGTCCTTCTTCTTCTTCTTCTTTGGGTTCTTGGTCTTTTTTCCTGGGTCGGTGGAAGGTCTCTTCTCTCCCGACATCTGCACAGGGAAAAGGAGTCAGAAAAGCAGAGACACCATGGACTTCCCCCTACAGGTTCCGCACCCCAGCCTGAGGTGGAGGGGACCTTCCCCAGCAGCCCCACTGCCTGCCTGTCTGAGCACGTGCAGGCAACGACAGGTGGGCCACGCCCCCCACACCCGGCTCCAGCTCACGCCGTGCGGGCCACACTGTCATGCTCTCTGCATGAGAGGCAAAGCACACACACACACACACACGTGCACACACACATGCAAACGCACACACATGCACACACGCACACACATGTCCTGGGTAGGAGCTAGAACCCCGGGGGTTATTGTTTAACTCATGAATGAAAATCATCAAGGTGGCAAAGTTGATTCAAAGAGAAAAAGTGCCCTACAGAGCAGTGAAATGATCACCTTTGGGGCTTTTAATCTTTTCTCCCAGGCAGAAGTCATTTGCGTCTCTATAGGGAGACATTAATTCACCTTATAATCAGACCAAAATTGTTTACCTCTCTGCCACTTCTTTCCCAAGGTAACATCTACGTTTGCAGAGTGTAAAATCCCCTAATGGATCAGGAGTAAGGAATCCCAACAACGGTACACTCTCCTAGAGAAGCTGGGGGCTCCCGCGCGAGCCCGCGGACCGGCATGTGGTATACCACTGAAAGTGCGCGTGGCCCTGGGCTCAGCCCAAGTTTTGAGGATATCAATTTTTCTGAACCGTCCTCCCTTGGGGTCACAAATAAACCCCAAAGATGATCCTTAGTCATCCACAAACTTTCAGGTGTGTGACTTGGGGCAGGGGACTTAGGGCCAGGGCCCTGTGAAGTTGCGGGACGGGAAAGAGTTTATGTGACTCGGTGGGCATGGCCTCGCTCCAGACGCCTGGCCTCAGAAGCAGGACCGCAATCCTGTTGAGGGTGCGACTCAAGGCTTGCGGGATGGGAGCCGCGTAGGGATGCTGGCCACAGACCTTAGTAGGTCACCAGTAGGACCCTCAGGCCACATGGGGACCAGGAACTTTGGTCAAAGCCCTGGATCCTACAGTGAAGACTATCACTCTCTGCACCAAGCAGATGACACCAGGAATCGATAAGGAAATTGTGGGCCACTGGGACGGGGGATGGCGAGGGGAAGCCGGTAGCCATGCAGCATCTGTTCCTCCCTCTCTCTGCAGCCAGACTGACGTAACCGATCTGCCAATCGGAGAGGACAATGGCCTTGACCACACAGGGCCGTCATGAGGACCCCATGGGTTAATGCTGGTTACCGTGGGGATGCAGCTGGACCAGATCCAGAGGCACCCGCCCAGCCCCGGCAGTCAGGGTCCCAGTCAGGTGGCATGGGCGCCATGGTCACTGCCCCAGGTGACTGCAGGGCCCCCACGGGGAAAGGGATGAGAGCCCTCAGGAAGAAGAAATGGAGGTGCGGTTTGGGGGATCATGTTTGGGTTCTGCCATGGGCTCATGGGGAGAGTCGTAGTGAGCGCTGCTGTCCCTGGGCTCTCCGGCCTCTGTCTTCCACCCCAGTGAAATCGGATGCCTTCCCACAGCCAGGGGGAGTTGTCAGTGCAAAGGAAGGACAAGCCTGGACAGCTAGTGACCTCTCACCCCTGACGTATTCTTTAAAGGCGGGACCACCCATGATTCCAGGGATGCTGGGGGTTGGGGCATGTCCCCAGGGGGAACGGGTCAGTTCCGGTGCCGCCCAGAGGTGTCCTCTGCTGGGCTGCACAGCTTTGTCAGAAAAACCTTCTCCTACAAGGCCAAAGTGGCCATAAGACGTGACCCTGAGGATCTTGCTGATGCCATCAATGTCACCGAGATGACCCATGGGCCATTGAGGAATAAGCCTTCACCACGTTGTCACAGGATTCTCTCATCTGCCCCCTTGGCCATTGGTGAGCGTTGTCTCTGCTTTATACACGAGGCCCTGGGAGCAGAGGGGCACAACTTGGCAAGGACACTCAGCAAATCTAGCGGCTGCAGCCACATAGCCCCAAGTCCAAGCTCGGCCATCTTTACTGACCAGGGGCTCAGCCGGCAGACCCCACACTACCTGCTGATTTCCCTCCTCCGTGCCCTCCAGCAAATGCTACGGTTGTGCTCTTCCGGTCTGGACTCCAGGCCAGTGATGCCCGTTTCCA
Organism: Meles meles; assembly: GCF_922984935.1. Taxonomy (NCBI): domain Eukaryota; kingdom Metazoa; phylum Chordata; class Mammalia; order Carnivora; family Mustelidae; genus Meles; species Meles meles. The sequence continues at coordinate 66,931,477 of NC_060081.1, read as the reverse complement.
CATAGGGCCCACCCACTTGCTGACGGGAGGGCATCTCAGGGCCCCGCGTGGCCTCCCGACCTACCTTGAAATGCGCTTCTGATTCCTCCTCCTGAGTTGAACTGGAGGGGGAGGGTGTGGCTGACTTGCTCCCTGGGGGGGATGGGGAGCTATGGGCGATGCCGCTCCGGATGCCCATCTGAGAGATGAGCTGGGACTGGCTGAGGGCGCTCATGTGGCTGGCCAGCATCGCCGGGCGGCCCAGCAGGGGCCCCGGCCGGCCGGAGTCGTAGGCAGCGACCTCCGAGTGGACCATCTCCTGGATCTGAGAGAGGAGAACAGGGCATGGTGAGCCAGAGAGGACCTGCCCACCCCCATCACACAGCGGGACTCCGAGGAGGGGCAGGTCCATGAGAAGGGGGACCAGCTCCCTTAGGCCTGGGTGGGCGTGGCCCTTCTACTTTGACCCCACTGAGATTCAGGACACTGGGGGGGCGGCCTTCAGCTCCTTGACTGTTTGCCTTCTGTTGAGATTCACCCTGGACAGATGGGCAGCAGTTCAGTCCTTGCTGGAGCGCTCAGGCCAGCACTGAATTGATCATTTTATGACATCGAATCCGACCTCCCGGAACACGGTGTTTCTCTTCATTTATTCACTGTGCGGTCCAGCAGAGAAGAGTGCAGAGGCTCGAAGCCGACTGCATTCTGAAGCCTGGTTTGGCGTCTTATAAGCTGGGTGACTCTGGCTAAGTTACTTAACCTCTCTGTGCCCCCACTTCTTTGTCGGAAAAATGCGGATAATAATTAAGCCTACCTTCAAGAATTGGTTAGGACGAAATGTGCCTGGCACCTAGTAAGCCATATATTGGGTAAGGGTTTGTTAAATACATAGAATAAATAAATCCCTTAATAAAGCTATATATATTTCTCTTCCTCTCAGCCAGTAATTTTCTTATTAAATCTTCCCTATGATATTTCTAATTGGTAATTTTTGGACTACAAGAAAGATCCTGACTTTCATATACAGGCATTGCTCACACCAAACACGTATGTGGGACAGTGTGTCCTTTTCACTTAAAAATCTTAAATACATACACAGGCACATGGTGGAGTGCGGCATACCAGTCTGCGTCCTCTTACAATTATTTTTATTGCTTTTGCATCTGTGTTTATTTTCCCTTTTTATTTCTGATGCCAAGTAGCTGTGTTTTCCTCTCATGTTTCCTTCATTAGGCAAGCTCGTGGCTTTTCCATTTTTATTATGTGGGAGGTTTTCTCCTCCTCAAAAGAATCAGATTTCATATTTGTTTATCGCTTCTCTGTTTTCTGATTCCTTAATATCTAATCATCTGTATCTTTATTAATTACGTCCTTTGATTCTAAAAGATGTGTAACTGTTCTTTCCGCCCTGCCAGCCCTTCCCCCCCCCCCCCGGCCGCCCCCCCACCCCCGATTTTGGTCACGTTTCTAATTCATTATTTCCATTCTCAACGTTTAGAAATATGTTGCATGCCATGAAGTTGCCTCTGGGCGTGACTTTGACATTTCTCATAGACTTCACCACGTTAAAATTTTCGTTAGTATTCTTTTCTTTTTTTTTTTTAAAGATTTTATTATTTTATTTATTTGACAGAGAGAGAGATCACAAGTAGGCAGAGAGGCAGGCAGAGAGAGAAGGAGGAAGCAGGCTCCCTGCGGAGCAGAGAGCCCAATGCGGGGCTCTCTCTGAGATCATGACCTGAGCCGAAGGCAGCGGCTTAACCCACTGAGCCACCCAGGCGCCCCATCGTTAGTGTTCTTTTCTGTGTGTCTATTTCAATTTTTTATTTTCTTTCGTCCAAGAGTTGTTTAAAAAAATGTTCTGGAAAAAGAAAGTTTTGAAATTTCTAAGAGGTTCATTTTTTTGTTGTTGTTTCTTTTCCCTTTGCTACTCATTTCTAGTGACACAGGTGATCAAAGGACATCCTCTGTACCACTTGCACTCCTGAGACTTTGGTAAGGTTTCCTTGGGACCGAAACATCTTTATACTTTGTACCTGTTCCTTAGCCCTCAGGAACAGAGCGAGCCTGGTGCAAATTAATCTGGTCTCTTAGCGGCCATGGGCTATGGTTTTGATTCCTTCCTGACTTTTTTGGCACGTCTAAGTTGCCTGCAATTTTCTGCTTCCATCACAATCTTCCTTCAACACTTAAAGTGTTTTGTTTGGGGAATGTGATGTTGGTTTTTATTGCAAAAGGAAAACTGCCTATTACGTCTTCATTATGGATTGAATGTTAATAGTATCTAGAGTGCCTCCCTTTTGCCTTCAGCTCAGCGGAGTCTGATCCGAACATCGCCATCCTTGCCTGGGTATGTATTTGTTTGAATTTGTCTGGTGTGTCCTCAGTTCTGAGAAACTTTCTTTTCCAGGTTTCTCTCCACTTAAACTTTTTTTGAGGGGGGAGGTAATTATCTTTGGCAAATGCTGGCTGGCATTTCTGTTGTGTGGTTTTTGAAAGGCTGATTTTTATAATATTTTCCATGGCTATTTTGGTTCCCATACATTCTTGAGTTACATACATAGGTTAGCTACATAAATATATACTTTTTAAACTGCCTACTTCATCTAGATTTCAGCACTAATAGCATATACCTAGGATAATATTGCTGTATTTTTAACCTGCTTCTATGCTTTTTGTAGTTAAGTTCCCAGTTGCATTATTGTGAATGCATGTTGCTTTTTAAAAATTTCCTTCTCAAAGGTTTACATGTTTTAACTCCCCAATGATTCAGTTCTTATATTTAAAAAAATCAGCTTGACAAGGTTTCTGAGAATTAAATTTTGCTTTTCTATGAAGGTAGCATCAGTGGCTTTTTATGTAGCTTTCAAATTAAATAATTTATTTATACTTTCACATTTTCTTTTTGAATAATATTAGCCTCTAGGGCAGAGGCTCAAACAGGAATCATTTGCCCAGAAACCTGGCTATGTCTAGAGACATTTCTGGCTTTCACAGCTGATGTGTGTGTATGAAGGTTGTTCTAGGAGCATCTCGTGGAGAGAGGTCAGAGGCGTTCCCAAATGTCTTACAATGTGTAGAATGCCCCCTACACACACACACACACACACACACACACCCCACATATCCAACAAAGTATTATGTATCCAAAGATGTCAATTGTGCTGAAGTTGAGAACCCCTGCTCCATAACTATGATTTTTGCCCCATGAGGAGCATTTTAACTGTACCATATAAATATTTTTTAAAAATATTCTACAACTGAAGATTTTATTTGATTTTTTTTTTTTTTTTACCTTAAGTTATTTGGAGAAGAGTCCTTATTTATCGTATCCTTTTGTTGTGATGGTCCGAAAACATGATTCCTAGAATTTTATCTTTTTGGTCCTGGGGTTTTCATGACGGCTTAGGGTATGATCGTTTTTGGTAAAATGTTCCCGTGCATCGGAAATTGTGTTTATGCTGTAATATACACATTTCTCGATGTGTCTATTGCATAAACTGTTTCGACTACTTCAGGTGTGATATGCCAAGAAAAATGAGTTAGAGCGGCTCCCACTGCTCCTGTGTTCCCCTCAGTCTCTCTACAGAATTTAAACAGGTTTCCTCGTATATACTGATGTGATGTTACTCATTGTTACAAAAGTTCCAGAATGCTGTATTTTCATGATGACTTCTCCTTCTTAGGAGGATCTAAAAGCATCTTCACCTCAATTAATGTTTTTATCTTAGATCTGACTTTACCTGGGATCTATATCTCTCTTTATTTTGCCATTTTATATTACTGTACACCACTTTAAGTGTGCATCTTATTAAGAGCATAGAGGTAGCTTTTGGTTCTGAGCTCTTACTTTTTGTGAAATATATATTGTGTTACTATAGTAATCATAAAGAAACAGACTTTAAGTGCTCTGTTGCAAAGAGTAAAAGATTTTACACAGAATTCGATTAAAAAGTGGACAAAGAACTTGAATCATATTTTGAAGATGTCCAAGTGGCCAACAAGTTGTGGAAAGGTGCAGGGCATCACTTATCGTCAGGCAGGTGTGGATCAAAGCCACAATGAGATACCATCTCTCATCTGCTGGGATGGCTATTATCAGAAAGAGAAAAGATACAGGGTTGTGAGTTCATCCACGTTGGGCCAAAAAAAAAAAAAAAAAGATACGAGATCAAAGTGCTGACAAGGCTGTGGAAAAGGGGGACCCGTGCGCGCTGTTGGTGGGAAAGTAAATTGGAACAGCTCCTGTGGAAAACAGTCTGGAGTTTCCTCAAAAAATTGAAAAGAGAACTACCATGTGACCCAGCCACACCAATTCTGGGTATTGATCCAAAAGAAATAAAATCACGACCCTGAAGAGGTATCTGTGTCCCCCATGTTCACTGCATTATTTATCACAGCCGAGACATGGGAACAACCTCGTGTCGTTGAACAGGTGAATGGATAGAGAAAATGTGAGGCTATATACCCTGTTATTCGACCATAAAAAAGAAGGAAATTCTGCCTTTTGCAACAGTATGGATGGGCCTCAAAGGCGTTATACCAGATGACATAAGTCAGACAGAGAGAGACAGAGACTGTGGGTTCTCACTCCTGCGGGGGTCTAAAAGAGCCGAACTCAAAGAAAGAGAGAGAGAGCATGGCGGTTTCCAGGGCCAGGGACTGGACAAATGTGTGAAGGAGGTCAAAGGGCACAAATTCTAGCTTCGGGATGAACAAGGTGTGGGGATCTAATGCGCACTGTGGGGACTCTAATTAATAATACCTATTATACACTTGAAAGCTATTAAGAATGTAGATCTTAAAAATTATCACTGAACACACACACACGCACACAAAGGTAATTATGTGAGGGGATGGAGGTATTAACGATCCTCGTTGTAGTAATAATCGCACAAAATATATGCATGCACCAAATCATCCTGTAGACTTTCAAATCACGTAGGTTAAATGTTAGTGATATCTCAATAAAGCTGGAAAAAATTTTAACTCTCAAGAAAATAAAGAGTAGAAGGTTTTAAAATCTCTTCTCTAAACATCCCTCTTTCCGTTTCAATGCATACACTCTCTTCCTTCCCTGAGTCTTAAATAAGAGTCTGACATTATTTCCTCAAGGGCAATATGGCCTTGGGGTTCTACGTTTAGGACCTGCCGGTTTTTTGGTTTTTTTTTTTTTTTATTCCTTCCCAGCAGCGTGCTTAGAATTGTTCAACTAGATCTTCCTGACTCCGTAATTTAATATAGTGCCAACATGGGATAATGGCAGACTTGAATTTTTGCAAATCTGCAAAGTGGGAAATGCTCTCAAAGTTGTTCTAATTTGCACTGTCCTGATTACTAGAGAGGCTCAACATCTTTGCATAAGTTTACTGGCCATTTGGGTTTCTATTTATGCTGCTGTTGGAGTGTAAGCTAGCCAGTAAGGTAAACGCTTCCGGAAGCAATCACATAATACACAAGTACGCTGAAGATGTGCCATCCTGTAACCTAACAATTCTACTCCAAGATATTTATTACAAAGAACTTTCCCAGATGCATAAGAAGACATATATGCTGCAGGATAAATTTTAAAGACATTAGAATGATAAAGCGATTGTCCCTTCGATAGAAGGCTGAGCATTGGCTCATGAACTTCTGGGGTTATCTGTTTCTATGGGAAGGTGTGCCTTTGTCTTTGACCAAGCTATCGTACAACTTTGTAAGCTGTAGAAAATTGAAATTAATGCATCTTATTTTTTAGCATTAAACTTTTTTCATTGTGGGGGCGCTGGGGTGGCTAGGTTGGTTAAGTGTCCGACTTGATCTCAGCTCAGGTCTCAATCTCAAGGTCATGAGTTCAGGGCCCATGCTGGACTCCACAATGGGTGTGGCGCCTACTTAAAAAAATTTTTTTTCATTGTGGTAAAATACATATAACATAAAATTTACCATCTTAACCACTTTTTTTCAAGATTTATTTGAGAGAGGGAGAGAGCGCGTGTGTGTGCACTCACAGATGGGGAGAAGAGCAGAGGGAAGGAGTTCTGAGCCCCCACTGAGCGGGGAGCAGGAAGGGAAGCAGGGCTGATTCCACAGCCCATGAGATCATGACCTGAGCCAAAACCAAGTGTCCGTTGCTTAACCAACTGAGCACACAGGCGCCTCCTATGTTAACCATTGTTAAGTGTACCGCTGACATCACACCATTGGGCAACCATCACCACCATCCATTTCCAGAGCTCCTTCTATCTTGCAAAACTGAAGCTCAACCCATGAAACAGTAACCTCCTCTTCTTCCCTCTCTGTGGCGCCAGGCAACCACCACTTGACTACTGAGACATCTGACCGCTAGGCTATGAGTCTGACTACCCGGGGTTCCTCTGGTAAGTGGAATCATACAGCATTTGTTCTTCTGTGACTGGCTTAGTTCACTAAGCATCCTGTCCTCAATGTTCACCCATGCTGGAGCCTACATCAGACTCTCCTTCCTTCAAAGGCTGAATAAAATTCCATTGTCTGTGTACACTGCATTCTGTTTGTCCACTCGTCTGTTGATGGACACTTGGGTTGTTGCTTCCACATTCTTGCTGTTGGGAATAATGTTGCTACAAACATGGGTGTTTAAGTACCTCTTCATTCTCTGGAGTATGCGCTCAGAAATAGAATTGCTCGATGATATAGTAATTCCATTTTTAATTTTTGAGGAGCTGCCATATTGTTTTCTATAGGGGCTGCACCATTTTACATTCCCACCCATAGTGCACGAGGGTTCCAGTGTCTCCATATCCTGGCCAACGCTTACTAGTTTTTTTTTTTATAGTAGCCATCCTAGTGGGTGGAACACAGTGAATTCTCATCCATAAAAATGCAAACAAATGTTGTCTGGGGTAGAGGTACGATTGATTCCACCTTGTAGAAAAGAAGATTCTAAACATATTCTCTGGCTCTATAGATATCAACCAGTTTTGTGTTTGTTAGAAAATTGATGTCAGCATTCTTGGTAGCTGATATCTATGCGTATCCATCAGAGTCTCCTTTGAGCCAATTGTAATATATTATTGGCTTTCTCATTAATGAATGAGTTAAATAATTGGATATGTCTTCATTTTATATTCACACCAGAGTCATGATGTTACCTTTCAAAACAGATACATGATAACAAAGATGTTCATTATGGTGTTTTCCAAATTCCAGAAAAAAATGTTCACCCATTAGTGAAATGATGAAATCTGGGATCTATTCACATAATGGAACTCTGTACGGTTAAAGGGAATGACCTACAGTTCCGCCTGCAGTGTGGGTAGACTCAGCAACGGCAATGAGGAAAAGAGTTTTAGGAACATGCACTATAATACGTTTAGGTACATGTTTAAAACATAAAACATGACTATAGAGTGTTGAAGGATGTATAAAAATGTAGTAAAAGCATTAAAAAATACCCTCAGGAAAAGAAAGACAGATACAAAGCCCACTTAATTTGTACCCGTAATACTTTAATTTTTCAAAAACAGATCCGAAGCAAATTGTAATCAATCCTAAAAATCAGGGGCTCTTCTGAGCTCCATGCTGAGGCTGAACTCACAGGGGTCTGGGAAGTCCGGGAAGGCGGCCAGCACACCCGCCACCGAGCTGTGTAACACACGCAAAAAAAGGGATGCTCTCTCCCCTGAGTGCCAGGTTGGGCACCGAAGCCCCACTCCCTGGCCAGCTGCCTCCTCACTGGATGCCCCACGAGCATGTCAACATGCTGGAAATCGAACTCCGTTCTCCTCTGGACTGTTTCTAACCACTAAGTGGCCCTGTCAGCCTTTCACCAACCAACCTTGATCTCTCCGTGTTCCTCTCCACCCCACCCCCCACCCCGCCACCCCAGACACCCCTCTGCAGTCTCTGCCTCTACAGGGAACCTTAGTCCCTCCCACACCTCTCCCTCCCAAGTGCAGTCTGCTCTCATTTTCCCCGATTCATGTCTGTTCTCCCCACCTCCTGCCAGCCTGTTTCCCGAACACTCACAGGAGGGACTCTAAAATACACGAATGAGACCACGCTACTCCCCTCCTTAAAATCCTTCCTGGGCATCCCGCATCCCGATCCTCTTGGAACACAATCCACTCCCCTCTCCACAGTCTTCAGGGTCGTGCATTACGGAGCCCTGATGCTCCAGCCCTTCTTGCAAACTGTCCCCGCCGCTGACTGCCTCTCTCACTTGCCTCGGCCTCCTTCTCTCAGATCACCAAGTGCAGGAGGCCTTCCGCAGCCTCAGCTTTCTGTGCCCAAGCGTTCCTCCCCTTGGTCTCTGCGTGTGGCTCCTCATCTTCCAGATCTTAACTTGAATGCCACCTCCTCAGGGAAGCCTTCCCTGACCACTTTGTCTAACATCTAAACACAACCGTTACTCTGCGTCATCATATTGACTGTTTCCTTCATAACAGTTATTTCGAGCTGTAACTATTTTGTTGCTTTGTCTCTTGTCTCCTGAGAACATCCTCTGCCGAGGGCAGAAGGGAGGTTGAGCGCCCAGAAGTGTGCCCCCTGACCGTGACAGGAGTGTGTGGAAAGGCTTGGGCTCCCTCTCCGAGTTGTGTTCCATGGTCTCCCCGGAGTGTCTGCCGTGGGGCTGCGTTCCAGCGGCCACAGAATCACGACTCACCAGCCCGCTCTCTCCTGGCTTCCTTCCCTTCCAGTATCTGTTCCCTTCCTCTTTTGCAGGGCCTTCTGGGGTCAGCCCCCCACAAAATACCAGCACCCAAACCTTTGCTGGTCTGGTTTTAGGAGATCCCAATTAAGACACCAGTCCCCTCTCGGGCACCTATGCTGGTTACTGGAGTGATCCTTCTTGAGTATAAAGGTCTCCTCCCAGCTCAGAATCTTTTAGAAGCTCCTGCAGGGCCTGCTAGCCTTGTCCTAGGCTTGTGAAACAAAGAATCACCCCACCTCTGTCTTCCCAACCTCTCCAGATCCTTCCATGACGTCCCCCGGGACATGTGGGTTTCCCTCTAAATGGAGGCACTCCCCCTGTGGCTCACAGGGCCTTCCCTCTATGTCATCGTCCTTGGAGGCTGACCTGGAAAGTCACCTCCTCAGAGAAGCCTTCCCTGACCTCCCTCTCCGGCCCCCCTCCTCTGGCCACACACTTTCCCCAGTTTTTCCAGAGCTCAGGTGGGCATTAAGCATCCTTCTGGGCAGAGACACAGGACGTGTGTCCCCAGTCCCGGGCAGGCGGCCCAGCTCGCAGCTGGCACTTCGGAGATATCTGCAACCAAAGGCACCAAGCCTTCTGCTTCTCTCGTGGAAACATATGAACATATCAGGAGCCACATCCGCAGCCTCTCCAGGAAGGAGGAACAGAGGAAACAGCAAGGAGGTGTCCTTGTGAACGTAATGAGATTCCCTTGGCTTGATAGATTCTCGGAGGGGCAGGAGCACAGAGGTGTTTTTCACAAATTCCCCATTTCACAAATTCCCCTCTGTGGAGAGAAGAGCCCTGGGTGCTGGCGTGCCCCCACCCAGGGTGGAGAGAGGATAAGAAATCACACCTCCTCCTTCCCGCCTTCTGCCGATTCACAGAACTCACACCCTGCCTGTTTCCTCCCAGGCAGGGACGTGGTGTCATTAAACACAGCCTCACACTCGGCCTGGGAACTTGGGACTTTTTTTCTGGAGGCGACGGTGGCTCAGCTCAGTTCTGTTCTCTCACTGAAGCCTCTGCCTCAGCTCCAGAGGGGCCAGAAACTTCTTAACTTCTAGCCAGACCCCAAAACTAACAAGCCACTGACCAGCCTTTGACAACCCCTCCCATGGCCCTAGAGTGGCTCTTTCCAACAGATCCTAATCTCCCTGTTCGACAGACGACGGTAACATTTGTGATAATGATAACAATAGTCATTATTTTACCGAGTGAGGACTCACTGTGTGTCAGGCACTCTGCCGGGGGCGGCATGGACACAAAAACACTTTTATCACCCCGTTTTTAAAATAAAGATGCTGAGAGGCGCCTGGGTGGCTCAGTGGGTTAAATCCTCTGCCTTCGGCTCAGGTCATGATCTCAGGGTCTTGGGATCGAGCCCCGCATCGGGCTCTCTGCTCGGCGGGGAGTCTGCTTCCCCCTCTCTCTCTCTGCCTGCCTCTGATCTCTGTCTGTCAAGTAAATAAATAAAGTCTTTAAAAAAACATAAAATAAAGACGCTGCAATTCAGAGAGGTTAAGTGACTCTCCCAAGATCACACAGGTAGGAAGGGGGGATGATGAGGAAGCAGGAGGATGGCTGAGGACAAAGCAAAAGCTGGCACCTTGCACCCCCTCTCCATCCGCTCCCCTCGGTAGTGTATGTAGCATTCCTCAGGCCCTCCCCTCCATACACAAAACTGAAGGAGGCTGAGGTAGAAGGCAATGTAAATATAGTTAAATCTCTTCAGAACCTAAATCTCTCTAACAAAGATGCTTGATAGCAGGATTGTGACATTCTACCAGGAATCTCCCAGCTATCTTGATGTTAATGGTTTAAGACCACATTGATCAGGCCTGAAGACCTCCAGGATACTCCCAGCACCTCTTGGGCCCTCTTTAGCATATGAAAACTCCGTTGAAACCTCCCTTCCCCTCACCTTCCCCCAACCGCAGGGTATATAACCAGCCATCCCTCACAACCCCGGGCAGCCGCATCTCGGTCTGCCCATGGGTCCTGTCCTGTGCTTTAATAAACCACCATTTTGCATCAGAGACGTCTTAAGAATTCTTTCTTAGCCGACGGCTCCGAACCTCACCCCACCGAACCTGACTTAGGTTCTGGAACTTCATCAGGGAAAGTCAGAATTTGAGTTGTCTTCTGAGACTGAGATCTTTTCACAGCACCCACACAGATCTTAAGGGCTCTATTATGCCTGCAGGGTAATGAACGCGCCCTCGCAAGGCAGGTATGAGGACCCAATAAAAGATAATTTTGTATAGAGTCTGGCATGCTAAATGTATCAGCTTGAAGCTTGAATCAGATCTCAACAGGGCTGAGAAGTGGTCAGAAAAATGGAAGTTTCTGAATGAGAGAAACAAGGCTCCAAAGAAAATAAAAATAACAGCCCAAGGCCTGGCACAGGGGTAGCACTTCACAAATGTTTGTTAATATTTGTTAGATCCGGAGTTGGCAAACTTCTTCTGTAAAGGACCAGATATGAAATGTGCTGGACTTTGCAGGCCAGATGGCCTCAGTTGCAACTATTCAGTTCTGCCACCATAGCACAAAAGCAGCCCTGGACATGTACATGAATGGGCATCACTGTGTGTCAATAAAACTTTATTTACACAAACAAGCAGAGGGCCAGAATTGGTCTATGGCCATAGATCGCCAATATCTGTTTTAGTTGAATGTTAAGTAAACAGAAATAGTGGAAGAAGCACTATCCTTCAGCTGGCAGTTAACATCTGCCAGGCATGGACCTCCCCAACATATTTAATTCTCACCCAGTCAAGGGAGGAGGGTGTTTATCATTAGCATCTTAAAGATGGGAAAGCTGAGGCTCAGAAAGGGAAGTAACATGCCCCAGGTCATTTAGTGTAAGTGGTAGAGATGGGATTCAAATCTGGGCTGTCTGGCTGCCACGCCTGTGCCCTCGGGGGCTACCCTTTCAGCCCACCCTCCTGTCCAACCCCTGCCCCAGAAACAAGTACTGGGGGCTGCTTCTCAGCTAAACCCTGCCTTGGCCACCACCTGGGGCCTTGGCCTGACTGCCCTGCAGCCTCTCTTTAAAATCAGGAAGGCGGGGCGCCTGGGTGGCTCAGTTGGTTAAGTGGCTGCCTTCCGCTCGGGTCATGATCCTAGCATCCTGGGATAGAGTCCCATATCGGGCTCCTTGCTCGGCAGGGGGCCTGCTTCTCCCTCTGCCTCTGCCTACCTCTCTGCCTACTTGTGATCTTTCTCTCTCTGTCTCTCTCTCTCTGACAAATAAATAAATAAAATCTTAAAAAAAAAAATCAGGAAGGCGGGGCGCCTGGGTGGCTCAGTGGGTTAAAGCCTCTGCCTTCGGCTCAGGTCATGATCTCAGGGTCCTCGGATGGAGTCCTGCATTGGACTCTCTGCTCAGCAGGGAGCCTGCTTCCCCCTCTCTCTCTCTGCCTGCCTCTGATCTCTGTCTGTCAAATAAATAAATAAAGTCTTAAAAAAAAATCAGAAAGGCCTGAACTGGCCACAGAGACCTTGGAGTCAGCCCCTGTCCTGACACTGACTTTCCATCGTTGTCTTGAGCCTCCTTCTTAGGGGCTCAACTAGGCCTCTGCCTTGAACTGCCTCCTCAGAACTGCCTCTGTGGTCATTTTACTTCACTAGTCCACCAGGTTCCCAACGCTGTTCCTGTCACTCATTCTTTCAACAAACATGCCCTGTATCTGGGCGCCTGGGGTAGATGAAAGAGACAAAGAGCACGGCTTCTGGAGTCCAGTCTGATGGGGGAGGCAGAGAGGCCTCCACACAGTTTTAACCAGAGCAGCAGAGGGAGCTGGGTGGGGTCAGAGAAGGGGCCTCTCCAACGCCTGGAGAGGCAGTGAGCATCCCCCCAGGGGAAGTCCGCAGAAGAGGAGGAGGTGCAGAGGGCAGTCCTAGGAGCAGGACCAACCTGTGCAAGGGCACAGAGGCAAGGAGTAATGTGATGGTTAATTTATCTGTCGCTTTGGGCCTCAGAGTGCCCAGGCATTCGGTCCAGCGTTATTCAAGATGTGTCTCTGGGAATGTTTCTGGATGAGACAAACATCTCACTCAGCAGACTGAGTGATGCGGGCTGCCCACCCCCCCACCCCACCCCTGCAAAGTGGCCGGGCCTCACCCAATCCACTGGAAACCTGAGCAGAACTTTTTGTTCTGGGAGAGGGAACTTCAGCAGCCCGAGTGCTGGGACATCTTCTTTCTCCGGAGAACCCTGACTAGCACACGTGGCATGAGGAGCTTTGCGAGCTGCCCGCGGCCTGGCACGGCCGGACTGTCGGGAGGAGCAGGAGCCGAGGAGAAAGCAGCATCGGAGGCCAGCCCCGGGGGCCCGAGTTGCAGGGACCGGGCCTGTGGGTGCTAAGGGGATAGGCACCGGCCTGAAGCAGAGGCCAGTCAGAACCCACAGCCATGGGCCGCCAGTCTCCAGGGAGTCCTGTGACCCGTGGCAGAAGGGCCTGCCCAGGGAAAGTTGTCTGGGGACGCCGACAAGTCTCAGGACTCTGAGGAGCACAGCGAGCCCGAGTAGCCATTTCCTATTGCCGCTCTAACCAATTAGCTCCAACTTGGTGGCTCAAAAGAATGCAAACTCAGGGGGCCCGGCTGGCTGGGTGGGTGGAGTGTGCAACTCTTGACCTCAGAGCTGTGGGTTCGAGCCCCACAGTGGGTAGAGAGATTACATAAAAATAAAATCTTAAAAAAAAAAAAAAAAGAGCGCACACTCATTCCCTTATTAAAGTTCCAGAGGCCTGAAGTCCGGAATCAGGCCCATCAGGCTGCAGCCCGAGTGCTGGCAGGGGTGGTTCCCTCTGGAGGCTCCAGGGGAGAATCAGTCTCTTTGCTTTCTTTTTTTCTTCCTTTCTTTTTTTCTCTTTCTTTCTTTCTTTCTTTGATGGATGCTGTCCTTATTCCTTGGCTTGTGGTCCTCCGTCATGTGGCCGTTCCTCCCTCTGCTTAACTATCACACCACCTAGCCCAGTGCGGGGGTAGGGGGGTGGGGGGGCAGGGAGTGGACCCTCTTGCCCCTCCTCCCTTGCAAGGATTCATGACTACAACATGGGGTCCACCCAAATAATCCAGGACAATCTCCCCGTGTCAAGGTTTTTAACTTGATCACATCGGCAAAAGCCCTTTTGCTATATACGGTATCAAATTCTCAGGCTCCGGGGACTGGACCTGGGCCACCTCTCGGGGGCGGAGCAATACTCCGTTGACCTCACTCCGGGAATCAGTGATGGGAATCAATGACGTCAAGGCCACACCCAAAGCTCTCCCCCACCCCCACCCCACACCCAATCAGCAATCTGAGGTTTCCTCGGGCTTTAAGAGTCAAATAATTGCAAATTATTTCCTTTTAGGCAAAAAAACAAAAACAAAAACATTCCAGCATATGAGAAAGGAAACGAAAGCCAATAGGAAGCCTTCCCCAGGGCCTGCCTCTCACCCAGAAGCCTTGTCAGTAAGTATTTCTAATAAACTTTCATGCTTGGTGGGAGATCCCTCGCGCGCTGACAAATTTCTCCTGAAATCCGAGACGTCTTGTTCACAGTGGTAGCTGGAGCGCACAGGTGCCCAGCTGGTACTGTAAAATCAGTAAGCATTTAATTGAAACAAACGACTATAATAATAGTACATTATCCCCGCAGGCCGAGCGCCATCACAGTTTTAATTATTGAGTTAAGAGTCAGACTAATTTATCCTTTTAAAGCAACAGCCCCGTTCCTGGTTACACTGATCATCCTGTTATGACTATGAAGCCACCAGCAGGGAAGGGTGTGAATGGAAAGCAATTTGTCCCCTTCAGGCTGGTTTTGTCTTGGAAGGAAGGTTTGCCAAACAGGGTCTCTGTAACACTGGGTCTGGGATGGCCCTGCCGGGGGTGTGAGACTTCTGTTTGGGTTGGGCTGGGGGCTGTGGACCTCACGCCTCTGCTCAGAGCCTGCACAAGTTCCCCACCACACTCCAAGAAAAGCCCAAGTCCTTACTAATCCACAGGCTCCTCGACGGACCCCACGAGCAGCACCAGCGGTACCCAGCCCCTCTCTGGCCTCCCCCAGCCCCTTAACTCCACTCGGGCACACTTGCCACCAGCTGTCCCTTGAAGACACCCATGCGTGCTCGAAGCTCAGGGTCCTTCTCTAGCTCAGGGTGATTTTGAGCCCCAGGGGACATTCGGCAATATTTGGAGACATTTTCGGTTACGACTGGGAGATGTGACTGGCGTCTGCTGGGCACTAGGCCAGGGCCGCGGCCAAACGACCTACTGTGTGCAGGACAGTCTCCCACCAAGAAGAATGATCCAGACCAAAACGTCAGGAGCCCCAAGGTGGGAAACCCTGGCAGTTAGCTATTGCTTCTGTAGGGGACGTTCTTCCCCAGCAAGGGGGATACCTACCAAACGTACTCCCTCACCTCCCGCCCATCTCGTCCAGGTCTCCCCTTTCCTACTTTCCTTGACCATCCTCCCCAAACTGCCCTCTGCCTCTCGCCCCCCACCTTCCCAACCCCCTTCATGCTGCTGCATTCTTCCTTCCAATGCACTGATCCCCTATGAACACACCTGTGACTTCTTTATTATTTTACTATCTATCATCTCGCTCCTGCTGCCAGAGTGTGGGTTCCACACGGGCTCCCATCTTTGCTGTGTTCACCCAGGGATTGCCAGCACCAGAGCAGTGCCGGACACACAGAGGGGCTCAGTGTATGCTTGTTGAATGATCTGCTCAGGGTGCTTCCTCCTTCAAGCCCTACGTCCACGTGGCCTCCAGGTCGGGGGATACCTGCTCCTCATGATCTGCTCGGTCCCCCCACTTCTAGACCAGGCTCAGCATCAGTGACTGATAATTCTGTGACCACTTGGCTGGGCTAAGGGGCGCCCAGACAGCGGGTATAACATCATTTCTGGGTGGGTCTAGAAGAGGCTTCCAGAAGAAATTAGCATTTGAGTTGGCCAATGAGTAAAGAAGATTCCCCTCCCCAGTGCAAGTGGGCATCAGCCAATCCATTGAGGACCCTCGCATAGAACAAAAAAGAACAAGAAGGCAGAGGAAGGACAAATTCTCTCTCTTCTGAAGCTGGAACATCCATCTTCTCCCGCCCCCAGACATTGGAGCTCCAGGCTCTCAGGCCTTCGGACTCGGACTACATCGTCCCACCAGCTCTCCTGGCTTTTCAGCCCATAGACGGCACATCAGGGGACTTCTCAGCTCCATTACCACAGGAGTCAATTCCTGTAACAAATTTCCTCTTACATGTATGTCTACATACGCGGTTCTGTTTCTCGGGAGAACCCTCACTAGCACAGAGCCCATTGCTTTTTCCAGAACAATGAAAAGCCTCTTGCTGGGCTGCTAAGGTGTCAGGGTAGCAAGAGTTCTGGGGTCACTCCTACGCGCCACCTTGGCCCATGCTCAGATCCTCAAGGCCTAGCGGAGGCCTAGCTAGTGGTCTGTCGCAGCCCCACAAGCCACAAAGACCCTGAGACACAAAGAGGGCGGGCATAGCCCCTGTCGCTCAGGAATGGCCACCAAGTCCAGTGGGACAGACAGACGAGTGAGCCAGCCAATGTCACAGAGTGTGATGGTTGTTAACGCGCCCACCATGATTACCCCGTGCACGCACTCAGCCACATAACAAATGCAGCGTGTTCCCTGCGGCCTGGATTCCTGCGATGCAAACTACTCTAGCCCCATGGACGGGGGAAGGCTGTACCTCGGGGGTGGGGGGGTGGTCCTGCTCAGGCCCACGAGATTCTTTCAGCACTTTAATACTGTGTGCCACCCAGGAACCGCCTCTGGCCACCGAGGACACCAACTCAGTGAGCCCAGCAGGCAGTGGAGGGGTCAGCGTTCTCCCTGTGCCCGTTCGCCCCCCATCACCCCCCCCCCCCATCCTGCCTGGCCAGAAGGTCTGGCGTGGAAGATTTTTCTGTGTGTTTCTCTTCGGACTGTATGCATGTTGTCCCTTTCCTCATAACCCAGCAGCAAAAAGGCCTTCTTCCCCATCTTCCGTGAAGTTGCCTTTCTAGTTCCTACTGAGAGCTTATTTAGTAAGAATTTAGCCTCCATTTTTTAATTGTGCAGGTACGAGTGTTAGGATCTTTATGGTTTTCTGTTAATGCTGTGCTTCCAAAGTTGCATAGACCTTGAGAGGTTTCCCGCGGCCCTGTTTTTCCCATAAGCCCCGTCATTTTTAGGATTTTGCAGGTTATGCAGAACTGCGTCTCTCATATCATAGCAGAAACATCTGTATTTACTAAATATCTGCTAAGTGCCAGGGACTGCCAAGCACGGATCTCGTGGTGAGTGACCCAGGCGCTGTCCCAGCCCCCATGGAGCAGACGGTCTTTTGGGGAGACAGGCGTCCATCAATTCCACACCCAACCACCAGGCAGGCACAATGCTGACGAGCTCTGGAAGGAACGTCGTGGACCAGAGCGAGTATGTTGGGGCAGACTGGGGCTCTGGAATGGCCTCGGTGAGCAGGTTAGTGGGGAGGCTGGTGGAGGGTGAAAAGGATGAGCTTAGCGATCCAGGAAGGGGCCAGGTGGAGATGCTCAAGTCTGCACCCCAAGGGTCACCAGGAATGATTTGAGGCAGACCAGTACCTTCAATTTCAGAAAGGCCAGCTTGGCTGCTATGTGGCAGGGGGCAGGGAGCAGCTAACCGGTGAGAAATGACATAATCACGACGGCAGGTTCGGGTAATGGGAAGTACGAGCTGGCTGTGAGAGAGGCCAAGGGAGAGGAGAGAGGCAGGGTTTGGGACTGGTCATGGCAGGTGGTCCAGGGTGCAGATCACGAATGATATTCACAGGCTGGTCAGGGGACAAGAGATGTGTGCAGCCGGGGAGGGGGAGGAAGGGTCAGCTGCCGGCAGGCTGAGCTGGGCCAGAGCATCCAAGTGGGATCTCCAGGTGGGGATGATCAACTACACGGTCTGCTCTTTAGGGGGGGACTGAACAATGGAAACTGTTCCCAGAGGTACCCAGCCACCAGGGCGGAGAATCAGGCCGACAGGGAGGGAAGAGGGGGAGGAGGCTGTGAGAAGCAGGGGTTTGAGCAGCAGAGGAAGCCAGGAGCAGCACAGTCACATGGAGGAAGCTGAGAAGGAGGGCGTTTCAGGAGGGAGGGAGTGGCCCCTAAATGTCGTGTCTGAGAGAGGCAGCAGGTGCCCCACGGATTTGGCCGTGTGGAGGTCACTGGTGCCCGTAGGTGGAACAGTTTTGTAGTTGGGGGGAGGCAGAGGCCAGAGTGAATGGGAGGGAGGACAGAAAGAAAACCAGGGGTCGGTGACCCTCCCTGGGAGACCCACTGGGACCATCGGGAGAGAAGCCGGACGGTGGGTGGTTGTCCAAGGACAGCCTTCTGTGTAGATGCTAAAGGGAGAGCACAGTCGCGGACGGTGGGTGCTCCTGTCCCAGAAATATCCGCCCCCCCGCCCCGGGACATGGGCTATAGAACTGAGGGCCAAACACCAGGATGCCTCTTGCCGGCCTCCTTCTCATCTTCAGTCTCAAGCGAGCCTTTTAACAAGCCCTGTGAGGTAGATGTGGCTGCGCCCACTTTACAGATGAGCACATGGAGTCCCAGAGCAGTAACATCAGTTGCTCCTTGACCCTAATCCAGGGCCTGACCCCACAATCTGAGCTCATCCCATGCCTGAGGGCAGAGGGGTGCGTCGCGGGCCCTGCTGGGACACGGTCACAGCACACCCGAGAGGGAACCGTTCTGCCATTGACCAGGGGAGTCGGCGCGGCCCTGCTGCCTGGTTTTGACTACAGCTGAGCTCTTCTGTATCTTTGTGAGGAACAGGGGCCTGGGGAGTGTCTGCGGGACAAAAGCAATGAAATCCACCAGGAAACTGTTGTGATTAGAATAGAATTGGAGGCTTGTGGTCCAGAGTTAGCACGACAGTCACCCTGAGTGTCTGGGGGCTGCCGGGACTGGGGTCCAGGCAGGGATGAAGCTGGGGGAACCTGGAGGGCAGATCATAGGGGACGAGAGCACGCTCATGTGAGCTCCATGGAGCCCAGATGGCCCAGGTGATTTCCTGTGCTCAGGACAGGAGCCCCGAGGTAGGGGTCAGGAGGCACCCGGGGATATGTAATAGAGAGGAGAGCACGGAGAGATGGAGTCGGTGCCCTTGGACACAGGGAGCTGATTACCAAGACGATCTGTCTGGACTGTGAAGCCTCTGCCTTCCTGAACTTGATCTTCAGGGCCAGTTCTGAAGGGGGCCTGGCGTCCTGCCAGCAACACTAGGGCCGAGCCACGGCCTGCAAGGATGCTCCTGTTTGTCTGGCATCCAGCCTTTGCTTGCCCTCCTGAGTGGCGGGAAGGCTGTGTTGTATTTTCTTATCTCGTCTGTCTACCACACTGGAATGTAAACCCCGCGGATCAGGACTGTCATCTGCTCAAGGCTTGAGAGAGGGCGGGTGCACAGGAGGGGCTCCGTCAAAGTTTATGGAATGAATGAAGGGTGCAGGAGTGAGCCCAGTGGAACAAGGCTGAGAAGTGCCACGTGTCTTGCTCAAGGTCTTACAGCCTTAAGCATTGGAGCCAGGGTTTGGGATCAGAAAAGGGGATTCTTTCCTTCCAGCAATAGCTCCCCAGGGACGGACGCCCCTTTCCCATTACCGGTCCAACCCCCACGCCAGGCCACTGCCAGTGGCCCTGCTAGACCCTAAGCCTCAGCACCTCCCTCTGGGGCCGGGGCAGCTGTAACGCCCTGCTGGTCCAGCTCCCTGTGCCAGCAGCCTTGTTTGCCTCCCTGGGCCCTACTCCCTTTTCAGGATTCAGCTCCAATGTCACGTCTCCAGGCCTTCACTGGCTCTCCCACCTACACCAGGGTCTCCCGGAGACCCTGTACTCTCATGGCACCTTGTTATTTTTTTTCACTGGCCTTGCCATGGTTGTGATTACACCTTCCCTGCCTGTGTGCCTGATTCTGGCTGTGTGCTCCAGCCATGAACTAGGGACTGTGGCCGCTTTGCTCGGGGCTGTTTCCCCAATGTCAAGCCCCAGGTGTGGCACACAGCAGGCCCTCAGGAAACGTGGAGGGAATGAGCCGGGTAGGCCTGGGTGCTCTGGGCCTCAGAGTGGCACCCTTCCCAAGCTCCAGGCCAGCCCAGTCAATATGCAGCCCCTGCATAGGAACTGCCTCCTGCTCGTCCCTCTCCAACATTGGAGTCATGCCCACCTGGGCTCCCGCTTCCTTCAAGCCTCATCTGCTCCCTACTGGCAGTCCTGCCTCTTGGCCTTTGCTTATGCTGTTCCATACCATTCCTCTAAGTCTAGAGCCTGGATGGAGTCAGGTGGTCCTGGCATGCTTTGGGTGAGAAGACCTTACCCTGAATGACCTGAATGACCTTGACCAGTCACTTTGCCTTCTAGGCTTCCTCAATAGAGGGGCTCTAAATGGGGCAGAAGTGGAATCAGATTTGCATTTCAGAAAGGTATACTAGCTGCCCCAGTGGAAGGGAACCAGCTCATGAATGAACCAGCAGGGGAGAGATGGAAGCAGGGAGACCGCTCACAGGCTTCGAAGGCAGCCCAGGCCATCACGGGGGAGGTCTGAGCTGGGATGGGGCAGCGGGCTGGACGCCGGGGCAGTGCAGTCGGGGTGACTCAAGAGGCAGGCTCAGCGTGGCTCAAAGATTGCAGGTGGCTGGGACCCACAGGAGAGGGAGGCACAAGGAGAGAGAAGGGTTACTCACCCCTCCTCCTTTACGCTGAACGTTCTACATTCTGAATTAGCACATGTGCTAATTAAAACCATCTTTCCAAAGAATTTATTATAGGATATTCCAAGCTAATTATAAATTCTCTGTAGCTGATCCTGAGCAGTTTGCTAATGCGGTGTTGAAATCTCTTTGGCCACCCTCGTTTAAATTATTCATCAGGCCCTGCAACAGTTGTGAACTGTAATTTAAACAGTCAGCTCATGAATATTCAATTAACACAACAAACACCGGCGTGTTTTACTGCCTTGCTGCTCAATATTTTGTATCCTCATCCGTGTTTACATGTTTTTATGAACTCTCGAGAAAAGCATTGCCTGTTGAAGTCCCTGGTTAAGCCAAGATTGAAATGCCGGGGAGGGGCTGGAGGTGGCGGGCCAAGTGTCCGACACCCTTTCTCAGAAGAGCTGCAGGTCAGGCTGGGCGGGTCCAGGGAGGGGAGGCCCAGAGAGGGCAAGGACTGGTCCTCAGGTAACACAGCTCATCCAATGCACAGAGGGGGCTCAGAGTTCTGGGGCAGTTCCCGCTGCCTAAGCTGCCACAGAGGAACCAGCGGAGGGGGAGCAGGGACATCTGGGTTGTTTTGCAACCCAGGCCAGCTCAACCCTTAAAAATCAGAGTTCCTGCCCCTCCATGGCCAGGTCACAGGACTCTGTGTCCCCTCGCCCTGGGGTGAGTTTTAGGGCCCCTACAACCTGTAAATAGTTTTGAAGCTTCCACAAATGGCCCCTCACTTATTCTCATATACCTCCTATGAGGCGGGCACCATGATGACTCCCGTTGTTTACAAATAAGATGGCGGCTCCGAGGACCAAGAAGTTTGCTTGGGGTACCGCTCTCTTTTCCTCCCTCTCTGAGACCACACCCTCCAAAAACCATTTTCACAATGTCGGAGGAACCCATCTCAAGAGAGTTTTACATGTGAGAAGAGTCAGAAACAGCCTCAATGCCCATAAGAACATCGTTTGCGTTCGCAGTAGCATAGGCACACAATATTTATGCAGCCACTAAACACAAGAGTGTGGTTTGCGACTCTGGGCATGGAAATACATCCCCTAGCTACTGCTGCGGAAAATCGTCAGGCCACACAGAGCAGCTCCAACAGAACAAGCTACTGCTCCGGAAAATCGTCAGGCCACACAGAGCAGCTCCAACAGAACAAACTACAAAGTCTAGGAGAAGGACCCATATTGTATCTTATTTATGTAAATTGTATGTGTGTGATGTGCAAAGGTGTGACTGAAAAGATACCTAATCAACAAACGGCTAGGTTAATAATAGTTATTTGTGGATGGGGCAGTTTGATGATCTTTTCTTTCTTCTTTGTATTTGGATGTGATTTTTTTTTTTTTTTACAATAAACCATGTGCCGTTTTTATAAAAATCAATAAATCTGTTTTTTGGAAGAAGAAGATGTAAGAAAACCTCAATTCAAGGGGTGCCTGGGTGGCTCAGTGGGTTAAAGCCTCTGCCCTTGGCTCAGGTCATGATCTCAGGGTCCTGGGATCGAGCCCCGCATCGGGCTCTCTGCTCAGCAGGGAGCCGGCTTCCTCCACTCTCTCTCTCTGCCTGCCTCTCCGTCTACTTGTGATCTCTGTCAAATAAATAAATAAAATCTTTAAAAAAAAAAGAAGAAGAAGACCTCAATTCAAATCTAGGATAGGATACAGCCAAAGCCATACTCAGAAAAAAATGTAAAGCCACCAACCTTTTAATCATTAAGCAATAATCAAGAAAAGTAAATGAAGTCAAGAATCTAAAGTAAAAAATTGAAACGTCTAAGACAGAGAGGAACTAATAGGTGTAAAAGGGGAAATGAATACATCAAGAAAAAAGAAAAGTAATAGAATCAAAACATAATGGTTGGTTCTCTGAATAAAATGGATGAAACAAAGTAGAGAAACTAGTAACATGAATGAGCCCCCCATACAGACAAGCATGAGAAAAGAGAAAAACTACAATATACAAATTTAGGAATATGAATGGGATATAATTACAGGTACAAAGGCTATAAAATTACAAGATGACACTACATGTAATTCAGTGGTAATAACTGTTCGGCTCTCCATGTAATGAACTACTCATTTTATGAAGATGGTGTGACCTCTATGATGGTTGTACAGATTACAGTATAATCTGTATTTTAACTCAGAAATATGAGAAAACTAGCCCATATAAAGAAAACTACAGATCCAGTCACTATAAAAAAATGTAAAAGATGGGGTGCCTGGGTGGCTCAGTCAGCTAAATGTCTGTGTCTTGATCTCGGCTCAGGTCTTGATCTACAGTCGTGAGTTTGAGCCCCTCAGTGGGCTCCAAAAACGTAAAAGAAAAACCTTAAGTAAAATAATAGTGCCTTAAATCCAGCCTCACATTAAAAAAATACATAAATATGTACATATGTTTAAATATATGTGTATACATGCATATCAAAACCAAGTAGAATATATTAATACTGAGCAATCTATTCACAAAATTCACCACACCCCAACATACTAGGGACGAAAAACTATATGATCATCTCAGTATATACTCAGTAGGCATCTGATAAATGGAAGAGGTCTTGAACCACCAACCAAAACAAGAAGGAAAGGCCCAAGTACAATTTTTACAGATGGGCCAGTTCCCCATGCGGGTATGACTAAATAAAAAGTGGGTGTTGACTCCACTGGGGAAGCTTGAAAGAGAACAGAGCAGGGGCAGCTGAGTGGCTCAGGAGGCTAAGCTGACTGGATGGGGCAGTGTAATGATCTTTTCTTTCTTCTTTGTATTTGTATGTACTTTTTTTTGACTCTTGATTTTGGCTCAGGTCATGATCTCACAGTTGTGAGATCAAGACTGGCATCAGGCTCCATGCTGGGCATGAAGACTGCTTGAGATTCTCTCCCTCTGCCCCTCCGACTCTGCATGGGCTCTCGCTCTCTCTCTTTAAAGAAAGAAAGAGGGGCACCTGCGTGGCTCAGGGGGTTAAAGCCTCTGCTTTCGGCTCAGGTCATGATCTCAGGGTCCTGGGATCGAGCCCCGCATCAGGCTCTCCGCTCAGTGGGGAGGCTGCTTCCTCCTCTCTCTCTGCCTGCCTCTCTGCCTGCTTGTGATCTCTCTCTCTCTGTCAAATAAATAAATAAAATCTTTAAAAAAAAATAAAGAAAGAAAGAAAAGAAAAGAAAAAAGGGAACAGATCAGAATGATGTTCCCAGCAGGTGGGGCTGTGAGCCCTGTCTCTGATCACCCACTTTGTGCGGAAGAAGGAGCTGGTGAGACTACACTCAGTTCTCATCCTTCACAGTTCTGGGTTCCGCCGATTAGTGAGCGTTGAACCACTGCTCCTAAGGGAAATACAGGGCTAGGTTCCTGGGAGCCTCCGGTCACAACATTTTCATCTACCCATCAATATATGACTTTGTTTTATGTGTGTTTCTGTTTACACACACCTTGTTTGATAGATAGTTGACTTACTAGCACTGAGTTCAAGGCATGGTAACTCATGCCTGAGCACACCTATTTTCTCTGTGAGGCAGCTCTTGAGTTTAGAAGCACCAGGCAGCCTGTCAGCCCCTTGCCTGGGGACCACTTTAAACAGGGAAATAAGCCACAAAGTGCAAGAAAAATGTGGCACTACACAAATTGCAAAATAAGTCCTTGTCGACGGGAAGAAAACGGAAGCAAGAAGGCCCAGCCCTGCCCTGTTTGACCCCAGCTGGGAATGTGCAGGTAGAGTGCCGTGAACTTCCTGTGGTTTTGTGCGTGTCTGCAGGTGACCGTGAACACACCGGGAGTATTGATTGCGGGGTCAGAAATAAATTTTAGCTAGTAGATGAAGTGGCAAATAGAGAAATCCGCCAATAATGAGTATGGATTATATCCAGATTCACAGCAGCAGCCAAGGGCCTGGCGGTCGGTCAGGGTCTAGAAGGAAGAGAAATGTGAGCTTGGAGACAAGCGGGCCTGGGGGAGGAGTGTATGGATGGAGATAGAAGAGTGAGCATGAAGTGTGATTTCTGAATCCATGTTTTGCCAGCCACAAGGCATTCATCATAGAAGAGGCACTGAACGATCAAGTGGACAGAACGGTTCGGCCCATTGCCATCAGCCAGCCCTTACCACCAACCACCCCCAAACGGCCCTGAGCTCCTGGATGGTGTGGCCTAGGTAGCGAACAGGGAGGCTATTTGTGGCCCGATGATAAGAACTCCCCCTCGCCAAGGTCAGTTTAGCTGCTGCTGCCTCTGAATGTCCACCCCGTCAACAACAGAGACCAACACCGAGCCCCACACGTGACCTTATTCCTTGAGGGGAGCGACCAGCCCCTGGATGGTAAGTTTATCACTCTGGGCCCTTTCCACCGCAGACGAGCCCGCAGTGCATCCTCCCAAGGAGAGACATTCTGGGCATGGTTGGCCTCTCCTGTCTGCACGATTTCAGCCCGCACTGCTCCCTGGGGGCTGACAGAAAGCCTGGTCCATGGGTACAGAATCCCGCATGACACGGTACACCACCGAGGGCCCACTCATAGAGACGGGTGTGGGAACAGACCCTCGTCAGAAGGGTCTCCTCGCCATAGCACACGTCACCAGCCAGAAGCCAGCACCCTCACAGGATGCTGGCAGGGCTTTCTAAAGGGGCAAAGCCCTAGCAGGGAAACACTGGAAGGATGGGGTAAGGCCCTCCGTGGTGTGGTATGGGCATCACGCTGGAGACCTCCACGTGGTTCCGTGAACAGCACATGGATCCAGGAACCGAGGAGTGACAGCAGAAGTGGCCCCGCGCATTATCACTCCCAGAGACGACCCCCCCCCCGGGGGGGGATCTGGTGCTTCCGGACTCTGCAATGCTGGGCCAGGCTGGGTTGGAGGACTGGGTCCCCCCAAGGGGTGTGTTCTTGCCAGAAGACACAACAGGTATGGCTGCTCCCAGAGCCCTTGGGGCCTCTTACGTCTGGGGAGCAGCAGGTGAGAAGAGGATTCACCATCACAGCCGGAGAATCCATCCTGATCAAAAGGAGGAGGGAGGGCGGCTGTGACTCAGGGGGACAGATCGTGTAACACATATATAACCCAGGTGACCCCCTGGGGTGCTTCCTGCCGCTCCCTTCCCCATTGCCACTGTGAATGCACAGATGCAGCGAGCTTGAACGAGTGCCAAGGACTCAGACCTTTCCAGAGCAGGTAAGACACAGAAGCCACCAGATCCATCAAGGGGACAGCTGACGGAGAGGGGAGCTGTCCTTTGCTCCACTAAGTTTTCTTCAGGAACAGGGGCCCAGAGAACCATGGAGAATCAGATCTGTGTGTTACAAGGAGCCATGGAAAGCACTGGGCAGCCCTCTGAGCCCCAGTCACTGCCCCCCACCCCGGCTCCATGAACAGGCTCTCACCGAGGCAACCCCGGGCAACGAGCACATGGGGATACTGAGGCAGCACACATCTCCTCCAGGGGGCGACACTGGTCTGAGGACTCCCCACTGGCCTGACCAGACCTTTCTGGGAACTGTGCCCCGCCCAAGATTCTTGATACCCAACCCGCCTCCTTCCTCCCCTCCTTCCACAGGCGTCAGCCCTGCACCCCCACTTCCTATCTTCTCTTTCTCCCTCTCAACAAATCTCTTACCTGCCTGATCCTGTCTACGGCTGCTTCTTGGTGGATTCCCACTAATGCCACCAGAATCCCTTTGTGGGAGAAAACTGTATTCCTCTGGGGTTGAGAAATGGGCTGTGCCCTGCACGGGGTGCAGGGTGACCCCAGGATGCTCAGTTCAAGTCAGAGGGCCCTAACCTACCCTCTAAGGAAGTCAGGCACTGCGGAAGGAGGAGCCTCCATTCAGCTGACTTCAGCAGGGCCTCTGGATATGCACGCCTGGGGGGGTGTGCAGAGGCTGAGGGGAGCACAGTGGCAGACAGAACGGAGGGGATCCCAACCCTGAATCTGCCATGCCGGCAGGGACAGGAGAGAGAGGTCATTGCAGTATCCGTGGGGCCGCTGTCTGCGGTGGGCATCCCCATCCGACCCCCAGGGAGCCCACTTTGTCCACCAATACCTGGGCAGGTGGATTCCTTGGGAGATCTAGAAAGGCTGCAGGGTTCTCCGTGTGGGTGGGCGGGGAAGAAAAACAGAGGCAGCGCATACACGAAGCGCGTAGAGACTAATAGCATTGTTATGGCTATCACGCTGAGCATTTTATAAGCATTATAGCATTTAATTATCAAAACAGCTCCATACGGTAAGAATTATTAACATATCCATTTTACACGTAAGAAAACTAAAGTTCAGGGGCGGTGGGGAGCTTGCTCAACATGGCAAGCGGCTAGAGGCACTCGGATTTAAATCCACTCCTTTTGAGGTCCAAAGCCAGTGGCATTAATTCTGGCAAAGTGCTGACCTTCTTTCAGCAGAGCAGGGGGGCAGTGGACACAGAGACATGGTGTGAGTGTCTAGGCTAAACGGCCACAGCAGAGGCAAATCCCCTATGCCCAGAAGACAGCTTTGTCCCCAGTGTCATTGGCTGGCCACTGGTCACTTGCACTGTGAACGCCTTCTTGGGTGGCAGGCTTCTACCATGTGTTGGGGCACAGTGAGCCTGTCCCCTACCACACGGAGGGCTATGGGAAGGTACAGTTCCAGTCCAGTCTGACCGAGGTCACAACAGTGAAGATAGGTAGAGGAGGATGTTGCCAGTTTGCTGCTGGAATTCTGCTCCTCCTCAGCAGGGACACCCCAAGTAAGAATATGTCAAGTTCACAAGGCAGGTAAAAGGGAGTGGGGAGGAGGGGTCTTATGTGCCAGGGTGTAGGGGCCAAGGTCTGGGGTTCCCAAGGGAGGAGTCCTGTGGGATGGGGGAGTGGCTATCTCAGGCTGACCCTTCGGGCCCTGGATCGTGGCAGGAGGACATGCTTTGCTGTCTCCTTTGACCCAGGCCCCCATTCATCTTGTCCAGCGGTTGCCAGTGCTGGTGGTGTCTAGCTTGAGTCTGTTTGTCCGGCTGCTCACTCTCCAGTGTCTCCTGGTCTCCAAGAACAGGCTTTACTGACTGCCCTGTACCCAGCACACAGGCACAGTCCTCCATACGCCGCTGGCAGAGCCTGACCTCCCGGTCACATGGAGGTCCCTGTGATCTCCGTGCCCTGGGTTCCCCCTTCTTCGCCCCTACTGTGTTTTGTTTCTACTTCTGTGGGGGCCCAAGAACCTCACAGGGATGGGACATTCTACAATCTAAGATCTGGCCTGGAGTCCTTCAGATCCAGGCTGGGCACGGTCCTCATGCCAAAGGGTCTGCTTCAAGGCCTGAGCCAGCGGGGGTGTAAGGGGCTGGACAGAGTCTGGCAGCACCGCAGAGGTGTAGGCTCTCGTTTCTCTGGTGGAATAGGTTTGCGACCATCACAGGTGTGCCACAATCCTCAAGGCAAACTGACAGAGAAGTGACGGTTCTGCGTACCCTAATACGATGGAGAACTTGGGCCCCCACTGAGGCTGATGCAGTCCAGTGGTGCTCGGCGGCATCACAGTCCCCCACAGCCACCGAGTACCACAGCCCCCGGGGGAGCTGATTAAACACAGGCTGAGGGGCTAGGATGGGGCCTGAGAATCCACACCGCTGACAAGTGCCCAGGGGATGTTGGTCCTACTGGGAACTCATTACAGACACAGAGGCTGCCTGAGCCCAGGCAGATGGACTCCTGGATGCACTGAATGCCAAAGGTTCGCACACAGCTGCCCCGTTAAAGAAGTGCCCTTGGCCTCCGGCTTATCCAAAAGAGATGCCTCAAGGCTCCAACATCACAGGCCCCAGATCCATGGGACAGACCCAGCCCAACAACAGGCTGTAACTACTCACTGGCAAGTTCCTCTCCTTTGGCCTTGCTACCAAGAGTTTGGAGAAATGGCCACTGGGGTTATTTTTGTCCCTACTACTACTCTGGCTCAGGTGCGAGCTCTGACCTTCCCTCACTGGCTGGACTGACAGGGTGAGAGCCCAGCCCCCAGTCCAGAGATCCAAGGCTGGGCCTAGGAGAAGGGGTACTTCTTTCTTCCTTCCCCTCTCTCTTCCTTCCTTCCTTCCTTCCTTTCTTCTCTCTTTCTTTCTTTGAGAGGAGAAGAGAGAGAGAGAGAGTACGAGCAAGGGGGAAGGGGCAGAGGGCGAGGGAGAAGCAGGGAGCCCCATGTGGGACTCGATCTCAGGACCCCGAGTTCATGAGCTGAGCCGAAGGCAGACACTTAAATCACTACGCCACCCAGGCGCCCTGCAAGAGACGCTTCTGTACAACACTGAGGGCACAAAATACTTGGGGTCAAGGGAACGAGGTTCTCATCCTGCCTCTGCCACTTCCTGGCTGTGTGTCTTCAGACAAGCCACTTGCCCTCTGAGTCTCAGGGACACATCTGTAAAATGAGGATAATTCCTTCTCCCTCCAAGATGGACAGGAGGGTTAGATAAGGCGGTTAGATAACCCATCTGGCTTACCGGCCAACGATGACAGGGATGTCCGGGAAGCGCTGACACGGGCAACATTTGTTACTCAGTCGGTCTGCTAGTCACTTGCCAAACCCGTCTCGGACACTGCTCCAAACCACATGCAAAGCTACGCACCAGTATTTTATGAGCACGTCTGACTCTAACGACCACCCTGTGGGGTAGACAGCATCAGCCCCCAACTACCTGAGGCTCGGAGAGGGCGAGTAATGCCCCAGAGCACCCAGTAGGTCAGAACAGGGACCCCGGGACAGCAGGCTCCCCGTGAAGCCCTATTGCCCGGGCCCTAGGAGGCCCCGTCCCAGTGGCAGCCACAGCCCAGCCCAGCCCCACCGGTGTGCTGAACTCTCCCTTCTAGTCCAGATGCTCTCAGCTGCGTGGCTTCAACAGTGCACCGACGCTCTCCTCCAGAGCCTTAATATTTAGATGAGTTTAATTTGTCTTGCTGCGTTTTCTAAAGACTCCGAGCTCTAAATGGACAAAGCCACAACATGAGAGAGAGTGTGTGCAGGAGACTGACTTTTTATGATCCAGCCAGAGCAAGGGGAAAATGACTCCAATAGATCTCAAGTTTATGTGCTGCAGACATTCCGCGGAGCCAGAGATGGGTTCCCAGCAACGCCGACGGTACATTAAAAGCTCATTTTCCCAAACATGGTGCTGAATATGCACTCGGAGGAGAGGGCCATTATGCTGGCTAATGTCGAAGCTGCCGCTGACGGATGCTGCTGTGATTTTCCCTGATTCTCCCTCCTGACTCGCGAGCAGGTCTCAGAGAGAGAGGGGGTCTGGCAGGCTTGGCATCTCGCCCAGAAGGGAAGTTAATTGCCTGACCCTTGCACCGCTGCGGCCAGAGGGTCTCGGCTCCGATTAGGAGCCAGGCAGGGGGTGGAGAGGACGGCCACCAGAGGGCACCTGAGCGATCATAAACCATCACAGACTGTTTGCCAGTCCCAGCGGAAGGGGTGGCGACTGGGTGTGAACAAGGAAGTCTGGACAGGTGGTGAAGTTTCGTCTTTTCTGGCTTCTGCTGCTGCAACCCCAACTCCACCTCCTCCAGGAAGCCTTTCCTGCTACTACTCTCCTCTGAACTCCCCAGTATTCACCTGTTCCTTGTTCCTAACCCTAACCCTTCCTCCTTCGTGTTATGCTTGCTTGAGGACAGGAATGGCTTGACTCGAAGCTGAATTTCGAGCACAGATCTCAATCCCAGCTGGCCCACTCTCTCACGCACTCTTTTATCTATTCACCCACTCATTTAAAGGCTGTACAGTTTAGGTACTGGAATACCTGGGAGTCAGCCTGCCAGGGTTCGAATCTCGGCGCCACCACTGACAGCCGTGTAGCCAAGTGATTCGCCTCTTTGTGCCTTGGTGTCTTCCTCTGTAACGCGGCAACCATAAGCGAACCTCCTTCTCAGGTGAAAGATGAAATGAGATAACAAACGGAAAGGGCTTAAGCGGATGCCAAACACATCGTCAGAGCTAAATAAATGCTAGCAGACTACAGTCAGAGATAATTCAGCCACTACGTAGCAGAAAAGTTTGCCAAGAGGAGATGGGGTCAAACCAGATGTGGTCTTTGCCCTCCGAAGGCTAAGATAGGGCCTCTCCGACCACAGTGAGCACACACAGGGTGCCCAGGGGCTGGCCTTCATCTTCCCGTTCTTGGACATGGTCTGCATCAGAAAGCCACCAGCTCCCACCTGCCGAGGGGGCAGTGAGGCTGAAATGAGAGCCACAGGACGAGGCAGGTGGACACCGCGCGAAGATCATGGCTGCTGTGACCTGGCCCCTCCCCCCGGCTGTGAGCCCTCTGAGGCGTCTTCGAATCCCCTGTGGCTCAGGTTTCACTCTTCCGGCAACCTCCATTCCCCTGTGCAGAGCCTGGAGGGTGAAGAGAGCACGGAGCTCGGAGTCAGAGGCTCAGGTTCAAGTTCCAGCTCCACCCTTCTTCTTGAGACATGACCTTGGACGTGTAATCTCTCTCCTCCCATTCATTCGGTCAATAAACAGACACGGAGGGTGATCCGCTAAGGAGGCCCTTTGCCAGAGGCTGGTGCCAGAGAAAGGCATGAGCACAGACCTAGGCTTCAGGCTGTCCCAGGCTGGCAGCACAGACAGACCTCTGAATGGATGGCCACCTGCCTCAGACTGCTCCCACCTTCATTTGCACTTTTCATATACTGTTCATCATGGGGTTTGTTTTTTTTTTTGGTGGTAATTTTGATTTTAAAAAATATCTCAGTAAGACACCGTTTATCTTGATTACTGAGGTTTTTGGTGCTCCCTCAAATATTTAGACTGAAGACAAGTGCCTCACTTGTCTCACTCCACTCCCAGCCCAGAGGATCCCAACAGCCTCAAAGAGAAGGTGACTTCTGATCTGGGTCCTAACACAGGAAAAGGAGTTCAGCAGGTTGACAAGGGGGAAGAGCCTTCCAAACAGAAGAAACAGCAGGCAGGGGTCCTCACCCAGGGATGATTTTGTCCCCCGGGGAACATTTGGCACTGACTGGAGACATTGTGTGTGTGTGTGTGTGTGTGTGTGTGTGTGTGTGTGTGTGTGTGTGTGATTTTGACAGACGGTGGCATGCTACCAGAGGCCAGGAACAACGGTGGAAGCCATGGTCACTGCCAGACATCTCAAATGCCCAGGCCAGCCCTTCCCCCGCCCCCACAGAGAACTTTCCCACCCAGATGTCAGTAGTGCTGGGTTGAGGAACCCTGCACTATAGAGCACGGAGGTGTGAGACATCGTGGCATCACGCTACCTCGGGCTGGTTGCTTGGCCTCTGTAAGTCTTAGTCTCTGCATCTGGACAATGGGGATACCAACGGGTTGCTGGGAGAGGTAACGGGACCAAGTCTGTACACAGCAGGTACTCAAAACGTGCCTACGCCCCCTCCTTTTCCCCTTTGAACGCACCTCAAACTTTAGAGCAAACAGTTCTCAGAAGAGACGGTGTCCCTGGGTTCCAAAGAAAACTGGGACATGGGAAAGAACACATTCTGTTCTTTTCCGACCTTTCTCTTAGTGAAAACCACGAGTCTTATCTCTCAACAAACGGGAGCCTGCTCACAGAGAGCTAGCCTGTGTGTTGGCTTATCACCGGCCTGAGTTTTAACAGGGAGTGAATTTTTATGACCGAGTTATAAACCTTTGCAAAAACCATTTTTAAACTAAAAACCGCTGACAGCTTCTTAACTACTATAGCTGCTAAATTAAGCATGAGGGATGGGGTGGGCGGGGGCTGGGGGGTGTGCAGGAGAGGGTAGAGGAAAACAAAAGTGCCCTAACAGAGTTACTGGAGGTAAAATAATGTTCATTAAAAATAGAAAAACAAACACACACAAAAATCTTTTGTGTTCAACTTCACACTCGTACATCATAATGTTCCAGTAAAAGGCCATTTCCCCCTGAGATAATAAAAGAATTGAATTTTTCCTTATCGGTCATCTATTTTTCTAGCTGAAGCTATTACTCCCGCTCTGGGGTTGCTAGGCAACAAGAAATATTAATAGTGGCTTTTATTAGCTTAGCTTTTGCAGCCGAGTACCAGAATGAGAAAATGGGAAACATAAATGTGTTACATAAATCTTTCAACCTTTCAGAGCTGGTGTTAGTCTCTGTTTTCATAATGATTTATTGAAGTGATGGTTCATTTATGAGAAAAGGGAGTGCGGGATAAGAAAACGGAGCGGTCCCCTGCAGGAGTGTTTGAAAATAAATAATTATAGCAGGAGAGCAAAAGCTGTTTAAAGCCATTTTTCTGAGTTTTATAAAATGTAAAAAGACATATTTCTTTCGCTTACTGCCTCTGAAAAAACAGGGGGCGGGAGTTTCATCTGGACTCGGCTGCATATAAAGGCGGCTCTGGGCCTCTGGTTTCCCCCACTTAAGGATCCTCAGGGGCCTGTTGTGAGATCCGCACCCCACCCCCAGAGAAGAACGAGATTAAAAACAGGGCCCCCGGGAGAAGCCCAAGCCACAGGATCTCCGGGAACCCCTTGCTCTTACTGAGATGCTACCGCTGAGCCCGGAGAAGTGGGGTTTGAGACCCTCGCCTTCTCAGCAGGCAGTGGGACCGTCACTTCTCAGCTGCTTTCAAGCTCTGGGCCCCGACTGAGGTCCTGGTGGAGATAATACACTTCCCTCCAGCCCACTCTGCAGCCTGGGCCCTCTCCCAGCGCCCTGCACCTCAGTCTTTAACCTGCTTTCCTCGACACGCACCTCTGGGCCCAGGCCCTGGCCGGTGAGCCAGCCTGACCACTTTCTGCCCCAACAAAGCCGACTCCCAGCAGGTCTGGCTGGACAAACGGAGATACGAGGCTGAAGCCACCCAAAGCCCATCAGCAAAATGAATAATACAGTCGCCTGTATTTATTAGAAGGGCCTACTGTGAGGCAGGCACTGGGCTGAGCACTTTTTCTACCTCTGATCACTGAATCTTCACACGTTCCTATGAGGCAAGGAACATTTCCTCCATTTTATAGATGAGGAAACTGAGGCTCATGGAGGATTAACCCCTCAGTGTGAGTCACAGGGTGGAGGGTAACACATGGTGCAGCTGGGTTTTGAACTTGGGTCGGCTTAACCCCAGAGCCCACACTTTAACTCGTGGGTGATACTAAACGCCAAGAAAACAAAAGCACAGAAGCAAAACAAAACGCTTTCACAATAGATTACGAAAATGGCCACGAATCCCTGCCCTCCCGCATCCACACTCTTCTGCAACTTGACGTCAACATTTCTCCCTTCAACAGGTGGGGCCTATTCCTTCGCTCCTTGAATCTAGGCATGGCCATGCACCCAGCTTTGGCCAAGGGGACATCAGCAAACGTGACGAGAGGCAAGACTGGAAAAGCGGTTGCATCCTGGGGCTTATCCTTCCTTGATGCTACTGGGAAACCCGTGCCACGTAAACAGGCCACGGCCACCACGGGATGAGAGACCACTGGTCCCAGCTGACATTGGGTCAGCTGCCAGGATGTGAACAAGCTTGTCCTCAACCAGGCAGTCCCAGAGAAGCTGCAAGTTGACCCCAGGACCCAGCCAAGCCAGTCCAGACTGAAAGACCTACGGACCCATAGAATCACAAGAAATAGTAAGTGTTCATCGTTTGCTTTCGCCACTAAGTGTTGAGGTGGCTTGTTACACAGCAAAAACTAGCTGATAACAATCATAAACCAGAACAAGACCAAAAAAACTTAAATGCATTAAGGACGATAAAACAAATAGGTTGGGTTGGGGCGGGGGGTCTTCCATTGCCCCTGGAGTTCAGTCATCCAGACAAGTTTGGGGGGGGGGGGAGTGTCTGTGTCTTTGGTGCTTTTTCCCCAGACTCAGGAGCGCAAACCCTGCATCTCCACTTGTAAGAATCACACAGAGGTGGACCAAATCTCCCAGGGGGAGTCGGGATACGACAGGGAAGGGAGGAGGAGTTTGGAGAGGAAGAGCAGAGAAGAGGAAGACAGGGGGATAGATGTTAGAGGAGTTTAACAAGGACCTCCCAGAGTCAGTGCACAGGCCCTGCTCCTAAGCCCTGAGCCCTGCCCCACACCCCAGGCCCTGACCCAGCGTTGTGGTCTCTCTCATGGGAACCACCTCTAAAGCAAGGCACTGAAGTGGCAACGGAGACTGCCCAGCTCCCTCCCCGAAAGCCTGCCCCAGGACACTAGCCTGGAAAGACATTTCCCTTGGCATAGGGTCCCTGGGCCATGGCTCCTAGCCCACTCCCAGCAAGATGCTTTGGGACAGGAACCCAGAACTAGCACTCAGGATTTGACCCATGTTGGTAAGACTTGAGCCCCCTGGGCCAGGGGCATGGGTGGAGGTGGGAGCCGAGGGTCTATCCAACCTCAAACCCATGTGCTCACCCAGGGTGTCACGGCTGACTGGGCGATTATTCCCCTTCTCCCACTTGTGAGTTCGCCAGAATTGGCATCCCAATCCCCATTCCACAGATGGGCAAACTGAGGTGGGAGAGAAGTGATTTGTCAGAGGCCCCAGAGAAGGCCAACAATTGTCAGCTCTGGGAGAGAGTGCTTGCGTGCCAGCTGCCTGCCACGCCCATGCTAACCGAGGCCCAAGACGGCACCACCCAGCTCCAGTGACCCACCGGGCTCAGGAAAACCCCAGATTTCCCAAACCACCAGAATGGACGGCTGGTGGGGAGACAGCTCTGCCAGGACTCCTCTCCGCCGTCGGGCCCGCCTCCACCTTCTCGGACCTCTCCCGGGGCTCTCTCTGACCTCACAGGAGGCACAGATTCCCCGGGACTTGTCTGGCAACATCCAGCATTGTCCCTTCCCAGGATAATTCTCCTCCTGGGTAGGCCGGGACCATAAGCTCGAACATTTCCCAAGGACGACTCCAAAATAAATTATTTCAGACTTAACCGAGGCTGCTTAATAAATTCCACTCTTCTAGTTTCTTTGGGTATTTTAGAAACTGATTTATACATACAATATCTCTCTCAAAATGAGACAATCAACACAGGATAAAATTATTGAGTTATGAAAATAGGGGTCAGATGGAGGTGCAGTGCTTTAAATTAAACCGGCAAAATGTATCTTTCATACTAAATTGACTCTTTTTGTCTTGGAAATGAATGTTTAATCAGTTAAGACGCTGAAGTCGAGGGAGAAGCTTTAAGCATATTTAATTTTGTAAGAGGGGCCCAATTCCAACACTGCACAGGATTCCTGCCAGCAGCCATACCTCAAAAGCAAAAAAGCCGACTGCCATGCACGTCAGGAGGCCGCCAGGTCGGGACAGGGGACCAGAAGGAATCAGTGGCCTCTGGGCCCAGAGGCAAAAGGGCTTGGCACAAATGAGATGGTTGTCAGACACCCTGGCCTCACCCACCTCTCCAGGGACGACATCCCTGACACATCTCAATCTGGGCAAACAGCATCTGCGACCTGCTGGCCATCGGGGCACCTTCGGGGCCACCTGCGGCCCTGCGGCCCAGCTGCTCCATCTGTCGAGCTCCTGGTAAGACGGAGAGGCGCACAGTAGCAGACAGAGCGAGGCTCAAGGTCTGCTTTGGTTTCTTATGACTGTGTGACATTCACTCACTCATTTACTCATGCCGTGTTTCTAGAACCCACCATGTGTCAGGTCATCGCTTCCTAGAGGTGTCTCTTCTGGGCACACACAGCAGCGTGCCCCGATTCTTTCAGAGCACTTGCTGCTTTTCCAGAAGTGCAGCCTTCCCCTGCCTCTCACCTGCACCAGCGTTCCTCCAGGGCCTCGTAGAGCCAGGGCTGGGAACCATGCCTGGGACCTAGGAGGCTCTTAATAAAGGTGCTGTCCAGGGGATCACCATGGTAGGTTGAAAACTGCCCCCCAAAAATGTCAGGTCCTAATCCCTGGAACCTGTATCTGGGGAAAAAGTCTTTGCAGGTATAATTAAATGAAGGTTCTTGAGATGGACAAAATATCCTGGATTAACCCTAAATGTTATGACAGTGTCCTTACGAGAAAGGCAGAGAAGCCTGCCTGGACAGAGAGAGGGCCAAGTGAGGTCAGAGTGATGTGCATGGGCTAGGATAGCCAGCCACCTCTAGAAGCCAGAAGCTGCAAGGGAGGGACCCTCCCCCGAGCTTCCGGAGGAAACTCACTCCTCCTGACACCCTAATGTGGGCTCAGCCACTCAGATTTCAACCTCTAGCTTCCAGAGCTCAGAGAGAACCGGTTTCTGGAGTTTCAAGATACCACCCTGGCGACAATTTGCTCGAGCAGCTGCCGGAAGCCAATACAATCACCTGCCTGCTCTGAGCCTCCGTTTCCCGACGGAATGATACCCACCTCGCTCGGTTCTTGGGAGCAGCGTGTAAACAGTCCGTAAAGTCCTCCGCACTGCACTTGACACCTAGCAGGTGGCCACCCAATTCCACCATCGTCCTCGGGATGCAAATCTACACATGCACAGACACACGCCTGCCTCCTACCGCTCGGACAAACTTGAAAAACTTGTCTCTAAGGGCAACTTGCGTCTCTTCACCAGAGAGGCCCGGCAGAAGGACACGATGGACGTGTGCTTATCGAGTTTCCCATTTGGTCCAGTCACCCTCCCCTGGATAAAACTGTCTGGCTTCTCTTTCGTTATAGAACGAGGGAATATAAAACTCAGTGAGTCCTTGACACCTGATTAGTGGAAGAATGAGAGCTATCTGAGTTTGTGAAGCATCTTTACCCTGAGCTAGTTTTAAAGAAATCCGGAAAATGACTGCAAAGTGCCTATTTGGACCAAGCCCAACCAAAACATACCCGAGGAGGAGTGATCACAAGGTCATTTCTGACATACAGACCACATTCTTTGTCATTATCAGAGCTATTAAAAGCAGGTGGCCCTACAAAGGTATCTGCAATCTGTTCCTTTAGGTAAATGAGACTCATGGAAAAGACGTCCCGTTTGGTTACAGTGGGAATTCACTTTTATTATCAATCATCCCAATAATAAAGATTCCCTGATTGTTTACTCTCTGCCAGGCGTTTTTCTAAGACTTGGCACACATATCTCCAATACATTTCACTGAAGTCTTGAGGTGGGTAATGTTAGGATTCCAACACAAGGGAATGAAGCTCCAGAGGAGGACCCAGGACCCAAGGCAGGTCTGTGGGACTCGAGAGCCCACACACTGGACACTAACCCCCACACTGTCTCTCCTGCCCATCGGCACCAAAGGCCAGCAGGACCGGAACTCAGGACCACAGCCAGCCATACTGGCCCTTGTATTCCAAGCCTTCACTAGGGCACACGCCTGAGGGGTCTGCTGGCCCTTCCCTGGCTTGTGCTACCGTAAGCCCCAACAGGGAGGGACACTCTGGAGTAGGGCCCTTTTGTGAACAGTGAGCTGGGCAGGCGACTAACTTTCTAACAAGTGGAATTAAAATGGTACGGCTCTGGAATCTTCAGTTCTCTTACAGAAGAGAGGGCCTGCACTATGGATGGGCCCCAAACAAAAGTATTCCTCAAGAAATGGAGTATCAGTTTCCACTGAGCACTTTAGTCCAACCCAGAATGTTATAAAATGCGGAGCTTGAGTTGGCTGCCTCCCTCTCCGTACCTCTCACCTTTTATTTCTTACCTGGGTTCAAAGAAGGAAAAAATGTGATGTAGCTCACAGAAATACATAGGGGACCTCAGCCTTTTTTTTTTTTTTTTTTTTTTTTTTTTTTTTTTTTTTTTTTTAAGCAGGGACATTTGGTGGTAACAAGAGTAAACACTAAGTAAAACACTGTCAAGATGGTTACAGTACACACTGTCTGTCTGAAGGCTCCAGGCATCGGCTAGAATTGGGCCACACCTGTGGCTGTGGCCTCTGAGCAAGGTCTGCAGAGATAAACACGAGCCAGCCAACACCCTGTGATGCCGACAGGGAATCAGCTATGCAGTCCCTCCTCCCCTGCCACAGATGAGTCTGTGACCCAAGCTAACAAAATCAAAGATTGCTTCCTTCTGGACACAACAGTGATTGGTCCAGGGTCCAGCTGTGCTCCATCATGGTCCTCCCTAGAAGACCCAAACTGCCACTTGCCAGAGATGTCAGGGAAGATGTGGGCTGCCAGCTGCCATCATGTCATGCCTGCTGTGTGGAAATGGGCATAGGATAAGGCCCTAATGATGCTACTGGGGTTTCTGGATCCAGCTATACCTGAAACCCCTTGTCCACCCTTGGATATTTCTGTCTTTTTGCTTAAGCTAGTATAAGTTTTATTCCTGTCACTTAGGAATGAACTTAAGAGTCGTGACTAGTATATAATATTATATACAAACAAAAATGACCATAGTTATTCAGGAGA
Source organism: Meles meles (assembly GCF_922984935.1). Lineage (NCBI taxonomy): Eukaryota > Metazoa > Chordata > Mammalia > Carnivora > Mustelidae > Meles > Meles meles. Next base: position 66,892,815 of record NC_060081.1, on the reverse strand, counting down.
AGTACTAAAATTCCCTTAAGGGATTTTTTTCTACTACACAAAAAAATCCTCCACTAGTTTTCTATAGCTCTTGATTGTTCAAACCAGCCATTATGCTAAGAAATCATGTATCTCCTTAGCATAGGATTCAGGACCCTTATGATCCAGGTGCTGCTACCTCTTTCACCTCCCTCTCTCTCTCTCTGACTCCAGGTCCATTCTCTCCTGCCCTATAAAGAGAATGAACCCCATGCTGTCCCCAAGAATGATACGAGCCCTCCTGCCTCTTGCTTTTGTACATGCTATTCCCCCAACTTGGAAGGTCTTTTCCTGTCCTAGTCTGCCTGCTTGTTTTCTACTTATCCTGAAAACTTTAACTCAGCAATCACCCTTCTCCCTGGCAGCTTAAACAAGAAACAGTCTGGAGTAATATTTTTTTAAAATATTATGATTTTATTTATTTATTTATTTTATGATTCTATTTATATGAAATGTCCAGAATACGCAAATATCTAGAGACAGGAAGTAGATTAGTGGTTACCTAGGGCTGTGAGTTCTGGGGGGGGGGTGGAGGAGGACTACGGGGTGCAGGATTTCTTTTGGGGGTGATAAATGTTCCAAAATGGACTGAGCTGATAGTCATACAGTCCTGTGTAAAATCTAGGGAGTTGTCCTCTTTAAATGGGTGAACTGTACGGCGTGAGAATTACATCTCAATAAAGTCATCGTAAAATAGAAATAAAGATGAGATTATACTATTACAAATAACAGTAAAACAAGTAATACCAAGGTACTATAGACAGAGCTCCAGAAGTGACTTGTGTGAAGATGTAAATTACCCTCGATGCCCTCCCCTCATATTCTGCAGATCCCACGCAAACATCCAAGCCTACGCCCCGCACACAGGCAGAGGGTCCTCATCCAAACACTGGCATTCTGCTCCCCTCTCAACCCGCTTCCCTGCTGTATCCAGCAGAACCATGGGGAGGGGTGTGACACACTCACCGTGGGCAGCTGGCCTGACAGCAGGTGGCTGTCCTGGGCCAGCATGTTGGATACCATGATGGCTGGGAGGTCCATGGCCTGGTAGGAGTAGGCAGGGAGCAGTCCGTTGGGCGTGAGGCTGTGGCACAGCGAGTGGTAGCCAGCTTCGTGGTCCCCCAGGTGCAGGAGGGATGGCTCGGGGAGGTTGGGAGGTGTGATCGGGGGGATCTCATAGTCTTCGTTGCTCTCGCTCTGGCTGCTGTAGGTCTAAAACATCAAAAGGGCATGTTGTTGGGGCTCCGTGTCTTACAACTGGAGAACATGCTTTAATAGCACCAATAATAGCAACAAAATGGTAACAACTTCTTGACAAAGGAAAGAAGGGATGATTTCTCTGGAAGGCAGACAGTCAAGATGGCCCTATGACTTGGTTAGATTCCTGCCTCATATCCAAATGGGTGCTCCCTCCCACTAGAGGCTCTGTGTAAAAAACCTGCCCTCCTGGAAAGTGGAACCAGCTCTTGTTCCCACCTTGTTCATTTTCCTGTCAGATCTGGACACCGCAGCCCAACATGAGTCCGTCTTCCCACACCCACCCATTTTAGAGATGGGAGAATCCAGGTCCAAAAGGAAAGTGGCCCATCCATGGTTAGTCCAAGAGTGGGGAATGGACTGAAGTATCCTGATTCCCTGCTTGGTAGTCTTCCAGGGCAGTTGGGCACCTTCCCCTTGTGTGCCCTGAACACCCAGCCCACCCAGGTCCTGTCCTGCTCTTTCTCGTCTTGGTAAATGGTACAAAGGCTCTCCCAGAAGCACAAGCTAGGAGCCATACTGGACACCTTCCTCTCCAATCCTTGTTTGTTTGCTTTCTCCCCTCACTGCACTGACCAGGAGGCTCCAGCACAATGCTGAATAGAAATGGTGAGAGCAGGAAGTCTTGCTTTCTTCCTTACCTTAAAGATCTCAATGTTTTACCACTAAGTACGATGTCTACCGTGGGTCCTTACTGATGTTCTGGAACAGCATGAGACATGGCTAGTTTGTCAAGAAGGTGTTACTTTTTCTTTCAATTGTGTGTGCTTTGCTGTTGTTGTTTTGCTTTTATTGGACTCCTTTTCCCCACATCTACTGGAAGCTCAAGCAATTTTGCTCCTTTAATTCAGTTAATATGGTAAATCACTTCACTTGGTTTTTCTAATGTTAAAACAGCCTTGCATTTCTTGAATCAATATCTGTTGGGATTTGAATCTAATTCAATGGAAGACCCACAGCTGGTGCCTGAGATTAAAACAATTTCATTGAGCCTTTTTTTTTTTCCAATCAAGGAATATAAATATCTAGCATTTAGTGAGCACATAGTATGTGCCAGGTGTAAGCACTTTACAAACATTTAATGAATTAATTCTTACAACATCCCTATGAAGAAGGTTCTGTTGTTTTATGCCCATTTTATAGATAGAAAAACTAAGACCCGGAGAGGGGGATTTACTTGCCCAAAGTCATATAGTTAGAAAGAAATCTCACTCCAGTTCCCTCCCTCCTCCTCTAATTTACATTATCTGCAAAGGAAGATACGTGTTCTTGTCTGTAACACAGATCCTGGGAATCTTGGTCCTTGGTAGCTCTCTTGGAGAATTAGGGAGATAATCCACACAGGGTGAACACATTTGGGGAATTAGAGACACATCCCGGGTCATATCAGAGACACATTTATAATTAGGGAAACATAGGAGGCCATTATAGATAAGCCTAGGGTATTAGGGACACGTGTCTACCTTGACATGGATGTCTCCCGGGTTCCCCAGTTGAACGATTTTTTCCTGGCTTTATTAAGATATATTTGACATATAATTAATCTCTAATTCTTAAAAGAATCCCGTGTTCATCCCCAGTTGACAGGTCAGAAAATCAAGATCTAGAGGCTTCACCCAGGTTCAACAGTAGGAGGAAACTGGGTCCAATCCACCCCTTTCTCCCATAACACAGCAATGACGTCAAGGAGTCTCCAGGCACGAGCCTCCACATTGAGACTCTCTCCACTCTGCACCCAGTGCCCACCCTCGAAATAAATACATTCTGAACACTCCATGTTTAAGAACTAGTATGTCTCTACTGGAGAATGGGGGAGGGTGGAGGGAGAGGGAAAGAAAGAGCGAGAAAGAGAGAGAGAGAGAGAGAGAGAACCCTTCAAGCATCTTAACATGGGCACCCTAGGGGGGAAGAAAATGATTTTTTAAGTTTTGATGCATTTTGGTGCACATATGTGGGCTCATCTCCTCCAAGACAAAGTGCCCACAAGTCAACTGGTATAATTATATGGTTAAGGCTATGAGTGGTACAGGGTTTGGTGAAGGGAGATAGCTACAGGGGGGCAGGACGGAGAAGGGGACAGAGTACCCCCCAAGTAATCAGAACTGGGTGGAGGAGAGAAAGCACCACATGCCCCCCTCTGCTCCTCCGTGCCTGGCACCTGGCTAGTAAAACCCCCACTATGATATGACCCCAACCACCCACCCCTTCTCACCCTCACCAAGAGAGCTGAGCAAAACTCCGGCCACATTTTATCAGAAATCATGGTCACCAGCTGTGTGATGTCTTCATGGCTCTGGGATCCACTCTCCCCAAACTTGTTCATTTCCATGGCGGTTCTCCCCAGCCTGTCTTCTTTCCTCATCCTCCAGTACCCTCTCTGCCCATTCACCCACTGCAGATGACCAATCACCCTCGACTTCCCAGGGAAAACAGAAAATAACCCTAACAGCATCCTGATGCCAGAACCACAACTTGCACATTTGGTACCAACTTGCCCTCTTTTGACGCCAGAAGAGCCATCCCTCCTTCCTAAAGCCGATCTCCCTGTCCATGTACCGCATGATCTTCCCTGTGCCCCCCCCCCCCCCATCCAAGGACCTCAGACATCCTATGAACCTTCTTGCTCCTGGCTCTCTGGCGTCCCCCTCCGCTGGACCAGTCTCTTCAGCACTGAAACATGCTAACCTCTCTCTGGTCTTGCACACTCCCCCACCCCTCCCCAGCTGCCACCACCTCCTCCCCTGTCTTCCTGAAAGGGCTGTCCTCACCTCTCGGCCCCTCTTCTTCATCTCCCACCCACTACACAGCCCTGGGACTTGCCTCCTCTACCCCCAAGGCCCCCACCCTCCAGTGGCCTCCACGGCTCCAGCTCCAATCAGATTTTTCAAACCACATTTCACTCAGGGATGTTGGTCCAACTGATCCCTTCCCTTCCTCTTGAGAACGCCCCTCCTTTAGCATCCACGACCTCATACTGCCCACCTTCCTGCTCCCCCTTCTCCTTCTCCAATGCCAACTCCTCTTCTCTACCCAACCTTCCCTGCTGGAGGTTCTCAGCCTCAGTCCTGACTCTTCTCCTTTCCTGCTCTACACCCTCCCCACAGTTGGGTCTCAGGCTGAGCTTTAATTCCCGTCTAGGAGCCACATTTCCGCCTTCAGTCTTGGTACCATCTGATCTCCAGATGTGCGCATCTAAACACCTCACCCGCCCAAATATTCCCACCTAGGGTCTCACAGGCGTCTCAAGGGCAGCGTGTGCAAAGCTGCAGTCACATGGCCTTTCCCCACCCCTGCACCTGAGTCCCTCATCCGGTCCTCCACGCAGTTAATAAAGACACCAACTTGGGGTTTACCGTCGGTCCAAGCTACACCATCTGGTACCTGGACAACCACCACAGCTTCTGCCCTGCTGTCCGGCTCTTCTCCCTCCAAATCTGTCCCCTTCATGTAGCCTGAGTGGTCTCTAGAAAGATGGTCACCTCACCATGCCACTCTGTACTTATCATGCTTTTCTGGCTCCCCACTGTCCACAGTCTCAGACATGGCCCTGTCATCCTCACATGGCTGCCCCACCGTGACCCCTTTAGACCCATGACCTTGCCTGCCTCCAGGTCCTCGCACAGGCTGTTCCCTCTGAGGGAATGCTTAGCTCACCACGCATGCTCCCTTCCTCTGGCTCATTACCACAGGTCCCCCAGCAACAGGCTGGTTTGGATGACTTTGCCGATACTCTCTAGAGGGGGTTAGAGCCCATTACACAGCCCCAGGAGGCTCTGCATTCCCCTCGGAAGCACTCATCGAACATGTAGTTAATGAACTGCTTCGATAATTATTTGTTTAATGTTCACTGTGAGTCCTGCCAGGACAGCCCTTGTTGGTCCTGCTTCCCAGAACCTGGCACAAAGTAAGAGCTCAGAAATAATTAGCTGAACGGATGAATGAGCCAGGCCCCTGGGTGGATGCTATGAGCATACATCTCACTCCGCGATAGCCCTGGACACGGGCGATATTGGTCCTTGAGGCACAAGAGTGCAGTGTGTGGTCGAGCACTAGAGCACCTGGGTTTGGATCCTGGCTCCGCCACACATGAGGTGTGTGACTTTGGGGACCCCTCTCTGCCTCTCTGCCTCAGTTTCCTCATCTGTGAGAAGAAGTTAATAGCAGGTGCCACTGGGCGGCTGTAAAGGGTAAGTGAGTCAATACAGGGGGACTGCTCAAGACACTGCCTGGTGCGGAGTCAGCCCCCTCGGTGGTGGCTGTTGTTGCCACTGCTGCTCTTCCTCAGAGTTTCAGAGACGTTAGGGAATTTCCCCAAGAACACACAGCAAGTAGACAGCAGCTCACGCACTTGGTACCCTCACTGTGAGCATCCTGAACTCCTCACACCCCAAGCCTGCGTGCCGTGGGGTGATGTCTTGAGCCTGACTACCATGATGGGCTGGGGGCTGACTGGCTTTAGGTGGGGGGCATCATACCATCCCAGAAAGCAGGGTCCCAGGAAGCCTCCCCCAGCTCCCCTGCCCATCCTGCAGCAAGACTCCCCTCCGCACATTCCCCCACGGCAGCCCCATGTTTGGGCTCCCCCCAGTATCCCATACACCTGCAATTATTTTTGATTCTTTACTTACCTTTTACTTGTGTCCCCCACCCCCAATACCAGGCTCCAGAAGGACAGGGGTAAGACTGTCTCGTCATCAGCACCTAGCACAGCGCCCGGCACATAGTAGGTGCTCAGTTAGAATACGGTAAATGTGCACACAAGACGGAGACTGTGCCAGACTTAGGTTTAGAGCTCCCCTAGGTGTGTCTATACCTGTCCTCCCGACAGACGTAAGTCCTTCAGTCACCTGTGGCTTCTGCCCCTCCTCCACCACCTCCTGGGCTGTCTACCCTGCCCGCCCCAGCCCCCGAGCAGGTACTGGCCCATAGTGCTAAATGACTACACAAATCCATTCCTTTCGTTGAAAAATGAAAACCTCAACACCCTGGAACCAGCCCAACCAACTAGAAGCCTTTTGCAAAAATAAGCATCTGTTGCATCAAAATATTGGAATAACACAATTATGACAATCCATTTAAAGAGGTGATTAGCACACTTAAAAATACTAAACATGCAAACACTATATGCCTCCCTTGAACGCGATCAAATCCTAAATGGATGACACCAGAATACCACCCACTTTGTGACTGCTTCTCACGGAGCACCCACTGTGCGCCAGCCTCTGGAGCCGGCTTTCCCATGCGCATTCTCCAGCAAACCCACGTCAGTTCTGCAAAGAACTCATAGGACTGTTCTTTCCGTTTTGCAGGTGAAGGAGATGAGGCTGAGAAAGTGAGGGTGTCACATACCCAGAAGTCTTGGATGGGACCAAACCCAGATCTTGCGACTCCAAATCCAGCATTTTCCCCACACTGCGTCAGAGGTGTCTTCAAGATTCTTTTCTCGCTCCCCCTAAGAGATGGATTCCCCTGCCTCCACTCTTGCTATGGTCTTTTCTTCCTCGGGGGCCAGAATCATCCCGTGAAAATGTCAGATCACATCACTCCCCTGCTCACCAGCCTCCGGTGGACCCCTTGTCACTCAGAGTAAGAACAGAGCCGTTACAATGGTCTCCTACCCATGCTGTATGGGGTGCCCCCACCCCCACCTCCATCTCCCTTATGTCCCTGACATCTCCCGCCATCCTCCCAGTTCATGCCACTCTGGTCATGATTCTGCCTCCGAGCCTTTGCACTGGCTGTTTCCACTCTCTGGAACATTCTTGTCTGAAATACACAGCTCATCCTTTGCTGCTCATGTTTACTTGAATATCCCTTTCCCAAAGAGTTCTACCCTCACTGCTCGATTTAAAATTAGGCACATGGCTATGCTCCATTTTCTGTTTGTTTTAATCACTTTTGTGTGTTTATCAGTTTCTAATGTTCTTTGTATTTTGTTGATTTATTTCCTACCTCACCCCACTCGAATGTCAGCCCCATGAAGGAGGAAGTTTTCATCTGTTTTGTTCACTGCTGTATCCCAGTTTCTTCAACAGTAATGAGTGCTCAGGAAGTAAATGGATGAATGAACGAAGAAATAGATGAACTTCTCACCAAACGCCAGAAGCAAGAGTAGGAAGGAAGAAAACGAACCGTCTGGCAGACCGTGAAGATTCCCCCTTCTGGCAGAAGGCTTGTCTTGGCCGGGACCCAAGGGTAGGACGGGTGATTTGAACCAGAGTTCCTCCCTCCCTAGAAGTGGTGCACGAAAAACCGTAACTGACTGTCCTCTCAGGCAAGAAGTGGAAGGAGGAAGCACGGAGGCAAATGGCCGGGCCAGCAGGTGGAGTTGGACGACACGCAAGGAGGTGGAGTTCCTTCACCACACAGAACCACCTACACCTCAGTTCCTCCATTTGTGCCTCTCTTTCCAACTAAGGAATGGAAATTCAGAGCAAAGCAGTATGCCTGGGGTGGAAGGGGCAGGCAGGACAGACTGCCATGCTCTTCATTCACCTGGAAGGGAAGAATGCTGGGCTGAGTCCAGCATGTGGTTTGCCCTTTTTGGTCTGGGAAGACTAAGCCTTCTCCTGGAGTTTCTAGGAGGAGGGGTCTTCATTAAACTTCGAACCATGAGACACCGTGGACTCTGAGAAACAAACCGAGGGTTTTAGAGGGGAGGCGGGCCGGGGGATGGGTGAGCCCGGTGATGGGTATTAAGGAGGGCGTGTACTGCATGGAGCACTGGGTGTTATACGCAAACAATGAATCATGGAGCACTATATCAAAACTAATGACGTACGGGATGGCAACTAACATAATACATTAAAAAATAATAATTAAAAAGAAGGGACTCCTTGAGTCAGAGGAGTAAACAAGGGCAAAGGGGAGGTCTCCTGGCCTTGAGGAGGGGACAGAAAGGAAGGAATCTAAGAGTATCCAGCGGGCCAGAAGACCGCTGCAGGGATAACTTTATGTTCTATGAAATTATCAGAACATACTCTTTCACTTACTACAACAAAATAAAATGACAAACGAATCAAAATTCATCCAAAGGAAGTAACACACACACACACACATACACATATCTATGTATACATATTCATATGTATGTACTCTTAAATAATCCTTTCTGAAACAAATACTCAAAGCTCAAACCTAGAAAATGGTTTCAGAAGGGGGTGCCTGGGTGGTTCAGTCTGTTAAGCATCTGCCTTGGCCTTGGGGTGTGGTCTTAGGATCCTGAGATCGAGCACTGCATCAGGCTCCCTCCTCAGTGGGGAGCCTGCTTCTTCTCCCTCTGCCAGCCGCTCCCTCTGCTTATGTGTGCTTTCTCTCTCTGTCAATTAATAAAATCTTAAAAAGGGGCACCTGGGTGGCTCAGTGGGTTAAAGCCTCTGCCTTCAGCTCAGGTCATGGTCCTGGGGTCGTGGGATCGAGCCCCGCTTCGGGCTCTCTGCTCAGCATGGAGCCTGCTTCCTTCTCTCTCTCTGCCTGCCTCTCTGCCTGCTTGTGATCTCTGCCTGTCAAACAAATAAAATATTTAAAAAATAAAATAAAATCTTTAAAAAAAAAAAAAAGCCAAGAAAGGCATTCTAGAAAGAGTGGTGAGTTCAGAAACCACTACAGTTTATATCAGTTCAAAATAACTATGCCCCAGTAAGGTGACTGCAGGACTTAATGTGACTATTTCATAAGGACTCCTAAAATAGAAGAGATATAGCATGGAATTATAAAATTAATAATGATCACAGACTAAAAATCCAGAGGATTTCAGCTAGAAGCTCTGTCTTCTATAAAGAAGGAAATTACAGATGCTGATTGGTTTTCTACACTGTAAGGGAAATTTGTTTAAATACATTTGTTACAATTTTTTAAATTTACTGAGGTGAAATTCATGTAACATAAAGTTAACCACTTAAAAATTCTCACTTTGGGGGGCGCCTGGGTGGCTCAGTGGTTTAAGCTGCTGCCTTCGGCTCAGGTCATGATCTCAGGGTCTTGGGATCGAGTCCCACATCTGGCTCTCTGCTCAGCAGGGAGCCTGCTTCCCTCTCACTCTCTCTGTCTGCCTCTCTGCCTACTTATGATCTCTCTCTGTCAAATAAATAAATAAAATCTTTAAAAAAAAATTCGTACTTTGGGACATCTGGGTGGCTCAGGTGGCTAAGTGTCTACCTTTGACTCAGGTCATGATTTCAGGGTCCTGGGATGGAATCCCATGTCGGGCTCCCTGCTCAGCGGGGCGTCTGCTCCTCCCTCCACCTCTGCCACTCCCCCTGCTTGTGCTCTCTCTCAAATAAATAAATTCTTTAAAAAAAAGATTTATTAACTATAAACAAATACAAATAAAAATGAACACATCAATGGCTCTTAATACATTCACAGTGTTCTGCAACCACGCTTCTATCTAGTTCCAGAATGTTTTCATCACCCCAAAAGGAAACTTCATACCCATGAAGCAGTTTCTATTCTCTCTGGACCCTCAGCCCTTGGTAATCACCAATTTGCATTCTGTCTCTGTGGATTTACCTATTCTGGATAGTTCCATGTAATTGGAACCACATAATATGTGACCTTTTGTGTCCACAATAAGTGAACCTTTTGTGTTTTTTTTACGATTTTTAAAATTTATTTATTTGACAGACCGAGATCACAGAGAGAGAGAGAGAGAGAGAGGAGGAAGCAGGCTCCCCGCCAAGCAGAGAGCCCGAGATGGGGCTCGATTCCAGGACCCTGGGATCATGACCCAAGCCAAAGGCAGAGCTTTAACCCACTGAGCCCCCCAGGCGCCCCAGCATGATGTTTTCAAGATTCATCCATATTGTAGGGTATATCGGCACTTTATTCCCTCTTATGGCTCAATAATATTCCATTGTATGTAAATACCACAATTTGTGTATCCCTTCATCTACTGGCAGACATTTGGGCTGTTTCCAGCTTTTGACTATTGTGACTAGTGCTGCTTTGTATACATACATTATTTAGAGTCCCTGTTTTCAGTTCTTTTGTGTGGATAAGGAGGAGTGAAGTTGCTGGGTTTATGGTAAGTCTATGTCTAACTTTGAGAAACCATCAAACTCTCTTTTGACAGTGCTGGCACATTTTACATTCCTACCAGCAACGTATGAGGGTTTCAAATTCTGCACATCCTCACCACCAATATCCATTCTCCACTACTTTTCTTTATAGCCATCCCAGGGGGTGTGAAATGGCATCTTACTGCAGTTCTGAAATCAGTGATGACTAGTGATGACTAGTAATGGTGAGCATCTTTTTCATATGATTCTTGGCCAATTGCATATTTGTTTGAAAAAATGTCTATTCAAGTCTTTTGCCCATCTGTAAATTGGATTGTCTTTTAGTTGCTGTATTAAAGAGTTCTTTACATGTTCTAATACAGACCTTAGAAGATATCTGACTTGCAAATATTTTCTCCCAATCTATAGGTTGTCTTCTCACCTTTCTCACAATGTCCTTCAATATAAAGAAGAATGTAATTGTCATGAAGTCCAATTTATCTATTTTTTCTTCTATTGCTCATGCTTTTGATGTCATACCTAAGGATTCATAGCCAAATCCAATGTCATGAAGGGCTACCCCTATGTTCCTCTAAGATTTTTATGGTTTCGGCTCTGAGACTTAGGTCATGGGTCCGGTTTGATTTGTGTTTTGCATATGGCAGGAGGCGGAGTCCAACTTCATTATGTTGTTGCCCATGGCTATCCAGTTGTCTCAGTACTATTTGGTAAAGAGACTATTCTGTCCCCACTGAATGGTGTTGGCACCCTTGTCAAAAGTAAGTTTGGCTAGAAATGCAGGGGTTTATTCCTAGATTCTTTTAATTTTATTCCATTGGTCTGTGTATCTGTCCTTAGGATAGTACCACACCATTCTGACTATTGTGGCTTTGTAGAAATTCAGAATTGTGTGTTGTGTAACTTCGTTCTTCTTTGGTGAGATTTTTGTGGCTATTCAGGGCTTCGTGCAATTTCATACATATTTGAAAGCTATTACATATCTGTCCAAAAAGGCTGGTAGAGATTTGATAGGGAGATTGTACTCAGTCTATAGCCTGCTTGCATGATATTGGAATCTTACCAAAATTATGACTTCCAATCCCGGAACAAAGGATGTCTTTCCCATTTATTTAGGTCTTCTTTCATTTCTTTCAGCAATGTTTTTTAGTTTTCAGTGTTCAAGTCTTTCACTTGTTTGGCTAGATTTATTCCTACATATTTTCTTCTTTTGGACACTATTATATATGGAATTGCTTTTTTGGTGTCCTTTTGGGATTGTTCATTGCATTGTATATAGAAACACAATTGGTTTTTGTGTGTTGATCTTACACTTTGAAACTTTCCTGAATTCATTTATTAGCTCTTTTTGTTTATAATTGTAAGGGAAAGCAGAAATTCCACACTGTTGGAGGAACAAAACAAAGGGAAAGAAAATAGAATTGGATCAACCTAACAAAAATCTGAAAAGAAGAAAAGAAAATAGGAATGAACTATAAACTTGATAATAAAGAACCTTCATAAGATGACAGTAGTAATTAGATGTTACTAATCACAATAAATATGAATGATGTTAATCCCTTTACTAAAAGAGAAAAGATTAATATTTTGATTAAACGACATAAATCCAACCTATGACATTTATAGTAGGAATGCCCAAAATAAAATGACACAGAAGGTTAAAAATAAGCCGATACATAAGGCAAATAAAAAGCAGAAGTGGCAAAATTAATAACAAATGAGGTATAATTTAGAGCGAAAACACCGAAGGAACTAAGAGGAATACTTCGGTTGATAAATGATAACAATCCACAAAGAACAAATGATGATGTAAACTTTTATGTAGACTGATAAACCACAGCAATATAAAATGTAAAAGACCGTTTAGAAGCACGAAGAAGATTCAACAAAACCATCAACACAAGGACACAACAGCTATCTTCAGAAACTGACAAATCCATATATAACGTAGAAGAGTTGAAAAACACAATTCACCCTCTAGATTTCTCCCGCTATTTGTTTCTTTTTAAGATTTTTATTTATTTATTTGACAGAGATCACAAGTAGGCAGAGAGAGAGAGAGGGAAGCAGGTTCCCTGCTGAGCAGAGAGCCTGATGGGGGACTCGATCCCAGGATCCTGAGATCATTACCTGAGCCGAAGGCAGCGTCTTAACCCACTGAGCTACCCAGGCGCCCTCTTCTGTTATTTAAAGAACACACGTTTTTCTCAAATGTCCATGGGACACTTAAAAAACATGACCAGGTACTAGCTACATAGATAATCTCAGATTTCTCAAAAGGAAGAAATGGTATAGCCCACGCTGAACTATCTAAATCCACAAACCTAGTTTTTAACAAGAAAAAAAGAACGTAGAGGAAGAAGGAGCAGGAAAGAAATGGAGGTAAGCAGAGGCTTCTAAAGCCTGGGACACTTTAAAAGCCATCTTCTAAATAACTTTCGGGTCAAAGAGGCAATCGCAACTGAAATCACAGACAATGAGGACACTACCTGACAAAACCTGCGAGAAGTGAACAATGGAAAATTTGTAACTTTTGACCTAAGTGAATTTATTAGAGGGAAGAAAAACAGACAAAAAAAATAATAAAACTCAATACTCAACTCAAGAAGCTAGACACAGGAAGAAAATAACCCAAAAGTCAGTAGAAGAAAGAGTAATAAAACAGATAATGAATTTTAGATAAATTTAAGGAACAGCTGAGTGTTTTTAAAAGGCTAACAAATGCAAAACCACTGAGAAAAAAAGACAGAATACCCAAAAGGAAATGAAAAATATATTGATTCTTTGAAAGTCAATGCAAATTCCTTTGTAATACAGCATAAAGCTAATTTTCATCCATGTTTATTATTTACAGCTTAGTTCTGTTGTTTAAATCTTCTGAAATAACATTAGTTTTCTTTTTCTGATTGATCCTTGGTCTATGAGAGTGGTAAAAAATGCCTACCATGATGGCGATTTGATCCATTTCTTCTCATATATCTGTTCATTTTTGCTTCATCTGTCTCAGAACTATGTCACGTATTTACAAATGAATGATATCTTCTTGGGGAGTAAATTTCAAAATTTGATGGTTTTCCTACTTTATCCAGTTCATGCTTCCAGAAGGTTCTCAGATGGACATTTGGACTCCCTTTCCATCACCCACCCCAACGCTGCATAAGAGAAAGGGGAACCTAGAGGAGTAGAGGAGCCCCACCTTCGAGCCAGTGAGAACAGCCCCAGTGGCACAGCTGGCTGGGACCCAGGGTGCAGCACTAGACAGGAGGTGGCCCCTGCCTCCCCGGTGAAGCCTGGTGAGAAAGAGTTCTCGGGAGGACCCAGCTCGTGTGTCCAGGGTTGAAAGGCTCAGGAGGACACTGGCTCTGGTAAGTCTGGGGAGATGGGAGGATAGTCAGAGCTGCCTGAGCTGGCAGGGCCAGGAGCAATTGAGAGAATAGAAGAGAGAGAGAGGATGAGGGAGAGACAGAGAACAGTCTGCATGTACGTGGTTTGGCAAGGCAAGGGTGTGCAAGCGGTCCTGGGGAGCATGTGAAAGCTGCAGAAGGCAGCCAGCTGAAGGCGTCTGGAAGGTCCCACCCAAGACAGTGGACTGGGATCGTACAGAGGCCATGGCAGCCTGAACCCCATCCGCAGGTGGACCGGCACCGGAGAGGCCATAACAGGTGAGCTGCGGCCCAGATCCCAGCTCAGTGGGCCTCATGGGAAAAAACCGGTATGGGAAAAATTTGCTAAATCAGGGGACAGGGACAGTAGGACATCCGTCAGCAAGAGGCTCTGACCCTACTCCTTGAACCCTACCTCACCCTGCCCGACCTAGCATCTCCAGCAGCAGCAGAGGACATGGGGATGGAAGCACAGGTGACAGGCCGCCCTCATCTGCCCCACTGCGGCCCAAGGCCACGAGCCGGGAGGAAAGAGCAAGGGATGGACCTCTGCCTTCTTGCAGAAATCCAGGCTGCTGAATAAATAACCCGAGGGACAGCAACAGGACCTCGTGTTGACACAGGACTTCAGGGTTCCAGGTGCTTTTATGGATTTCCAATGTTTTTCGCAAAAAAGGCTTCCCGTTTCTTGGAATACATAATCAGGGAGTACTGGGGTTTTTTTTCTTTCTTTCTTTCTTGTTTTGTTTTTTGTTTTATTTTGTTTTGTTTTTGATCTGCAGACAGAATATCGGCCTTGGAGTTAGTCTGACCTCGGGGAATTCCAGTCCCACCACTTACGTGCTAAGGGACCTCTGGTACTTTATCCAAACTGTCTACTTATCTGCAAAACCCCACCTGACAGCTGAGAGAATTACGCAAGGAAACAGATGTGAAAATACATGAACAGAAAATCAACACGACCCCTCCTCCATGCCCAGGGAGGGGGGAAAAAGACGTCAGGTGGTAAAGCAGAACAAGTATTAAATATCTTTTCCACTGTACAGACGAAGAAACTGAGGTCCGAAATGGCAAAGTGACTTATCCAGAGTAATTCAGGTTGCATTTACGGGAATAAAGACAAGACGCTCTATCCGGAGCCAACACATTCTCTACCACTATTTGCGCCCTCCCAGCACACACATTAACCCTGACTGGCCCAGGACAGTCCTGGTTTATGCCTCTGTCCCAGGGTAATTTTTAGTACCCCTTTAACTCTAAAATCATCCTGGTCTGGACAGTAAAGGACAGAGCTGCCTTACCACCCTACCATTTCCACAAGTGAAACCCACACCCTGTGACAACATCTCAGTGAAAAAGATTGTCATTCAATTCAGGGTCTCCCGGCTCTGTTTTCAGAACAAGGAAATTGGTACCTTATCCAAACCTGAGATCCCAGCTACCGGAGAAGGGCACCCAGCACTGTAACTGATTCTGTGTACAGCGATTTTATGAATTCAGTGGGGAATGCCATGCAATTTTGTCAGGCTTGTCTGTGTCCATAATGACCAAGTCAAATTAATCATCTTGGATAATACCCCTGTGTCGCCCGTCCCAGAGCTGTGTAATAGAATCTTTCTGATTCATGTCTCGCAGTACATCAGAGCTGGAGTATCGCCGCACTTCTGGAAATCAGTACAATTATGCTTTCTTGCTGGGCTATCATCCCCCTCCCCCCATTCAAAATGCTTCTTAAAAATACATAAATAAACAAACAAATAAAAGCTCATACCGTATATAAACAAAATGGAAATGAAGAAGCCATATAGTTAAAGTTAAATGTTGATTCTTGATTCTCGAGGTAGGGAGGAATGCAACATCGAGGTAGGGAGGAATGCAACATCGTTTGAAGCCTTTATTCACAGGCAAGGGGGGGGAGGAGGAGGGAGAGTAGACACACCCTGTTGGTGGTCTTGACCCTGAAAAGCCTAGATCAGTGCAGCCAGAAGCATCACAAAAGGACCAGGGGAATCAGTCACATTATTGTACCTGGGAACAAACATGATGGTTATCCCTGTGTGTTTCAGTTTGGGAAATTCTCTGTCACTCTAAGGTTCAGGTAGCTTTCTGGACTGATACCAGTCAGGGTATCAGGGCCGGGCCTGGGGGCTGGGCAGTGTTTCTGGAAAAACTGAGCCATGAGTGGTGGAGTTTCCTTCCCCTTTAAGAGGAAACAATCTCAACAAGTAGACAAGCTGAGGATAACTTGGGACCACGGCACCCCAGGGAGAGGGGCCGGCCTGAGCACTGGGCTCCACCCCATTTTACAGATAAGGAAGCCCACTTTCCCAATAAGTGGCAGAGTTTTGTTTATTTTTATAATATATTTCTTGTAATCACATATCCATCTGCCTCTTTGACACCTTCCCTTGGGTATCCTGGAGGAGAGGTCAGCAAACTTTTTCTGCAAAGATAATAAATCTTTTTGGCTGGTGGGTCATACAGTCTCTGTCCCTATTCAGCTCTGTTGCTGTAGCATGGAAGTAGCGGCAAACAACATTTAAATGAACAAATACAGCTGTGTCCCAATAAAACTTTATTTACAGACAACCAGTGGAGGACCAGCTGTGGCCTATGGGGTATGGTTTGCTGAGCCCTGTCTGCTGAGCCCTGTTCTAGATGTGGTTTTTCTTCCCAAACTTCCATCTAACACAATATCTGTGACTTAAAAAAAAAAAAATAATACATACTGCCTATTCCCTTCACCGGAATGTAAATTCTGCTATTTGGTCACTGATTAGCCCAAGACCAAAAAGAGTGCCTTGCCCACAGGAGGCCCTCAATAAACATTTGCTGAATGAAACAATGCGCGAATGAATGAGAATCTGGGGACTGGACTGCTGTGCTCATGGTTGTATTTCTAGCACCTAGAACGTTGCCTGACACAAGGTAGCTACTCAGTAAGTATTTTTCTGAATGAATGAACGCATGAATGAATTTACTGATGATCTGCTGTTACATATAGAGGGCTGGGCTCTTTACCACCTTCTCTGTGAGCTCGAAGAAATCGGCAAACGCCTGAACTGGGCTTCCCCTTAGAAACGCTTCCCAGAATGAAATAATTCTCACCTCACCCCTGAGGGTCTCCTGGTTCCCTGTTCTCACCTTGGAATCATCTGCCTACGAAGGTGCCGGAGTCCCAGCTCTGCCCCGGATAGACTGTGTGACCTTGGGAAAGTCGCTGCCCCCAATTTAGCCCCAAGCTACACCACGTGAAAAGAGGGAGTTGGACCAAGGGATTTTTAAACCCAAATTTAATCCATGTATGTGCCATTGGTTTGCAGGTACACAGGCGGACATGAGGCAGTACTAATTTTAAAAGCGTTTTAAAATGATGAGTAGGCTCTCCAGTTGTTTCCGTGTTAAAATAGCTTCTGGGGGAAAAAATCTATTTGCAGTCAGTCTTTTCTATCTCCACCTTTTAAAAACTGTAGAAGTGCCATCATCTAAAAATGTGCCAAGCCAGCTGCCTGGGTATGACTGCGCCCAAGTCCTCAGAGACCGGCCTTTGTGAGTTCTCTGAGTCCTGTGACAATACAGCTAAGCAGGCAAGTCCCCCAGTTCATGCTAGTCCAGGGACACTGCTCAGCTCAGACCATTCCAAGGCTTACTGCCTTCAGAGTAGGGTCCCAGTGTCCGTCTGGTTCATGACACCTCCTGGACCAGATCCTGCAACATCACCTGACATCCGGCACAGTGAGCCCACTGCACCCCCTGCCCCCAACAAGACATACTCTGGTATCACCAGGTCCCTGGATGTGCTAGACACTCTGCTTGGGCCATTGTGCCCCCAGGTGACATCTGCTCATGCTCAGGATTACCACAACACCTTTGTGCCTTCCCAGGTGGTGGTACCAAGGACTAGGACTGACATTCTAAGTTTACTCTGAGCAGAATGGAGTAAAGCCTCCTCCTATAGTCTGGACCCCATGCTCCTATTAATATACCCCAAAGCCCCAATAGGAAACTGCAACCCAGAGCTCATCCATTCCCCTAAGGCTTACTGAGCGACCTCTGGGAGGCAAGGTTGTGCAGTCCTGCTTCTCTGTACTTTTGTTCAAATAATAATAATAGCAAGAATTTGTATAGTGTTTATAACGTGCTAAATGCATCCCTGTTCTTTGGACTTTTCACATATGAATTTATTAGCCTTTACAGTAACTCTATGAGGCAGGTGCTGAGATTACATCCATTTCACAGAGGAAGAAACAGAAGCACTGTGATGTGAAATTCGATGAAAGTCATGCAGCTAGGAAGGGAGAGAGCCAGGTTCCAACTCAGAAGTCATGCTCAAGCGATCTGACTTCCCGCAACCACCCATGAGCTTGGGAGCAAATCTCCCTTCGGTGGGGCCTTTTGGATGAGGCTGCAGCACGGATCACTACACAGAGGGCAGCCTCATGAGAGGTCTGGAGCAGAGGCACCCCGCTAAGCCAAACCTGGGTGTCTGACCCTCGGGGACTACAAGATGACTAACATGGGTTGTTTCTACATTTAAAAGTTGAGCTCATGAATTGGTACTCTTAGTGACCATGCGATTCTGCATCTTTATAAGTAGTAGGGACTGGGCGCCCTCAGAGGAACGCTGAGCCTCCATGTTGACTGTGTCCACCGGCAGCTCCCGGCTGCCCCCTCTCCTGCTGATTGCTCCTTTTTGGTGTTGCCCAGGGCGGGCATGCCTCTGGGCTCCCTGATTCCTCTTAACACTTGGGGAAGCCAGTGTACCTCAGGCCATGCTTCTCAGTCTATAATGTGCGCACAAAGCACCTGCAGAACTGGTTAAAATGCGGGTTCTAATTCACGAGGTGGGGGTGGGACCTGAGATGCTGCATTTCCAACAAGTTCCAGGTGAGGCTGGAGGTGGGCCGTGGATCACCCTGTGGACAGCAAAATCTTAGGCATAAGATTTTAAAAAGCATAAAAAAAAAATAAAAGCATAGATTTGGACCCAGACAGACTGTGGCTCAAATTCCAATTCTGTCACATCCCGGCTAGGAGCCCTGAGCTTCTGAGAGGTGGAAAGACCTACCCAAGGTCACGTAATATATGACAGTTATCTGGAGCCCCCAACAGAGCCCTGTGTTCTGACTTCCAGCCCAGAGTCTTAAAACTACAGCTAAAGCCACCCGCAGAGCCCTGGGCCTGGACATGTCTGTCTGGGTGTGTGTGTGCATATCCCATGCACCTCTACACGTGTGAACGGAGATGTCTGCAGACATGCACCAACGTGTGCGTCAACGTGTCTAACCATCAGCACGTGTGCTGCAGATTTGTGAGAGCTGTCCCTTCACTCATCCCTTCCCTCACGCCCTCAGCTCCTCCTCCGGCCTGGTCCCTGCTCCCAGCACACCAACAGTCCAGGAGGGAGGCAGCCACCAAACAAATAAATACAAATAAAAATCTAATGTGTGTGTGTGTGCACGTGTGTCATTCGTAACAGCCGCAATAACTGGATACTAGCATTACCTCCATTTTACTGAGGAAACTGAGACACCGGGAGGTTACGTGGCTTGCTCAGAGTCACAAAGTGATGTTTAATGTGTGAGCAGGCACCCGTCAGCGAGCAGGTCTACATGTCTACGTGTCACACGCACGTACGTACTTATGCGTGACCGTGTCTGTGTGCAAGCGTGTGCACACACGTGCATCTTCAAATATTCCACAAACAAGACTTCCTGGCACCACAACATAGCGTCACAGAAACACACACATGCACACACACTTTCTTTTTCCAGGGGATTGTATTTTCAATCACTTCCTAAGGCTCTGTCCATAGAGAAATAGGAGCGAGGGTCAGGCCCGCAGAGCCGAGCAGATCCGGGGAAGCCCATACCACCTGTTTCCCTGGGGCGAGCCACGGCTGGAGCAATTTCATAGTTCATCATCCGTTATGAGGCAAAAATAGTCCTTCCCCTCCCAGCAAGTTAAAGAAATTGCCCAGGCTATGAAGGGCTAGTCTGCCCACACCCCTACGGGGAACACATGTCTGGCTATGTGTCCCCTTCCCCATCTTGCCGCATCTCTAAATATGGAGACATCTGCGCAAATACCTTGAATTTTTTTTTCCTCTTATTGCAGCATAGGGTAACCAACAGAAAGTCCTAAATACACAGCTCAAGGAGGAATCCCCACAAAGCGGACAGACTTACAGAAATAGCACCAAATAAAGAAGAAAACTGTATCAGCACCTCCAAAGCCCCTCCTGACTCCTCACGACCCACGCCCCAACCAGGGCAAACATGATTCGGATTTTTTACCACACCATAGATTCATTTCGCCTGTTCATGTGCTAAGTAAATGGAATCGTCCAGAATGTTCTCTCTGGGGTTGACTTCTCCCCCCCACCCTAGGGTCTGTGAGATTCATCGGTATCTCAACCCTTCTCTTTGCTGCGTACTATTCCACGGTGTCAGACTACCCCCCCCCGCCGTCATTCATCGGTCTGCTGTGTGTGGGCATTTGGGTTGCTTCCCGTTTTGTGCTTTTATGAAAGGGACCACTGTGATCGTTCTTATGGATGTCTTTTGGTGAACAGAATGGACACCCAGGAGTTGGGTGGCAGGGTCACAGAGCTTTAGACCCCGAGAAATGGTTTTCGGAAGTGGCTGTGCCGATTTACACAACAAGGTATGAAGACACTCTGGCGAACTGGGTATTTTCTGTCTTTTCCGTTTTCTACATTTGGTGGCATGGGGGGGGGGATATTTAATAAATTTAAAATGCCCCCTCAGGCCTTCTGCCGTCCAGCTCGTGTTGCGGTCTTGGGCGAGCGTTTATGAAGGCCCGCAGCTAGCTCAGAACTGCCCACATGAATGCATCACGCAGACACCACCTCGAGCCATAAGCCACCCTCTCTGAGGGCCGTCCCAGCCCAGTTAATAGCCAGAAGCAGCCCGGATCAGCTTCCAGGGCCTGTGCTGTTACAGAGAACTCTGCAGTTTCCTCAAGGGGTCAACAGACCAGCCCACCTCACAGAGCAAAGCCAGATTGCCACACGGCCCTCCTTCCCCCTCTCAGAGCCAACAGTTGTTCACACGGCCCACCTCCCAGTCCTTGCCCAGCCTGGCCCAGCTCCCCTCGAGGCCATGCACCCCAGCTTCCCCAGGCTCCTGTAAGCCACCCTCTTAGTGGCTCAGTGGCCCTGGGCGGTGGTTCAGACTGTGCCATCGGCAAACAGGTGCATCTCGGGGGCCCATGGTGCTGGCCTGAGGTGAGATTTCTGTTTCTGTTTACCTGAAGCACAAACCTCAGAGTATTCATCCCACCCCAGCCCGACGTAACAAGCATTCACAGAATACAACTACCAAACCTTCTCCTAATTCCCTCCCTGTTTTGCTTTTCTTCTCCAAATTATAAATTCTAAAAACAACAACAACAAAAACTTTACCAAGCTCCTATCAAAACCAGCCCTGGCCAAGCTGATTACTTATATCCACTTCACTAGTCCTCTCAACTAGTCTACACCCCTACAGGGGAACAGAGGACACAAGACATCTGGACCTAGCCTTCTCCTATGTCTAACTACACTAAAATACTTAATGAACCCACTTCTTGGCTTACTTAACTGCCAGGAAGGTAGTAATCGTCCCATTTGACAGTGGTAGAAAGTGCAGCCAGGAGAGGGTGAGCAACTCGGTCAAGGTGATTCAGAGAGAACGAGGCAGAAGTAGGTTGGGGTCCCATGGACCACAGACCTGCTGCTCACTCCCATCTGGGTCCCTTGTGCTCCATGCTGTCCCAGGAACTGGCAGGATGAAGGATGCCAGGCCCAGCAGAGGCGACCCCCTCACGCCTGGACTTTTGTTCTCCACCAGAGCTATGAGCTTGGAGTATCTGAGAGACAGAGAAATGGGCTGTCTAGGCCCCAAGAAGGCCTTTTTATGTTAGTGTGACTGAAGGAGGCCTGATAGCCCCCGCTGCTCCCGGGAGCACTAGGCTGGAGGTCCGTCTAGTGGAGGGGGCCGGGAAGGTGTCGCATATCTTCAGCGAGCGGACAGTGGGCAGGAGGCATTTTCTACTACCTTTGTTATTTGAAGGGGAACGTTTCTTGGTACATTTAAAAACAAGATATTTCCAATATCATGTTTTCAATTTCAACCCTTCACACAATTTGATTTGCATCAGATAAAATAGTTGACTGGTGGGGCTCCTGAGTGGCTCAGTCGGTTAAACATCAGATTCTTGGTTTCGGCTCAGGTCATGATCTCATGGTCGTGAGATTGAGCCCCGTGTCAGGCTCCGTGCTCAGCAAGGAGTCTGCTTCAGATTCTCTCTCTGCCTCCTGCTCACTCTCTCTCTCTCTCTCTCTCCAATAAATAAAATCTTAAAAAAAAAAAAAAATAGCTGACCGACCCCCCCCCCCACCACCACAACATTCCTTTGCTGGTATTTCTGATGCCTCATTGACTCCTGTGACCACCACATCCTGGACGGATGACCTTGGGCAAGTTGTTTTATTTTCTTGAAAATCAGTTTTTTCATCTGTAAAATGGATACTTTAATAACACCTCGTGTAGGGGCGCCTGGGTGGCTCAGTGGGTTAAAGCCTCTGCCTTTGGCTCAGGTCATGATCTCAGAGTCCTGGGATTGAGCCCCGCGTAGGGCTCTCTGCTCAGCAGGGAGCCTGCTTCCCTTCCTCTCTCTCTCTCTGCCTGCCTCTCTGCCTACTTGTGATCTCTGTCAAATAAATAACATCTTAAAAAAAAAAAAACACCTTGTGTAACTTTGCCATTTGCCATATATCAAGTACTGTAATAAAAACTTAGGATATAAATGCATCTTATTTACTTCTCCTTGCATCACTTTGAGGAACTTCTAAATACAAAATCGAGGTTTGGGAAAGCTGGCTGACTTGTCCAAGGTCACCCAGTCGGGATACGCAAAGACCATGACTGGTGGGGTACCTGGGTGGCACAGTCGGTTAAGCAACCGGCATCTCTTTATTGTCACCAGGGGTGGGCTGGAACCTCACTCAGAGCCGCTGACCTCCATCTGTAAGCCCCCCTCAGCACTGGGGCAACTCAGCTATGTCGAGGAGGTGAATCTCTGGCATGTTGGACAGACCACTGTCCTTCCTAGAGACTCAGTCCGGGGGCTGGTGTGGGGGGAGGAAACCAACCCCTTGGCCACAGATTACAACCTAGAAGGTCTCTCAGAGACATGGATTCAGCCCCCATTCACAGATGCAAAAAAAAAAACAAAAAAAACAATAAACACAGAGAAGAAGAAGGCAAATAACCTACCCAAGGGTACATGGTGAAGGAAGCTGAAAAGGGCCAGACCCAGGCTCCCAATTTTCCAAAAGCTAAGGACCCAGCACCATTTTTGAAAGGTCCCACAGCTGGCTTCATTTCTACTTCTTGATGCTAGCCTTCACGTGGCAATGAACAAATGTTGTTAAAGCAGACGGCTCTCCTAAACTCCCCAGCAAAGACCCAGGCCCGGTCGAAGATGCTGAGTTCAAGGTGGCTGAGAGTGGGCGAGGGGTGCTGTTTTAAAGAAAATCCTTGCAATTACATTTCCAACCCATGGCTGTGCCCTCCCCCAACCCATAAACTTCCTGCATCATCTTCATTGTTTCCATCCCATTTAGAGAGACGGAATGTTTCCAGGGATTCAATTTCTCTCATAATAGTTGGAAGGAAACAAAACTATATGCTGTAAACATGTGCTGCATTGTATGGAAAAGACCTTTACGACGGGGGAGGTGGAGCAAAGGCAGACCAAGGTGCCCCACCCCCAAATCCGTCCCCTAACACCTCCATGCCTGCATCCTGGAACATTTAAACGTCTCACAGCCAGGAACATAGAGCTTTAAAGTGAATATATTTTTAGCCCCTGGAATGCAAAATGAAGCTCTGTGAGGTGTAAGAACCAACTCTTTCTCAGCAGTTTTCTCTCAATGAAAATAAGAGAGGTTCGTCCATTTTTCTAAGCACGTGTGTAGGGCTGATGAGGGAAAGCTCATTACTTCCGTCTGACACATACTCAATTCTCTCCATACACATAGGATGGGGTTTTTTTTTTTCCCCTCCTTGCATTTTATTCTCCAGCTGCGAAATGATATTAAATTTCATCAGATTTGAACAAAATCTATGGTCTTGAAACTGTTTCCTTCAAGACCCCCTCATATTTATTCAGAATTCATGAATCATGTTCGGATAACACAACCATAATTATTTTTAAAGTGTGATGTTTGTGGCTTTAATAGGAAATGCTTGCAAAAGGCCTTTTCTCTTTGATTGTTTGTAATCTTAGCAGTAATCACTGCCATTCCCTTCTCCGCACCACAGAGAGCGAAACACAATTTCATTTTAATATGAATCGCGAGCTCTTAACCCAGGTTTTAATTAAAGCAATAAAAGCCATATCGTCCCTACCCTTTATGATGTACACAGACTCAGAGGCCAGAGTTACTAAGCCCAGAATCTTCTATTGCAGCAAGGACAGGAGGGCCTCCTGCCTCTCGATGCATTTACTGTTTATGCATTTATTCCTAGTACATCGTTTCGTAAAGACTCAACCACCCCTCTCTCTGTCTGCTCTGCAGTTTTCTCGTCTGTAAGATGGGACAGCAACAGTACTTACCGGACAGAGTTCATGGAAAATATTTAGCTCTAGTGTCTGAGTCCAGGGAAGTGCACCGCGCATGTCCCTATCATCAGCATCATCGGTATTGGTATCTGGGCTGGGAAAATCCAACAGACCATCTGCCCTGAGGACCATAATTCACCTGAGGACTAGGCTGGGATAATACCAACCCAGGTGAAGGAAATGGAGCAGATGGAACCTGGAATTCGGGGCTCTGGGCTTTTCCCCACTCCAGGCATCCTACACGGTCCCTGGCTGGAAGGATGCTGCACCCTCAAGGTGAGAGGATGGTGCCTGGGAACTGCAGCTGTGACTCTGACCAGCTCTGGCCTTCAGGGTTCCTGGTTATACCGTCCACGCAGCCTAGGAGTGTGCCTGATCCAATGGTAAGAAAAATGGACCAGGCATCCCTGGGATCTACAAAGGAAGGTTGCTGCCCACTCACAGGGGTGTGCAGACCCCACAGCAAGAACCTGCTTAACTCCAATTCCTTGCAAGCCTGTGCGAGCCAGGTGTGCTGTGAGGCACTGTGAGGCCTCACCGTGTGCCATGGGGAATCCTGGCCTTTGTGGTATCACTCCAGGCCAGCACACATCCTCCTGCTACATTCACAAGGGACACAAAAACCTTGCACCCTGCTCACACCGGCAGTGCTCATAGTCGGTGGTGCTGACCCTAGGGTTCCCCAGGGAGCACCTCAAATGTGAGCCCCCTGCACCTCCCCCCTCTCAAAGAGCCCCTGGGCCCAATGGGATTCCTACTCTAAGAAGAAAAACAATTCCATCTCCCCAGAGCTTCTTAGAACACGCCTTCCATTCACTTGCTGTCTCCTCTGTGGATGAGCTGCCCATTCCCCCACTGTTCACGTAGCTCAGGTCGGAAGGCAGCCTTGACATCCTCTTGCCTCGCCGCTGCCCCACCTGGACCACTGTCTGTCTTTCCTACAAATCCCACCGCGCCTTACTCAGCTCCATCAGTATCTGGCCCCACGAGCTGCCCACACACCTCCTTCTTGTCCCCCTACCACTCCATGCTCTCAGCCTTGGCTCTGGGCTCTGGCTTCCCATCCCCCCACCTTGGCACCATTCTGGGTCTCTACAGCTCAGCCACCATGCTGCTGCTGGGCTCTGCTGAGAGCTGCCCACTCCCTGGATGCACCCATGACCCCATCAATGCCCACAGCTGCTTCTCTCGCAATCACCACCCACTTCCCATTCCATGACGAAGGTGTCCTCACTGCCCAGCACCCTGCTTGGGGACTCTTGGAGCCTGGCCCCCCTCTTATCTCTCCTCACCCAGCTTAGATTCTCTGGTTCTTCATTTCTGCTCTCTTTTGCACAAAAAACTTGAGCGTCCTTCCAATACACCTGCCTGGCAAATCATCACCGCAGATTCATCCAACTGTCTGCCCCCATAACACCTGTACCAAGAGCTCAGTCTCCCACAGGCCACACAAATATCCCAGACCTCCTCCACCCCTTCAGACCCTTGGTGCCCTGACTCAGCAGGTGACCTGTCCACAAACCTCTCAGAGAAAGTAGATGCTTTCAAGTACAGATGCCCTCTGCTCCCGAGTTAAAAAAAAAAAAAAGGAGACACACTCCTTTTCCCTTTGTCTCCTCTCCTGGCTCAGGCCAGAGTGTCCAACTCTGAGCAGGACCCAGCCCCTCCCCAAACTTAACCCATCAATTAACCCTTCCTTCTCCTGAACCCCATGCTTTATCCTTTCTCTTGGATGACTTCCAGCAACAACTAACATCCTAAAGATTCTCTCATCTTAAAAAACAAAACAAAACAAAAATTTAAAACCCCTCTTTCGGAGTCCTCATCTCATTGAGCTATGGCCCTGGCCCTTGTCCTGCACAGCCAGACTTCACAAACGCATGACACAAGTTGTGTCTACATCCTTACTGCATGCTTCCTTCTCGGTCCACCCCAGGACCTGCACAAAATCCACTACCCATCAAAGATGCTTTATCTGAGATCCACAATGACTTTTTTTTTCTTAAAACTATTGGACACATTTCAACTCTTATTGCAACCAAACCCTCAGGAGCATTTGACCCACTCTTTCTTGTGTACATTTTATGCAACTTTATGAAATTATAACACATCCCTATGGTCTAAAATCTAAAATATAAAAAGGTACAATGAAAATTGTCTTTTCCACACCTGTCCATGTGCCCAGTTTCCATAACACACACACACACATATAAACATGCACACACACATATATGTACACACACAACGTACAAAGCCACTATTAGTAGTTCCCATATATCCTTCCAGAGTTGCTTTCATCAAACACAAGCACTTAGAAACAGTCTCACTACCTTTTTTCATAAATGGTAACCTACTAGACTTACTAGTTAATCACCCTACTTTTTTTTTTTTTTAAAGATTTTTATTTATTTGACAGACAGAGATCACAGGCAGTCACAGAGGCAGGCAGAGAGAGAGGAGGAAGCAGGCTCCCTGCTGAGCAGAGAGCCCGATGTGGGGCTCGATCCCAGGACTCTGGGATCACGACCTGAGCCGAAGGCAGAGGCTTTAACCCACTGAGCCACCCAGGCACCCCCTACCTTTTTCAATAAACAATGTATCTAAAGAACTTCCCTATCTTTCCAGTTTCTTCATTCTTTCTTTAGAGCCCCAAGTAGTCCACTTGATAAATGTACATAATGTATTTAACTCGTCCCACATTGTTACATATTTGGGCTGTTGCCAATTCTTCGTCATTATGCCAATACCAAGACCAGTAATCTTGAAGACACCATTTCTCAGGCGAGCAAATGTATCTGTAGGATATGCTTCCAAAAGGGAAATTGCTGGGTTAAAGGTCAATGCATTTGTAATTTTGATAGATGTTGCCAGCTTGCTCTCCATAGAGTTAGAGCAATTTACTCTCCCTTCAAGCACTGTATGAAAGTGCCTGTTTTCCCACAGGGGCTCGAACAGAGTCTATTGTCAAACCTTTGAATTTTTGTCAGTCTAAGAGGTGAGAAATGGTAGTTTTGTTTCTTTTAGGAACTGATTTTTGCATCTTTTCACAAATTTAAAATCCATTTGCATTTCCTGTACTGAAACCTTATTGATTCATATCTCCCACATGTTTTTCTACCAGGGTTTTGAATTGATTTCTGGGAACTTGAAAAAAAAATTATTAACATATAATGAGTTATTCGTGTCAGGGGTACAAGTCTGTAATTCATCAGTCTTACACAACTCACAGCACTCATCACAGCAAATTCCCTCCCCAATGTCTATCACCCAACCACCCCATCCCTGCCACTCCCCTACACTCCAGAAACCCTCAGTTTGTTTCCCGAGATTGAGAGTTTCTTATGGTCTGTCTCCCTCTCTGAGTTCATCCTGTTTCATTTTTTCCTCTCTTCCCCCATGAACTTCTGCCTTGTTTCTCAAATTCGACGTATCAGGGAGATCATATGATAATTGTCTTTCTCTGATTGACTTATTTCACTTAGCATAATACCCTCCAGTTCCACCCACTTGGTTGCAAATGGCAAGAATTCATTTTTTGATGGTTGCATAATATTCCGTTGTATATATATACCATATCTTCTTTATCCGTCCATTAGTTGATGGACATCTGGGCTCTTTCCATAGTTGGGCTATTGTGGACACTGCTGCTATAAACATTGGGGTACACGTGTCCCTTCGGATCACTACATTTGTATCTTTGGGGTAAATACCCAGTAGTGTGATTGCTGGGTTGTACGGTATAGCTCTACTGCCAACTTTTTGAGGAACCTCCATACTGTTTCCCAGAGTGGCTGCACCAGCTTGCATTTCCACCAACTGTGGGTTCCTCTTTCTCCACATTTTCACCAACATCTGCCATTTCCAGACTTGTTAATTTTAGCCATTCTGACTGCTGTAAGGTGGTATCTCACTGTGGTTTTGATCTGTATTTCCCTGATGCCAAGTGATGTTGAGCAATTTTTTTGTATGCCTGTTGGTCACTTGGATGTCTTCTTTGCAGAAATGTCTCTTCATGTCATCTGCCCATTTCCTGATTGGATTATCTGTTCTTTGGGTGTTGAGTTGGTAAGTTCTTTATAGATTATGGATATGAGCTCTTCTTTCTCTGACATGTCATTTGCAAATATCTTCCCCCATTCTGTCGGTTGTCTTTTGGTTTTGTTGGCTGTTTCCTTTGCTGTGCAAAAGCTTTTGATCTTGATGAAATCCCAATAGTTCATCTTTGCCCTTGCTTCTCTTGCCTTTGGTGACGTTTCTAGGAAAAAATTGCTGCGGCTGAGGTCAAAGAGGTTGCCACCTGTGTTCTCCTCTAGGATTTTGATGGATTCCTGTCTCACATTTAGGTCTCCAGTGAGGATTTGCATTTAAATCCTCCGGTGAGGATTTGCCAGGCAGGTGTACTCTGGGAACTCTTTATATCTTTGGGAGATTAATCCTTTGACTATATTGTGAGCTGAAAATAATTTGGCACAATTTTTCATTTGTCTCTTGAATTTACTTATGCTGTTTTAGCCATATAAAAGTTGTTTTTCTTTTTTTCTTTTTTATTTGTGGCCAAATTTTTAAGCTTTTTCTTCTAAGACTTGGAGTCATGGAAATATCTTTCCCACTCTAAAGCTGTAAAGTATACCTTATTTTTTCTGGTGCCTTTGTGCCATGAGTACATATAAGTCTCTAATTTATGTAAATGTTATCCTTTGAAAGGGAAGAAGCTGTGGACCCAGGATCATTTTCCCCAAAATCCCTTACCTCCATCTAAGACTCCACGTTCTCCTCTTACTTCTCTGGTCACTGCTTCTCAACCTATTTCAAGGTCTTCTCCTCCGACACTTTGCTTTCAAATATTGGAGATCAACAGTTAAGCTCCTTGCTCTTCTCCTCACTCTTTTCTCTCTATGTCTTTGCAAATTTCCTCCTCACAGGGTTTTAATAGCATGGGCGAGGAACTTCCAAGTTGACTTCCCCAAGGACTTCCAGCCATCTCTCTACGTGATCATCTTCACTTGGATGAGCATCTCAAATGTAACATGTCCAAGTCTAACCTCATCAAATCTGCACTTCCCCAGGCCTTTCCCAACTTAGAAAACTGATACCACCATGCTGGAGAAAGGGCTA
This sequence comes from Meles meles, assembly GCF_922984935.1. Taxonomy (NCBI): domain Eukaryota; kingdom Metazoa; phylum Chordata; class Mammalia; order Carnivora; family Mustelidae; genus Meles; species Meles meles. The sequence goes on along the minus strand of NC_060081.1, from coordinate 66,863,393 downwards.
TGCTGGAAGCCTGAGAGTCATCCTTTACTCCTTCATTTCTCTCTCACCCTAGATCTAACCATTGGCAAGACCTACAAACTTTATTTTCAAAACATATCTTAGATCCAACCACTTCTTTCCTTCTCCTCTGCCTCTACCACAGTAGAGGATACGCCATCCTTCACTTACCCTCCCATGTGGCCTACCTGTATCTGCTCTTGCCATTAACAACTTTTAAAAACTATACTATTTGACCGTGTTATTCAATCTCAATCTCTTTCTCACTAACAAAGCCCAGTGACTTGCTTTGACTAACAGAATGTGCTGGAAATAGTCATGTGCCAGCTCTCTCCCTCCCTCTCTCCCTCTCTATCTCTCTCTCTCAATCTCTCTCTCTCTCTCTCTCTTTCTCTCTCTCACATGCACACACACACGTCCTTTCAATAATTCTTAGGATAAAGTCAGAATTCTTTAGTGGAAGTCATATTTACAGCTATGAGAGTGGGACATTCTACCTACAACCAGGAAGGGTAGACTAAGGAGCTGACATCCGCAGTGCCCCTGAAGGGACAAACAGCATTTGTTGGGTGAAAATGGTTAGGGGGTTCCTATCAGAAGAAACAGTGCATGCAAAGGCACAGAGCTATAAATGAGCACAAGAGGTGACCAGAGAGTCATCTGTGTAACCAAAGCATTATTTAGGATGAGAAAAACATGGAAATAAGTCCATATCTTAGCTTACATTCTCTTGAAGTAGAGCCTGAGATTGGGGCTCCTATGACACTGACATTCCCCTTGAGAAGTGACTCTGAAGGGAAGGGAGGGCAACAGGACAGGGCAAGGGAAGGAGCTGAGCAAGGATGCTGTGTCAGCCGGAGCTCCGTGGGGATCTGTAGAATTGCTCCTGGCTTGAGACCAGATGCCCACCTGGTCTTCTAGACCATCCCCCACACCCCTCCGCATTCAGGGTTCTCATTTGGCAGAGGCCAATCCTCCAGAGAAGGGGCAGCTGTGAATAGTTAGCAGCCGGCATTCACAGCAGCTGGAGGACAGGTGCCCCGGCCTGGTGACGGGAATCCACACCACTCATCTCAGGTACTTATAATACTCTGGGCGGCAAATGTTACTTCTCCCAACTGACAGAACACTGCTACCCCTTGCACAGGGTTATAGAGGGCATCTGGCTGGGATATGCAAGAGCTGACTTGAATCCAAGTCTGCTGAGCCCACGGCCTTGTTCCTTTCCTCTTCAGCCTCATCCCAACAAGAAGGAGACTCTTCCCAGGGTCACATAACTGGGAAATATCATCCTTGTGACTCCTGGCGAGGGTCTGTTCTCAACCGGGGGTGGGGGGAGCTTATCTCTACAAGGCCCCCCACCTCCCAGAAGCTGCTGATGGGCCAGAAGCCATGCCTGAGAATTGCATCTCGGTCTCAGACCACCCACAGGAGTCTGGTACAAAAGGAAACACAAGGTCCAGGAAGGGGGGAAAGGGGATACTGTGTGAAAGCTAAGGCAACCAGGCAGGAATTCTATGGAAACTTGTAAAAACCAAACAATAAAGTATGCATTTGCAAAAGAAACTGCAAGCCCATAGAGCTGGTTTGGAAGTTTGTAACAGGGGGTGCAGTTGGCTGTTACAGATCCCAAAGGAAACTATGTCTCTACCCCTGTTTCTAGATTAAAAAAAAAAAAAAAAGGATGGTATTTCAAGAGAAGGTTACGTTAAAGAGCAGGTTCTTAATACAATGAAATGGTATGTCCTAGAAGCACATCTTCCAGAAATGGCTTCCTGCTTACATCAAGAGCCTTGCACATAAATAGGTGCCCAATAAACATCTGCTAAATGGGTGAATCTCATATTTAACTGTATTTATAACATGCATTTTATGCCGTTTAGACTCTTTGTACTCTGGGGCTGTCTGGGTGGACAGGCAAGGGGCTCAGTTAAGCATCTGACTCTTGATTTCCGCTCAGGTCTTGATCTCAGGGTAGAAAGTTCAAGTCCCACGTTGGGCTCCAGGCTGGGCAAGGAGCCTATTAAAAAAAAAAAAAAGACATATAGAACGTTTGTACTCTGAATCCTCTGTTGGCGAGGAAACCATCATTTTGCCCAGATGTTTATGTCAGCCCCCCCCCCAGGAGCTGGGACCATACAATCCCTGCGGTTGGTGGGGCAGCACAACATGACAGGGCGTTCATGTATGTATGTTGGGAGGGGGGTTTAGACAAGCACTTCAGGGAAAAGACTGGAAGAAAACATTAAGAAGTAGGGATCCAGCCCCCCAAGCCACTAGGGGCTGCATGTCCTGGATGAGTCTGTTATTCTTCAGTAAAATCAGCATGAACAACATCCCATGTTCCCATGGGTTTGTTAAAAGACCATAATCCTTTGCAGTTCTTCACATCAACAGGTGGGGTCTACTTCCCCATGCCTTGAGTCTACACTGGCTCTCTGACTTGCTTTGAGTGACAGAATGTGCTGGGAGTACCCATGTGCCAGTTCTAAGCCTAGACCTCAACAGGTCTTGCAGCTGCTGTTCTTGCTGCTCTGGGAACCCTTTTCCACCACGCGAACCACCTCAGGCTAGCCTGCTGGGGGACAAGAGACTGTCTGGAAGAGAAGTGAGTCCCCATGCCAACCAGCCCACAGCTGACCTGGCAGCTTACAGTGGCCACTTACAGGGGTCCTAGCTGTGGCCAGAAGAGCCACCCAGCTGAACCCAACCAAACCACCAATCCACGGAATTTTGAACTATGTAAATATTTGTTGTTTTAAGATGCTAAGTTTTGACTTGCTTAGGGTTGTTTTTTTTAAAGATTTTATTTATTCTGTTTATTTATTTATTTGAGAGAGAGAGAGAGCAAGCATGAGCAGAGCAGGGGCAGAGGGAGAAGGAGAGACAGAATCTCAAGCAGATTCTGTGCTGGGTACAGAGCCCAATGCAGGGCTCGATCTCAGGACTCCAAGATCATGACCCAAGCCCAAATCAGCAGTCCAATGCCCAACTGACTGATCTACCCAGGAGCCCCTTGACATGCTTCATATGCAATGAACGCCAACTGGCACCCTGTAAGAAGTCTAGATTGCAATTGCTAAATCTGCTCCCATCAAGGCTGGCTCCTGCTGCCAGGTGGCTGGTCAATCACAGAGAACCCTGATGTTTTCTCTATGAAGCGTTAAGTTAGGGAGACTCCGAGTGACAGCACAAGAGACTTGGATTCCCCTGGAGGAATCCAACTGCCTCATTTCACTGCCAGGGAAACTGAAGACCGGAAAAGAGAAGGGGCCACATGACCCATCACGCAAGTCTTTCCCAAGTGCCTTTTACATGTAAGGTTTTGTAACACTGGAAGCTACAACAGTGAATGAGGGACCAGATCCTGCTCTTATGGAAATCACAGTCTAGTGTGGAAATCAGATGCTAGCTAAGTCGTCACACAGATAAGCAGTAACAGATGCCATGGATTAAAAAGACACAGTGTCATGAGAGAGAATCAAGGAGAGGGGACCTAATTTGGATTTCAGGGTCATGAACAGCTTTCTGACAAAGGGACACTTGGCTGAAGGAAGTTTTGTGGCAGGCTTGAGGCAGGAATGGAACAAAGTAATGTGTGGAGCTCTGAGCCCCTGCTGTCCCCTCCCTGAAAGAGCCACTCAACATCCTCCAGCCTCAGCTTCCTCATCTATAAAATGGGATTAATGACAACCTACTACTTCTCAGGACTGATGAAGGTCAGCTGAAGTACCCACTGAGGAAAAGGCTTTGTGACAGTGATGACGTGCTGGGTGGACAGGCAAGGGCGCTGCTGCAAGCAGCCTGTGGGAACGCTTTGCCCCGCATCTCTTCTGTAAAGGACTGTGGGCCCACAGGGAGCCCCCGAGCCCCACTCTCCCTTCCCACAGGAGGATGGTGGCCACGCTCTCCATCACGGTTTCAGCCTGCCACAGCCCTGAGAGCCAGGCTCAGCACGTTAACAAAATGCACCTTAAATGCTGTGAAAGGGCTCAGATGAGATGCTTGGGAGCGGGGAAGCTCTGGTCTTTTGAGATGCCCACATGTCCAAGCTGATTACGGACAATTAAATGACTTCAGTGGCTTCTTCTAAAATGAGCATTTCCAGGAGCTGGAGTCTTGCCCACCAGCGTGTCTTTCAGGCTGGCACAAGTCAGTGCCATATAAAGGCCGGCTTGCCCCAGCATTGTGATGCTCACACGGTCACAGGCCAGCGAAGGGGCATGGATGGCATGGCGGCCCCAGCACGAGCACCCCTGCAGCAGCGGGGGAGGGAGGTGCAGTGCCCCGCAGCAGAGTTCATTCCCCCGCACTGAGTACGGGATCTTCCCTCCCTGGCAGTGCACCCTAAAAGCCACAGGCCCATGCCTTACTCATCTATGTCCACCACTGGGGTTGTCGCACAGGAGGGCACATAAATGAATTAATAGCATTCTGATTCCCCAGCTGGAAAATGGGGGCCCAGCCACCCGACTTGGACTGCCACAACCATCACGACTGCATAGAGGATGGAGGTCAGCTCCAGGGACGGGCTTGTCCAGCTCCCCAAGTTCCTCTGCACCCTCAGGTGCTGCCAACCTGTAGGCACCACGGCCTTAAGGAACCATCCTCCAAATTCCACAGCCCGCAGTGAGGACCCTCCCCAACTCCCCGGCCTCCAGTGAGGACCCTCCCCGGCACCCCAGCCTGCAGTAAGGATGCTACCAACTGAAAGAAAACAACTTTTGGAGACCAGGCTCTCAGTGGAAACTCAGATTCTAGCTGGCATCTGGAACTCCCAGAGGGCTAGGGACCAGGATAGCCCTGCAGAGGGATGACTCAGTCTCCTTCCCAGGGAGGACCACACAGGAAGCCTCTGCTCTCCTCCCTGTATGCCACGTCCACAATCCTCCCCAGGGGTACCACACAACTCTAGGTGGGCAGGAGAACTCCGTGTGCCTTTGCATGGCCATGTGTGCCTCCCTGCCAGTGTAGACCCCGTGGGTGCTATGTGGTGGCTAGAGGCAGAGAGTACCGGGGAGCATGTGACATCTCTACCCACTGCTGCCGAAAATTTCTCCTCTGTCCATGGGAAATGTGGGCAACACATTTGCTGTTTTACCAAGTTTTCAGTGGTGCCCATTTTAAGCCAACCGCAGCCAGGTAGGTGATTTACTGAAAACACCGTGGTCCCAGTTGGATTCGTCACTCTTAAAGGGATACTTGGTGTTCTTGATCCTTGTAAGAGAGGATAGTAGTGGCCTTGCCCCACTGCTCTGGCCCACCCTGGGTCCACCTCGCAGCAGCTCAGCTCCTGCCAGCTCCAGGCTGGACCCCCACACAGGGAGGATGGAGCACCCACCTGGCTGGTCGATAGCAGTTCTGGGTTCCCGTCACTCATCCCCACGTAGGCACTGTCACCATCAAACTAGAACAGAGAAAGAGAGAGAAGTCGGTCTGAATAAGATGTTTTCCAGAAAGCCCCAGGAGACGTCCAAGGAGGTCAGGAGACTGAACGCACGGAGCAAAAAGGTCTGTGGAGCCTGGAGAAGCAAAGCTCAAGCCCAAGATGCCCAAATCCCATTTCAGCAGAATTCCCTCTAGGGTGAAAAGAGCAGCCCCTGTTTTGTGGCCCCCGTGGGCTTGGATTGGCACCATTAATCACAGAATGAAGAGAGGAAAACATTTCTGCCCTTAATGCCTTGTCCAGAAATGTGGCAGATGGCCCTTGTCAGATACTGAGGCTCCCCATCCCTGGAAGTATGCAAATATCTCTCCTGGCCAAAAGGACATCAGACTATCAGCTGGAGCTAGAATTCCACATGATGGAGGGAGGCTGAGATCTTCAGAGTCCTGCCCCAGACATGCCCTCCAGGTCTTACCATCCTAAGAAGCTTGCGCCCCCCCCCCCATTTTCCCTTTAGGCCGCCTCTGGCCACAGGCAGTGAAGGCTGTAGTAGAAACCATGCACAGAAACTACGATCCTATGTTCCGATTAGCTGCCAAGTCTGGATGCAGGAAGATGTTCCTGCAGTAGGAAGCAGGTGTCATGGGGGAAGAGTGGGCTCTGGGCTCACTGGCTTTTTCCCCATGATGTGCATTCTTGAGCTGGTGTCTGGATTTCTGAAGCTCCTCATCTGTTGAATGAGGATAATGATAGTGGTCCCCTCTCCATGGGGTATTGTACCAAAACATGGAGAGCACTTAGCTCACTTCCAGTAAGTTCCCTTCCTTTGAGACAGGTGTCTTGGGTCATATTCCCTAAATGCAGAGCATGGGACCAGGATTCAAATGCCTGTGAATTTTTGGTAAGTGTTCTTTGGGAAAATCTGCAAGGGAGGGAGGAAAGCAGGACAGGGCAGTGGAAGTCGTTCAGCAAAGATGTGATCTCAGCTGGAGACCCGCTGCAGCCTGGTCCCATGAGGAGCCATGGGGCATGAATCGCCCCATGGAGTTCAGTCAGTCACTGGCTGTAGGCTGCCCTTAGGGGGCAAGGGGAGACATAACCTTCTGAGCAGGGTGGCCCCCATTTGGCCAGGGACAGTTCCCCAGAGAACCATGCCAGCTGTGAGCCATCTGCAGTCAGAGCTCCTGACAGATGGGAGCTGGCTGCAGAGGCTAGTGAAGGGATCCGGGTGGGGCCCCGATGGCAGCAGGACATTTTATTTTAATTGAAAATGTAATTTTTTTATTAGGTTATATTCACATGGCTCAAAATTTCCAACGCATGAAAAGCAACAGCGTGAAAATTCTCCTTCCCACCCACCTCCCGCCACCCCTTGCTCCTCTCCAGAGGCTACCCCTCAGTCTACCGGCTTCCTTTACATCCTTTCAGAGCTGGTCCACATGTATACATTTTATGGTCGTTTCTTTCACGTAAATGACAACATACTCTACACTGTGGTTTGCACCTCATTTTTCTCCTAGCAACACATCTTGGGAAGTGTTTTATATCAGAACGTAATTCTGTCTCCCGGTACCTGGTATTCCAGGTATGGATGTAACAGATACATTCAACTAGCTGAGCTCACAGGCAATTGAGCTGTTTCTAGTCTTTCCCTATCCCAGCACTGTTCTCGTGAATATTTTTGTACATTCATCATTTCGCCGGAGTGTGAGTTTATCTGTAGGGTTCGTCTGTAGAGTCGCTGGGTTCAGGCGTGTGTGCGTGTGAGATTCTGATAGGCATCGCCCAGCACCCTCGCGGAGGCCGTGAAAACACACCCTGCCGTGATTATGCACAAGATGCCAGGGCGCCTGGGCCCTCCTCACGGACAGAGGCTCAGCGCCCAGCCTGTTACCTCTGTGGGCAGCCCCCCCTTCCCGGTTCCCTTGCCTTGCTCTACCTTGTTCTTTGGTCCATAGACCATGTGACCTTCTAGCATTCCACGTCATTTACTTATATTACCATGTTCAGTGCTTGTGGTGGATTTCTCCTATCAAAACGGAGGCTCCTGACGGTCAGGAGTCCTGGGCTCTCTGCCTCCCAAACACCTAGAGTAGTGCCTGGCATAAAGCAGATAATCAATAATTGCTTGTTGGTTGAATGAATGAATGAAGCATGATACTATTCACATTATCTTTTACTAGGCCAGTCTTCCCATCAAGGCAGTAGGATTAATGGGTATACCCAAATGCCTTGCCAGCACAGGGATGGGCAGAGTCCTTCAGTGACTGTCGTATTAACAAAAGAAAAGGTCGCACCATGCCTAGAGTCTAGGCACGGGCCCCCAAGGCAGGGGTCATCCAGCACACTGTGCCTGGAGCTCTGCTTCAAGGCTCTGCTCAGAAACCACCTCCTCCAGGAGGCCTGCCAGGCTCTCACCTCCTCTGGCCGTCCTTCTTACAACATAGATTGTCTCCACATCTATCTTCTGCCCCAGAGTGGGAGCAACATGGAGGCTAGAACTGTGTCCTGGTCATCTCCAAACTGCTTCCCCCACAAGTATCTGGAACAGGCTGGCATCAGAAACGAAACTAGGAATGGGACAGGATGGGGCGCTTTCAACAAAAACTCCTGGGTGCTATTCGATGTGTCACCATGGCCATTTATTACTTGGAGAAAAGTAAAACCTTTTAAAAAGCCACACATAATTTATATGTTCTATAAGAAACAATGACTAGAAATGGAGGGGGACTTAGTTTAGCCAGGTGTCTAAAACATTTTATAAGGCAATAGTAATCAAACGGTATGGCACAGGCTAAAAACACAGCCCATGTAACAGCCCATTTATTAAATGCTGGCTAGGATGGAACCACTGCAAAAGGAAGGACCCCGTCTGCTCTCCCTGATGCACACAGCAGGCACTCAACAAATATACGGGGAATGAATGAATGTGCCGAACACCGAGCAAATACCATAAAATATCTCATTTCATCCTCAAAACAACTCAGCAAAGCAGGTTTTATTTTCCCTGTTTAAAACCAAGGAATCAGGTTGAGAGGATTCACAGCTGCCCCAACCGCACACTTAGAGACAGGCTGGGTTTCAGAGTGGGCTGCCTGCTTCTTTGGTCTGGTCTCTCCCACTAGGTCAGAAACCCCTTTAGAGTGGAGATCAAGGCTTTGCTGCACCCCACTATAGAAGCAACCATTAGCCTGGGGCTGGCGCGTAGCAAGGGAGGCATTATCCGCCTGAGCCATGGGGGATGGCTCTGAGGATACGAGAAAAGAAAACCCTGGATTTTGAGGTGTATAGCCTGGGAGATGCAAGGGGGTCTGCCAAGGGGACCACATGAGGTCCCCAGAGCCTGCCTCTAGTGGGTTCATTCATTCACTCATTCATTCAACCAAGAAAAGCTGCCACGTACCAGAGTAAAACTTGATTCTCACCTTCGAGGAGGACCTGAGCAGTTGGCAGAGGTTCCCAAGACCAGGCCTGGGTCAGCCTCTGATGGGTTACCCCAGTTGTCTTGCACAGTGCCCTGGGAGCACACTGGATTTGGGACCTGGCTGCTGGGCAGCCATGAACCCGAGATGGTGGTGGTGGTGGTGGCGGGAGGTGGAGGGAGTCTGTTCTCTGATCTCCTCCACTCAGGGTTCCACCAGATGGGAGTCCTTGCAGGGGAAGGAAGGAGAGAGGGTGACCCCGAGGGTCCCAGGCTTCCCCTGGCTTGGCCCCCAGGATCCTAAGGCCTGGAGCCTACCTCCTCAGCCCTTTTGGGGAGGTTGCTTTCTGGGGGAAAGAACTTATAAGCCAAGGGGAGAAATCACAAAGCAGGGCACCCTCCTCCTCCACGTGCACAACCAAGATCACAAATGCCCACATCTGTACCCACCGCACAGTGAATGCTGGGGGCGGGGTGTATGCGGACACAAATGTCTATGCCAAATGCAGTGTGCCCAAGCCTGGTGACTACACACACATCACAAACTGGTGGGGGACTGCAATGACACTTACTCACACACGTACCACACCCACAGGCAACACAAGCCAACACAAAGATGTCCATAGCACAAGCCTGAATGTGCACGTGTCGTAGACCCTTCATGTGACAGGTACACGACGCCCACAGCGTGCACACCGGGAAAGGAAGGGATGATGGCTCATCTGCAGCAACGTAAAGAGAACTCGCCTGAGTGTACCCACAAATGTGGATGGCGTGAGCATGTACCGACCCACACAGGAGCTTAAATTTCATGCATATCTCACAATTTATCAGTCCCTCAGCCAAAAATGTATTTTTTCACGCCACGCAACCTTCTGTATCTTTTAAAATTGGGGATGGCGGTAAAATGCAGGGGAAAAAATGGCCTAAGAATTTCCGTGAGATGCCAGGAGAACATCCTCTTACCACTGACTGGAATAGATTAATTTTCCCCATTTCATATTCTAATTATAATTCCTTTTCCCGTCGCCATCTTCAGTTCTCATTACAGCTGGAAGATTGTTCTGCAAAAGCCAGACCTTCATCTTCCCTTCCCAAGAGTTTTGTCATGGAAATGAGTTTGGGAATCTGAAAGAACCCACATTTTTGCAAACATCGAATGTGAGGGGATAACCCTTTCATGACGGCCACCAGGAACCCTGCTCACAGCGGCTTCTGAAGGGTCTGTCTCTCCCCCAAACCATGTGGTCCCCTGGGCCCCTACTCCAACAGCCCTCCCAACCTAGATCCCATTTTAACTTTAAGGACACTTAGCAAACAGGCAGCCAAGGTGAAAAGGGAGAGCCCTGATCTTAGAACCGGACAATGCCAGCTCCATCAGTACCACCGTGAGCAAGTGCATTAGCCGCTCTATGCCTCGGTTTCCTCTTTCTTATGATCCTGAGAGACACTGATTCATAATAAGTGTAAATTGGGTATCTGTGGGATAGACAAATGAGATAACTGGATGGATGAATGGATGGGAGGAGGGAGGGAGTGAAGGATGAGATAGAGGGGTGAATGAATGGATGGATGAGTGACAAATGTATATACATCAGGGCAGTCTAATGGAAATATAATCCAAGTTACAAATGCAAGCTGCATATGTCATTTTAAATTCCTGTGGCCACAGTTAAAAAAACAAATATAAATAGGTAAAGTTAATTTTAATTACATATTTTATTTAACCCAATATTTTTAGCATATTATGATTACAACATGTAATCAACAGAAAAACTGTGAATGAGATGGTTTAAAGTCTTTTTTTTTAATGCTGTCTTTGAAATCTGATGTGCATTTTACATGACAGCATATCTCAGTTTAGAATTAGCCATATTTCAAGTGCTCAAAAGTCACATGTGGCTGGTGGTTGACATAGTCAATAGAGAAGGATATAGTTGTAATGGGTAAAATGAGTGGATATATGGTGGGTAGGTGTATGGGTGGGATGGATGGATGGATGATAAGTAGGTGGGAGGGGAAGATAAGTGGTTTGGAGGGATGAAGGTGTTAGACGGACAGTCAACAGATGACTCAGTGATTGGATAGCACATTTAGAAGGTGGGATGTGTGGTTGCGGGGGGGGGGTGCGATGGATGGATGGATGGGATGGTTGAGTGAGAATGAAGAATGAAGAGTGAGGATGAAAACCCCAAGTGGGATGCCTGGGTTGATGGAGTGGGTTGCATGGGTAAGTGGGATGGATAAGTGGATGGTTAACTTACATCTGGTATTTCCTTCTCGCTCTACGCACACTTCCCCTGGACAATGTCATGGCCTCTTAGGGTTACAACGTATCACTGACTCTCAAATGTTCATCTTCAACTAAGTTACATCCAGATTCCAATGTATAGTTTCTCCCTGGACATCTGGTCCATGAGCATCTCAAATTCCACACACCCCACACTGAGCTTACATGTGCACGGATCTGCTCTTCTTCCAGGGGTCCACCATCCTGAGAGAAGATGTCACCTTCTACACAGGACACAAGCAGTACCTCCAGGATGACTTTGGACCCCATCTCGCCTATATCCCCTTAATCCAAACACCCATGAAGAGGTTCTGTGCTTAGCTCCCACTCTCCCCCAATCCATCCTCCACCCTGGCTATCACTAGTGATCGCTTCAGGGCTTGGGTCAAAACCCTGCAGTGACACCACATCACTGGTCTTGGCATCCAGGACCCTCCATGACAACTGACCCTGAGCCTCAGCTCCCAGGGCATCCCTCAAGGTTACAGGAACCTTCAGTGCCCCAGACTTTACACATTTTGTCCCATCTTCAGCCTGGAGTACCCTCCTCTTCCCCTCCTCTACCCAATAAAATCCAACTCTCCCTAGTCTTTTTTTTCCTGGCTGTGATGCAACCTTAGCAGTCTTGCTTGCTTCCGTAGATCTGCGTTCTTGGGTCCAACCTTAAGCTTCCATCCCAAGTTGGCTCTGGGTTCAATTCAACTTCTATATGTAATGTGATGTCCTGGGCTATAGCACAGATTCATGAGTTAGAGTATTGGTTCCACCAGTAATGGTTGTGAGTGACCTTGAATTTAACCTATTATTGTTATTATGTGTTAAACTCTTATCCCCGCATCGGGCTTGGCAACCTTCTCCATCAGGATCATGTTTCCTATGTCACTGAGGCTGTCAGCTATCCCTTCAAATCTCTCCCCTCCCCACCCTGTTGACAGTACACCAGTCCTGCCCTTCTTCCCTTTTGTCGGGAAAGGTGAAACATCTCAGTCCTGTTCAAAGTCAACCCATTCACCTTGACCCTGCCCCTCCCACGTCTTCCCCTCATTCACTCCTACTCTCCGACCTAAGATCTAATTTAAATATGAAGAAGCAAAATGAAATCAATCCATGCCCTTGTATATCATGTAGTAAAGACCTACAATGTGTCAAGTAACACAGTCACAACCACTGGGAATTTATAATAAACAAAACTTGTCATAAGGCACAGAAACGTAAAAGCAAAGGGTTTCTGAGGTTACAGATGGGGCAACTGTTGTTTATGGAACAATAGCTCGAGTGTGTACTATGTGCCCAACTTTGTATTGGCACAAGGCATAATGATTATGACAGATCCTGCCCTCAAGAAGCCCCCAGTTCTATGCAGAAGCTTCAGAGAATAGAATGTTCCCATTCCCCACATTGGAGAAAGACGGGCTGTTCTTTGGCCATAGTCCCGAGATGGGAACGAGTAACTACAAAACTTGTTCGAAGTCCATCCCAGTTGGTCAGTGACAGCTCCGCATTCACTCAAGCCTCTGGAAATCAAATTGATCAATAATAGTCTAACTCCAGTAGCCACGTGCCCACCTCTAGGACTCAGCCAGTCCCAAGCCTCCTGCTTCTGAAAATCCTCTACCCCGGGACACTGTGCTCCCCCCAAATCCTACAAATCTCAGCTGATGCTTGATTTGGAGAGACTAGCTTTGCAAAGTATAGCAATGAATTCAGCATTTCAGACATCAAATAATGGTTTCTTCTTTGACAAATGTGGCAATGGCAGGATAAGGTTACTCCAGGGACGTGGACACAAGGAAGGAAGGCTTCTCAAGAGAGGCATCCTAAAAAGGCAACATGGCAGCTCCAGGATGGAGGGCACATGGGAACGGGCCAGGCAAAGAGCGGGGAACATGGCATTCAAGGCTGCTGTGAGCTCAGGCCAGTGAGCAGCTACCGTGTACCAGACCTCATCCCCGGGCTGTGCCTGGTCATCTCACTGGAACCCTCCCAGAAATGCCAAGGCTGCAGGGCCAGCCCCACTGTAGAGATGAGCAAGGCAAGGCTCAGGGTAGCTGGAGATCTTGCCCAAATCCACCCAGCCAGTTCTGAACTTGGCCTTGACTCCTGGTACCAAAGCAACAGTTGTTCTGTAGAATCTGCTTGCCTCTGCCCCGCTCCTTGCACAGAGACACAGATCAAAGAACAAGGATGCACAGCCCCCAGCGCAGCCAGTGGCAGACACTGAGAGATGCACCTCACAGAGATCTAAAGAGGAAACAATCAAAGCAGCATACACTGCGCCTGCCCACCCCCACGTTGGGCCGTGAGAACACTCCTTCTGCGTGGATCAAAACACGGCTCAAAAGCTAGAGGCACTGAATGCGGCAGCTGCGCCCTGGGCTCTGCCGAGAGTGCGGTTTTATGTGGCGGTGTCACAGAGAGATGTACATCAGGACCCAGGAGAGGCGGGGGAGGGGCAGAGAGGCGCTGCGCAGGTGGAAGGGGGCCCGGGACAGAGCCTCGGGTGCAAGCGCACTTAGAGAAGGATGATGGGTACAAACACCGGCTCTGATGCCAGGCTCCCTAAGTCCAAATCTCAGCCTTGCTTTTCAAGTTGTGTGATGTTTTAACTAAGTTTCTCAGTTTCCTCTTCCGGAAAATGGGTCTGTCACTTAGATTGACTAAGTTAACATACAGAAAGTACTGAGAACATCGCCTGGTACATACACAGCAAGCACTCAGTAATTGTTAGCTATTACTTATATAAATTATTGAATCCTGAGAACAAACCCAAGAGGTCACTAGGTCACTATAACTACCCCTCTCCCATCGGTGAGGAAGCTGAGTGGGTTTTTATACAACCCTCTGAGGTCTCTTACATGGGAAAGACCCCTGATGCCTATGCCTGCCACATATAATTGAAATAAAATCTGTAAATTAAAATCTTCACAAGAGTCCAAATGAGAGATTTTTCCCACAATGATGCTTTGTTCCTAAATACCAAATATCAATTTCCCTCCAAAAAAGCTTTTCTCTTTATTGGTGCACCTGTTTTACCAGCATAATGCACATCCTTATTCTGCCCCCTGAGAAACCCAGACCTAGGACTGGCCCAGAGTGGTTAGGGGATCTTCTCAAGGCCACACAGCCAGGATATGGCAGAGCTGAGTCTGTAGTCCAGGATGCTGGTCCCCCAAAGGCCTATACTAGCTTCCCACCCCACCATTTCCAAGCTTTGTAAACCAGAGCAGGTGACCTGACAGCTCTGTGCCTGGGGCCTCATTGGCCAGTAAGGGGGAGCAACGCCTGCCAGGGCGGCCGGGAGCAGTCCTCGCAAGCAAGCCCAGCACCATGGCTACTATAGGACCCTCCTCCCCGCTACCAACAAGAGTTGGTGTGGATGGTGCTGCCTGTTTAAGTCATAAATACATTGAGAGGGAGTATGAAAAGATAGCGATCGCTACAGCTCCCGTGGTGGAGAGCTACCAGGCACCTGCCTCCTCTGGGATATAGGAGTCATTGTCCGCATTTTACAGATGGGGAAGCAGAACCTTCTCAACTGGCTCCAACCATCCTCCTTCCTGACCCTTGCTCTCCAGGAGAGTGGCCCTCGGCCGCATGTGGCCCCCCGAGCACCTGCAACGCAGCTGGTCCAAATTAAGGTGTGTGTGAGTATAAAATACTCACCAGGGCTCAAAGACTCAGAACAACAACAAAAGAATGTGAAATTTAGGGGCACCTGAGTGGCTCGGTGGGTTAAGCCGCGCTGCCTTCGGCTCAGGTCATGACCCCAGGGTCCTGGGATCAAGCCCCGCATTGGGCTCTCTGCTCAGCAGGGAGCCTGCTTACCCCTCTCTCTCTCTGCCTGCCTCTCTGCCTACTATGTGATCTCTGTCAATTAAATAAATAAATCAATCTTAAAAAGAAAGAATGTGAAATTTATAATGGTTTCATGCTTAAGTGGTAACATTTTGGATACATGCATTTAACTGAAATATATTACTAAAAATTAATTTCACCTGTTTCTTCTTTTTACTTTTTTTAACCTGGCTGCTAGAGAATTTAAAGTTACATATGTGGTCTGCATTCTATTTCTACAGGAGAGCACTGGTTGAGATGCGGTCCCTGGGGAATGGAAGAATTTTCTGTGATAGATATGGGGAAACCAAGGCCCACAGAGGGGGAGTGATTTGTTCAAGGCAAGAGGTTGGTGCAGAGAGACACCACTCACTGGACAGACGTTACTTGAGTTCTTGGTACTGGGATGCAGCAAAGAACAAAATGTGGAGCCACTTCCCAGCCCAGGGGGACACAGGGATGATGCAGACTCCTTGTCCACCAGGGCCCCCCACACAACAGGGTAGCTGCACCTGGCCCCAACCCTCATCTCCCCATAGTGAGTTCTGATCACACAGCTTGGGCGAGCTCCCGCTCCAACCCAGAGCAGAACCACCTCAAACACCCCTGGTGAGTCCCACACAGGCCATTAATCAGCTGCAGCTGCCAAGAGGGGCTGATGGGCAGGGTAGCCCAATGGGCAGAGCATGGTGGCCTGGCAGGCCGGTAGCAGCTTACATACCCTTCAACACTACCGCAGATTTATGGCAAAAATTATCCTCTCTCTCAGCTCCATTTAAAGCCATTTGGAGCTCGCTCCCATCCCCGATTATAAATCTAATTGCACATTCCAAACAGACAAGCGCTCATTAAGCTTTAATTATGCACATGTTGTTTTCAACAAACATTTTCATTTGGCCGCTGTGAGGGGGAATGTTTCCAAGGGGGCTGCAGACGCAGCCCGTGGCTGGAGGGAGCAGGCTGGGAAGTGGGTCAGGGTGTGGTCCAGTGAGACTGTCCAGGAGCAGGGCGAGGACCCCATCAGATCTGGCGCAGGCTTTGCTGGCCGTCCACCGCGCTTCTGCGGCAGGGGATGCCGGCATGTGTGTTCTCCGCTGGTCCCACCTGCACCCCTCGTGTAGCCACAGTCTCATCTCAGCTGGCGCCAATGGGCCTCTCTGGGGTGGGAGGAGTGAGGGTAGGGACCTACATTCCCAGCTCCAAGCCATAAGCCCTCCCCCACCAGGAACTGGTGTCTTCAAAGCCTGCGGCTTTTTCCTGCTCCCATTGCCCCCACCACCACCACCACGGCAGTGAAGCAGTCCTTCTCCAGCACAATCTTCCCTTCCCTCATCTGTTCACTCATTTAGTCCTGAGCAGAGAACTGGTTCGGCAGGGAGGGGCCAGTGTGGGTCAGGAAAGACAAGGTTCCTGTCTGGTTCTGCCCGGGACCCTCTCCTTCAGGTCCCATCCTTGCCACCAGGGAAAAGTCTTGGAAAGAACTTGAGAACCTGCCCTTTGCCAACCCAACTCTCATGGTGACCTCCTGTCCTTCATTCGGACTCCCCTCCTGCACCTCCCTTTTCTTCCCTTTCTTTCCATGCTGCCCCCTCCAGGAAGCCCCTGATGACAGCTGCCCCTCTGCTTGGGAGCACCCTGAAAGCATGTATTGGTCTGACTCCTCAGATCACCGTGTCCCACTATTTCCCCAAAGCGCTCTCTCCTCTGAGGGGAAAAGCAGAAGTACCTGTTCGCTCTGTGGCCTTCAACAAGACCTTCCTCTCTCCAGGCCTCACCTCCCTCTTTTGTACATGAAGGGACTGAATGGATGAGGCTTTCTTGAGTCCTTTAGCCACTTGGTCAGGGTTGGGGGTTTTTTGTTTTAGTTTTTTAAGTTATTTATTTTTAGAGAGAGAGGGAGTGTGAGCAGGGGGAGGGGCAGACGGAGAGGGAGAGAGAAACTCAAGCAGACTCCGTGCTGAGTGTGGAGCCTGGTGCAGGGCTCGATCCCATGACCCATGAGACCACGTCCTGAGCTAAAACTGAGTCACGCAGGCACCCCCATTTGGTCAGTTTGAAGTTTTGCTGTTTGTTCCAGAATTAGACCTTCCTCTTCCCACCAGAGGAGGGTCCTGAAACCACCACCCCCCCTTCAAATGTTCTGCCACGACCCTACAGAGCAGAGGAGTTTGCCGAGCATGTCCGTGGGGCACAAATGGTGCACACCCAGAGAGGAGGGGACGGGGATGGTGTAGAACCCCCAAGGCTGCTCCTCAAAGAGGTTCTGGAAAGGCAAGCAAGTGAGATAGATGTGTTTTAAAATGGATGTCAAGATCTATTCAGCATGTGGTGGCTCCCTGTGGTTTTAGGGCAGGGTCCTGGGAACAGGCTCTGAGAGTGAAGGTGGGAAGTTCACTGGGTGGGGGGCGGGGGTGGGCACTCCAGGAAAGGCGAAAGGCAGGAGGAGCAGAGGGACAAGGTGAGCCGTGATGCAGTCACACCGGAGATGGCAGCCTGTCCCCAGGACCGCTCTGGAGCCATGTCCCAGACTAAGGCCAGGAGCAACTGCATTTCCGGCCACGGGACCCAGGCTGCCCTGGGGGAAGGGGCTAACCTTGGGAAAGGCCCCCTCCTTCCACCAAAGGCAAGACCCAGGGAGGCTCAGCTGCCAGACCACAGCAGCCAACACTCTGACCAGCTGGCAGGATGAGTGTCTCGCGTGAGGAGGGATCCGGGTGACAGGAGAGCATCCACTACCGCTATGATCGTTTTTTCATCTCCACTAATTGGTGCAACACTTACACCGTGCTTGCAGAAGCCAGCCTCTCCTTTAGCTGATCTGTAAATTTTCGCTCATAGAATCTTCTCAATAACCCTGAGATAAGTTACTACTACTCCGGCTCCCATTTTACAGATGAAGAAACTGAGGTGAAGAGTCTTTTGCAAGGCCACCCAGCTGGTAGGGGGTAGAGTCAGGACTCAAACCCAGAAGCCCATCGGCAGGGTCGAGGCTCTAACGACTCCCCCATGTCTGAAGTCTGACCCTCTACCCTGCAGAGCTGCGGAGCTGTCCAATCCCAGCCGCCTCCCCAGAGACTGGGCTGCGGTCAGTGGTCTAGAGCCTCAGGTTGCTGGGACGGTGAGTATTCATGTTTGACAATTATCTATCCTCCGTGGTTGGATAAACGTCCCAAAACCGATCCTTGCCAAAGACAATTAACCCAGGGCCACATGAGCGAGTGTCGGGTGGGACTGTGGCACGGGGTGGGGGGTGGGGTGAGCAAGTGCCAGAGACAATGAGCAGCAGATGATCTGGGAGATATTTTCTCCCAGCGCTGCAAAACAAGCCCTCAATCATGCCACAAAGGGCTTGCATTGTTGGAAGGGAAATATGTCAACGACAGCGTTCAGTCGTGGGTCGGTTAAAAAAGAAAGGGGGGGGGGAAGAAAAGAAAAAAAAAGTCTTTTGAAATAGCAATTTGACCTAGAAAGGTTTTCTAGGTCACATGAACTTGGCATTTAGGCATCTAACCCCAAAACCTAACCAGACGAAGTACCAAGTTCACTTCCTTCTGTCAGTGCCAGATAACACAGGAAATAATATATGTAAACACTGTTGCTGTATTGTTAAGTGCTGTCTTAAAACCAGCCTTTGGACTTGGGAGCTGGGGGAACAGTGGCTCGGCGTGTCTCTGGAAGCCCGCAGACCTGGGCTCGCTCATGCCCGGTGCGGCCGTGTGGCCAAGGCAAGGACTTCGCCTGTGGGATCCTCAGACTAGCCCCCTCCTGCGAAACGGGAATGGAACTGGTGGGTTGGGTGTGCCGCCTCACTGCATGAGGTGGATTCCTGCCCTCCAGCCCTCTGTTCTTGATAATCGAACCTCTACTCCCAAGTCTGGGCTCCCCCTGAGGACCCTGCGCACAGGGGCCAGAACAGCAATGGAAAAACCTTGGTCCTAACAGACCTTTTCCCCCAGAAAACCAAGAGAGAGAACAGCCTACACTCTGAGGCTCAGCACAGGCCAGTGGGTTCTCCACCTCATCTTCACTTCAGAGCCACCCAGGGTAAAAGAAACCGGGGTCTCGGAGACCTTCTCATTATCCCACAGTGGAAACTGAGGCCCGGGCTGTGAGATGACCCACAGGGATCTGCAACAGCCTGCTGAGGGTCACGACCGCCACACTGCTAGTTTCCCTGAGCCTGGGTGTCCAAAAGAAGCCAGAATTAGCCCACCTGCCATCAAAGCTGAAGGTCATGGGGACCAGCCCGCCTTCCCCAGTCTCTGGCCTGAGTACCTGCACTGTACCCAGCCATGTGCCAGGCTCTGAGAACTGGACACTAATGATCTCCAGGGAAGCCTGGGGTCCAGAGGGAACACAGGCACCAGAACTTGATGACACCGGGGGTGACAAGGCACTAAGGGGAGACAAGCCAGGTGAGAGCAGTTGATGCACATCTGTTAGGTAGAGGGAGCAGAGTGAGCAGAGGGTAAAAAAACCGGGGTGTGTGTGCACAAGTGGGGTGGGGTGTCGATAAACCACTGCAGTGGAGAGTGGGCAGGAAGAATCAACATGCATTTTTAAAAAATGGGGAGTTTTACAGCAATATTCCTAAAAGAAAAGTAGTGGCGGGTGCCTAGTTTGGCCAGAGACTAAAACTTTCTGTGTGGCCAACAGCCAGAGGAGTGTGACAGTGACGTCAGAGAAGAACTTAAAATCAGTGCAACAGAAAAGAAAGCGCAGAATTAGACCTGGCTCTGTATGAACACGTATGGTGAAGGAGGGCACATAACGATATGCCAGGTACATGGGACATGCTTTCCATACAGTAGTCACTCGAGCTTCTGAGGGAGATATCAACCCACTTTACAGAGGAGAAAATGCACGGTACAATTTCAGCAGCTGCTCACAGATCACACAGCCAGAAAGTGGCAAAGCCAGAATCTTCACTGGGCCAAGTTTCACCCTCATAACAACTATCTTATTTTGTCTCTCCTTTTGGAAACAAAGAGACAAAGACCAATTATTTTTTTAAAAAAAGACAAAAACAGAATGAAGATGACGTGGTTATCCTGTTCCTTTTTAGGAACACGTACCAGATTCCCAGTGCAAGCCACAGACCAAAACGTACAGATTAAAGAGTTAAATAAATATAAAAAGTCATGTTATAGGGAAATAGCAGAAAACAGAACAGAATGTTTATCAGATCTATGGCAGCAGGATAACTTCCTCAGCCCTTGAAGCAATCACAGAGGAAGGGAGATTGACAGATTCAAATATATATGCATTAATATCTTCTGTAGAAGGAAGCATAATAAAACCAAAATGAAAAGGACATCAGACTAAGAAAATATCAGCACCGACTATGAGACAGTTAATATATACGATGTAGAAACATTTCAGTCAAATTAAAGAGACAGCAAGATGCCAATAGACAAAAGGACCCGGGACACAAACAGGAAAGTCAGGCAAGAGGCAATCTACCAAGAAACAAATATACAGGGAAAATGTACACTTGATTCGATGACGGGGAGAAATGTACGTGAAACACACCTACTGTAATGAAAGGGATATTTCACGCCAGTGCTGACAAGGAAAACAGTTTCCAGCCTACTGGAAAGCAATATGGCAGCCACTCCCAAGGCAGACAGCCAGCTGGGAGCAGGGTAGTGGAAAATCCAAGACCCCTGTCTCAGGAGTCACCCCCTCACCACACCTGCCCCTTTGTCTCCAGTACACCTAGTCTTGCTTAAATCAGTCTTCTGTTCTGAGCTGGAGATGGTACCAGCAGTGGGTGGGACACAGTCTTTGTCCTCCTGAGCTTGTGGTATAGTGAGGGGGGCAAGAGCTGGAATGTAATGCAGATGACAGGCATACTGGGAGCCAGAGTTCCTGGGAGCATAGATGGCTGTGTAAAAAGACTGCACAGAGGGGCACCTGGGTAGCTCAGTGGGTTAAGCCTCTGCCTTCAGCTCAGGTCATGATCCTAGAGTCCTGGGATCGAGCCCTGCATTGGGCTCTGTGCTCAGCAGGGAGACTGCTTACCCCTCTCTCTCTCTCTGCCTGCCTCTCTGCCTACTTGTGATCTCTGTCTGTCAAATAAATAAATAAAATCTTAAAAAAAAAAAAAAAGACTACACAGAGAGAAGGCTTCTCCCTGCAGGAAAAGCATACTTAGCCAGGTGATGAGAGAAGGCACCGGATGGAAGGGAGTGAGCATGGGAACAGCCCTCAGCAAGACTGGGGGGCTGGAGAGGAGGCCCACACACCGAGCAGGGAGGCAGGGAGAGCTGAAATGCCAGACAAACAGGACCTCCTCCTGATGAGGCTTCCAGGGCTACACGCGGCAGCTGAAGCCCACTGTGGGAGTTGCATTTTAGAAAGCCGGCCTCTGGCTTCAGGACAGAGAATGGACTGGAAAAGGTAAGACTGAGGCTTGTCCAGGAAGCCAGGCAGAAGCTGCTATGACGATCAGCAGGGTGGGAACCGGGAAGCGGGACTCTGTGCAGAGCCTGGACACAGAAGAAACATTTGATGGAGCGATACTAAGTAAACTGGTGTGGCAGTGATTCAAAAAGAGACATTTATGTTGACGGCTAGAAAGGGAAGCGGGGCTGGAGCCAGAAGAAAACCACGGCAGTCCCCAGTGTGTTTCCCAAACTACAGAACCGAGAGTCTCGGAGATGAATGAAAACTGCCAAGAGCAAGGGATCACCCAGGAGTCAGAAAGGGGGTGACTCACGCAGTTCGCAAACCCTAATTTCCTCTCCTTGGTCACACACTTCCTCCTGATTTCTTTTTCTGATGATTCATAAGAAAAAATTTCCCCTTTTCAATTCAAACCAGAAATGCTTGAGCACCTGAGTTCACCCTGCCCAAGCTATAACCTCTGCCCCCGAGCAAACAAAACCCCACTTAACCCCAAGCAACTAAAAAGACACTGGCTACCAAGAAACCGAGAGGAAACAAGAGTTTTCTGGCGCTGTGACAGCTTTCAGAGGCCCCCCCAAACCCTCCCATGCCCCAAGAAGGTCTGCCGACTCTCATACACAGGTTCAAGCCCCTTAGCCAGAACTCATAGGATTTCAGAATTCAGAATTTGTTTGGATTCTGAAAAGGAAGTGATAATCCCACAAATCACACAGTACCTTCAGTAGGGGTCTGGAGCAACAGGTGTAGTAAAACACATTCATAATCCCGCAGTGAATTCTATAAATATACACACAAGTGGGTTAAGTAAAAATTACGGAGATATTTGTGTCAGTTCAGACCAGGTTGTGGGACCAAATGAGTTTGCGGCATATTTACAAACCAACATTTGGTGGCGGAGTTTTTTGGATTTCAGATCAGGAAGTTTAGAGCTGAATCAAGCATGCGGCACATAGGTGTTAGGCCCTTGTTGACAGACCGTCCCTCGGTGTGCCCATTTTACATATGAGCAAAGCGAGGTTCAGAAAGGTAAAGGAAACTGCTCAAGGTCTCATAGCTCTTAGGTGGCTGAGCTGAGAGTTGAGCCCGGAGCTGACATCTTTCCACATGTATTCATGGATTCTCCAGGCAGCTGAAATGCCAGGCAGAGCATTTAGCATTACGGGGAATGTAGGCAGCACTGGCGGTGGGGTCAAGGTCAGGTGCAGCGGGAATCAAGGAGCACCTCCGTGGGGCGGGGGTGGAGGGCGTGTTTGTCTCCCCACACAGGTCCAGGGGCACGCAGCTATCCAGGCCACACAGGTCCAGAGCTCCCTGCAACCTCCGCAGACACTGTCCCTGCCCCCACAGACCTCAGAGCCCACTGAAGGAGGCAGGCAACACACAAACATGTCTACAATCACGATAAATGCCATGAAGCAAACAGGTGAACTACAGAGATAGAAAATGAAAAGATCTCTCTCTCTAGGGTTAAACTTGTGGAGCCCTACAGAAGGAGAAAGAGGCTGCCACACAAGAAGCCCTGTGGACAGAGGGATTATCAAGTGCAAAGTCCATGGGGTCAGGAAGCAGAAAGCTGTCAATGTCACACAGGGGAGAAATAATGTGGCTAGAGCACAGGGGAGGAACAAGGTTGAGATTAGAGTGGTCAGCAGAGGCTGAAGCAGGTGAAATCCTGGGGCCATAGTAGGGATTTGGATTTTATCCCAAATGGGAAGCCCTTGGAGAGTTCCTGAAGAGGAGGAACATGCTCTGATTTACATTATAAAAGGTGACTCCGGGCTGCCATAGGGGGAGGATGGACTCTGTGAGCCTCCTTCCCTTGACTCTCAATTTTCTCATCTCCACCATGGGTTCATGAGAAACCTCATAAAAAGTACAGCCAAGGGTGTCTGGTATATAGCTGACTTAGAACAAAGACTGGATTTTCCTACCCAATCACAAACCAAGAGAACCCAGTCCTAAATCGTCCATAAATCATTCCCCTGGTTAAAATCGTTCAAAGGCTCCCGCCTCTTTCCCTGGGTTCTGTGGTCCCACTTGACCTGATTTCTGCCACCTTCTCCAGCCCCATGCCTCATCATCCCCCACTGGACCTCTCCTCTCCTGCCAGCTGAACCACTCCTGCGACGTGCCAGTCCTTTCCCTAAATCACAAGGCCTCCTTCCCATTGGCCCTGCTGTCAGTCCCCCACCTCCTTCCTACGAGCATTTGATGAGCACCTACCCCAGGCCAACCCTGTCTTGAACATGGAGAGGCTCAAAAAATGGCTGAGGGCATCTGTGTGAGCACACGTGTGAGTGTGAGTGAATGTGCGCATAAAACAAGAATCCAAACACATCCAGCCTGACCCTCTTCTGATTGCTGGACTAGTTTTTATCCCCTCACTCATAACATTCATTTCCTAAAAGACTATTTATTCCCTCCTTGGGGGCCAAGCACTATTCTGGGATCAAAGATCCTTGGAGCCTGCCTCTTGCTTTGAAGACAGAAAACAAACATTTCAGCCTGGTAAATAAGTCACTTACACAGTATGTGAGAAGGTTGTAAGAATTACGGAGAGGAGAAAAAGGTGAGCAGGTGAGATGAATCAGGGATACCAGGGTGGAGTGTATGCGAAATTAAACAGGGTAGTCAAGGCAGGCCTCTTGGAGAAAGGGGCGGTTGGGCAAACTGGAAAGAGGGAAGAGACTACACCAGGCAAGGATGGGGGATGGGTGGAGAAACAGCCCGTGCAAAGGCCCGAAGGTCGGGCTGTGCGGGTGAAGACCAGTAGGGCGGGCAGAGTGAGCAAGGGGGTTGGGGGCAGGGGAGAAAAGCCAGAGAAGCGACAGAGGATGGAGTGTACCCCACAGATGGCACTGAGATTACTCCTCCCCAGAGAGAGGAAGCCAGCCTTTTTTTCCGCACCCTTATCTGATGGCTGTGGTCAGAGGAGCCAGTAAGGGCAGGCGTGAGGGCTGCAACAGCTCGACACATCCGAGCCTCCGTGGGGCCTCAGAGTGGCTGACATCCGCTCGGCCTGCGGCTTCTTCCTGTGGCTTCTGCAATGCAGGTTGCCTCAGTGGGTGCTATTTTTGCTTGTGTTTGAGGTTCTGTGCAGGGCTCCTCTGTGCACGGCACTGGGGGCCGCTGGGCCTGGACCCTCTTTGGGTTTGCTCTGCTCAGCCATTTAAATGTTCCAAGTGTCTTTGGGGATATTTACTGTCCAGCAGGTGGGAAAGAAGAGGAAATCTGTTATGTGTGTTCCCTTGTCTGTCCTCAAGGCCTTCCAACATCAGAGAGGTTAGATGGTTTATCCAGGGTGACCCAGGCAGATCAAACCACAGGCTGAGGATTCTAAGGTCAGAAAGCCCTTAATGAGTAAGGAGTTATTGGCTTTGGCACCTAAACTGATGTTTCCCAAGCAGCTGCTCTGTGGTATCTGTCCTCC
The DNA here is from genome assembly GCF_922984935.1 of Meles meles. Lineage (NCBI taxonomy): Eukaryota > Metazoa > Chordata > Mammalia > Carnivora > Mustelidae > Meles > Meles meles. The sequence continues at coordinate 66,838,624 of NC_060081.1, read as the reverse complement.
CAGAGGGCATGAGGGTAAAGGTGCGTCACACCCGGCGTCCGTCCCCTCAGAGCGTTGCAGCACTGATGGGGAGAACTGCAGTGGGGCGGATGCAGGGAAGGGTCCCCAGCCCAGACTGCTGGGGGTGAGAGGAGTCAGCAATCAGAGCAGGTCTCTGGAAAGCAGTGAGGCCACAGCTCTGTCTGCGAGAATGAGCAGGAGTTCAAGGGGTAAAGGAAACACTCTGGACAAAAAGGTCTGCATGTATAAAATCCAAAAGCACCACAGGTGGTTAGTGGTGGTGGTGGGGGGGTGTTCAGAAAGTGGTGATTCTGCCTGGGAGGGAGGAGGCAGAAGCTAGCTTGCTGACTGCAAAAAAGGAGATCAGACAGGTGCCCCAGCCCCCCAAGTGGCCACATTAAGGGTATCAGAACAGATCCAACAGGTTATAAGCAACCATCCAACCAAAGGTTTTCAGCAGGGGAGTGGTTCACAGAGATCCTGCTAGCTGTGTGCGGAGAGCAAACTCTACAAGGGAGGTGGAGACAGGGAGGCCTGAGTGGGAGGCTCCAGGATCACCCAAGCAATCAGCTAGGTAGTAGTGACGTGGGGAGGGGGTGCAGTACCCTGCAGGGGCAGCCATCAGGGAGTGAGGCTGAGAGAAGGGCCGGGGATGATGTAAGCCCAGGAGTGGGCAGTCCCAGTGTTTACCAAGATGGGCATGACAAGGGAGGGCGTGTCTGGGGGGTGGGGGCCAATGAATCAAGACAGGGACCATTTAGAGTCACTGCCTCCTTCAGATGAGCCCTCTGGGGCAAGGATGTGCAAACCAAAGTGGCTTTTCTATGCCATTCCCCCATTCATAAGAGGCTGCTGCCCCCATCTCAATTGTTCTGCCCAGCAAGTAAGACCCAGAGAGAAGGAGTACGTGGCCTAAAGTCTCAGCCAGAAATCAAGAGAGGGAAGCCTGCAAATCTAGGTCCACCTGATTCCTGTATCAATGGCCGTTTCAACAGACCCCCAAAAGCACTCTCCCTGGAAAATGTCCCCCCGGGGTCTGGGAGAAGCTGGAGAAATCTCTTCACATCTACAGTATTTCAGGACTTCCTTTGTGATCCACACACGTGAGTACTTGCCAGGCCCCCTGGCTGGACAAAGATGGTGACTCCCGGACAGCCCTCGGGAGTTGAGGCAATCACAGCAGGGGCCACAGAGGGAGCCCAGCTATGCTCGAGTTGTCTCCTCAGGAAACCTCACATCCCTGCCTCTGCTCCCCGTTTCGTTAATTACTGGTTTGCGAACACAGGAGGCAGCAGGAGGGAGAGAGTCATCACGGGTGCCACTAATCACAGAAGGGAAATTAATTCCAAAGCTGAAGCTCATCGTCCACCGAAGATCCCACATACAGCCCTGATTTCTAACATGGAATGACAAGTAGGGGTTAGTAGGACTAGCCTCAACTATTTTCCTAAGGGAATCAGAGACTTAAAGAAGGCAAAGAAACTTACCCACGATCACAAAGCAATTACACGCAGGATATAAACATATAACTCTGGCTTCCCATTCCCTGGGCACCTTCATCCTCTCCATAAATATTCATTAGGTGTCTGCTGCGTGTCAGACTCTATGAGCCAGCAGATACCCTGGGCCCCAGTCAAGGGCTCCCAGGATCCTTTCCCAAGAGGGGAAAGTATTTTTATTCACTGAGCACCACACAGTGCTTTAGATATCCAGTCCCATTTAATTCTAATAATTTGCCATTTTATAGGTAAGGAAACTGGCTCAGAGAGGTAAACTGACCTGCCAGAGACCACACAGCAAACACAGGGCAGAACCAAGACTCTAAGTCTGGGTTCAGCTCCTGTTCTCCAGGTCCAGGGGGATTCAGGGATGGCGATACTCCAGTCACATCCCTTCTTGGACCACTCCTACGTCCCTCCCAAAGCCTTTCTCTGATCCTGGGCTCTCAGCTAGCCCTGACTTACTGGCTGGCTGCTGTCCCGAGACCCCACCAATACAATGCTAGTATTCAGAAAGCTCTTCAGGAAGCGTTAAAAATAAGAGTCGTTTCTGTTTCAAGACAGCCAATAAGTCCCTGTAATTAACTCCTCTCCCAGTCAGGAGACCATGGATGTAACCAGAGACATAGAGAAATTGGTACCAGACAGGGCTACGTAGCAGAACGCGGCTCTGAATCCAAGCTCCCTAAGAAGGGAACCAGAACACAGTCTAGCTATCAGCACAAGGGGGAGAGTTCCCCAGTCCTATGCCCATGGACACGTCTGTGCACGTGCACACATACAGACACACACACACAGTGTTAGCCATGAAGTTCTCCAAAGCAGAGCTAAGGGTTTGGAGCATTTGTTGATTCACTCACTCAACATTTATGGAAGTCCTACCGCATATAAGGCAAAGTACTAGGCAGCGTGTGTGTGCACGCACATACACAATCACCGCAATGCAGGGAAGGAAGTATCAGTGTCCCCATTTTATGGATAAGGAGACTGAGACTCGCAAGGCTTGAGAAACTTGCCTTATGTCGCAGACTGTATTTGTAGCAGAGCTGAGTACCTAACCCAGCCTCTGGAACACAGGAGGCTCTCCATGGCCATTTCCTCAGCAGCTGGTTGGCTCCAAAGCCTTCCCCAGCAGACCGAGGGCTTGTGGCCTCTTGCCTTTGATCCAGCATGCAGAAAGTGGAGATCATGCAGAGGCCACAGAAGCTCCTGTTTCTTGGTCTCTCTTAGGTCACCTGGGACATTTCCAGCAAGGGAAAGCAGGCATTTGAGGGTGGTTTCCGTTTCTGGGACACAGGTGCACAAAGCCAGTTTTTCAACAATGACCGTGATGAATCAGAGCACCAGAAGAGGTCAGGCCTCCCGCTCAGCGGGGTGCAGCCCCCCGTCACTTGCAACCAGCCCCACCCCCAACTCAGCCAACTCCCTCCACAAAGACCATCTCCCCAGCGACAGCTAGAAAATGCCATCCATGTTCGGGTTCTGCGTCAGAATCTCTGTCACCTGTTATGTGTGTATGTGTTTGCCCTTCAATCTGTGGCAACGTCCTCCTTCATCTTTGTCTGGCCTTGCTTTTACACCAGGAGGGCAACTGGAGATCCCAGCTGGGTATTTTTCCAAGATTCTTAATGGGCAAAAGGAAAAGGTGGTCCTTGCAAATTTGGGGAGGAAGTTTCATTGATTCTACAAACTCCAAGATTCAGTGGAAGGAGGCAGCTCCAACTTTGCTCCTGACAGCCACAGCTACTCCTCCTCCCTCCTTCCTGCCTTGAAAAGCCCTTCCCGCTCCTCATCCCAGGTACCTTCTGGGCTCTGTCCATACCATGTGCTACCCCATCCTTGTTTCTGGTCTGAATTGGCCAGACCCTCCCACCCACACCTGGCCAGGCCCACTGCAGGGGGTGCTGGATGGATGGATGGATGGATGGATGGATGGATGGATGGACAAATGCTTCCGGAATAAGCTGGGTGCCTATGATGCTCAGGGTGCCAAGACCTGCCCCTCCAGGGGCCAATCCCAGCCACTTTCAAAATTCCTTTTCAAGAAGGAGCTGCCAACCACAGGCCTCCTGGACCCTCCAGGGCATCTTCATTCCACAAGGTGACAAGCACCAGTCCAGGTCCCAGCCTGCCACCCCCCCTCCACCAGGCACCGTCTGTCTGCACCCCGCAGCGAAGGTTTGACCACCTCCACCGCAGGAGGTGGCGGCACCCGCTGCTTACCTTCTGCTGAAACACACCTGCAATGCACCAGCGTCTTGCAAGTAGAAGGAGCACGAGTCTCATTCCACAGAAGCCCTGGCAGCGAGAGAACGCGCCCGCGACAGCCTCTGTGCGATTCTGCTGCATAATCAGCAGAGAAAGAGAAAAAATGCCAGAAATAGCAAGCTTTATAAGCCCTCCTGACAAGTCTTGGTCCTCTATTGGCTGGAGGCCCAGCACCCCCGCCCCCCATCCCATTCCTATAAGGTGAAATGGAAAAACCTGTTATTTAACCTCTTTGATCAAAATCCATCTCCTATCCCAATCTGGGCCTGAGTGCTCGGAGCTCCTGGCAGCGGTCTCCACACCAGGTCTCGCAGAGTGGAAGGGGAGGCAGCCTTCCCCTCTCACGCACACTGCCTTGGGAGCAGGTATTGAGCTGGAAAGGCATCTGGAAGGCAGCCTGGCAGCACCTGTCAACATGGGAAAGTTATATGCCATTTCCTCTGGCAATCAGACTCCCGAGCATCCGTCCTGCAGACATCCCCGTTCTGGTGTGCACGGTGCATGCCCACAGATGTTGCTCGTTACAGACGAGAACGAGGGCCATGATCTATGTCTAGGGGTACACAGATTAAAATGTAGCCATTCTGTGGAATGTGATGGAATGAGGAAGGTCTGCAGATGCTGACTTGGGAATGGTTGGGAGAAAGAGTCAAGGACATGATCCCATTTTTATAAAAACAGTTAACTCTGTGTGTGTGTGTGTGTGTGTGTGTGTGTGTGTGTGTGTTTGGATGGGCACAGTCAAAGATGCAAAACTGAGCAGTGGTCATCTTGCAGAGTAAGAGAAGGGGATATTTTCATTTGCTACTTTTCTCTTCTTTGTCTTGTTTTCTTTTCTTCTTTTTTTCCTCTTCCACAAGCATGTTTGACTTTTGGAATTTAAAACAAAAACATAAGAGTCTCCCTGGTTCCTTCCACTCCTCTGACACCAGCAGACCAAGGGGCCAAGGTCACCCACGCCAAGGCTGGATCAGGTTGGGGCAGGGCTGGCCGGAGGCACTGTGGATCCACCTGCAGTCCCGGTGGCTTTCACACAGGTGCAGTTAACTTAGGGCTCCCTGAAGAATGTGGATGCTGGAATAAGACAGAACTGGGCTCAAATCCTGCCTGTGCCTGCTGGAACGGTTAGCTTCTCTGACCCGTAGTGTCCTCATCTATAAAATAGGGACGACGGTACCCATTAAGTGCCATGTCCTGTGCCAGGCCCTGTTAAACCGATTTCAATTTGGTTCAAATTGAACATTCAAATTGGACGTTTCAGAAACACTAGAGGCTGCTGAGGAAGGCTCACAGAGCTGAGCACGTCCAGGAATCAGTGACAGGAGTTCTGGGAATCATCTCATTATTGAATACTTATCCAATAGCAAACTAAGTGACAAGGAGAAGGACCTGGGTAACAAAGGGGACTGACACCCAGTCCTCTGCATGAGGAAGGGTGGAGGGATCAGAATGGGCTCCAGAGAGGAAGAGTCTTGTGCCCATGCCTCTGCACCCCTCCCATGCTGTTCCCTCTGCCTGGATTGCGCTTGCCCAGACCCTCACACAACTGACTTCACATACTGCTTGGAGATCTCCTTCCTCCCCAGAGAGGGATCCTCTGAATCACCGGCACTGAATTACTCTCCTCATAGCACACCCCTCCTGCCAATGGTTTCTGCTTATTTGTTTTGATGGTTTTCATTTCTGTTAATTGTTCATCTTCCTCCCCAGGCTGTGAGCTCCGTGATGACCAGGACCCTCTGGAGCCTTGCTCATCTCTGGTTCTTGGTTCCTAGCAGAGGACCTGACACACAGCAGATGCTCCTCAGATAGAAATACACACGATCTGTATATTCAAGGCCCAGATTCCAGCACATGGAGCTTGTGTGAAGGAGGAAGGAATATAGATTCTGTACTATGATAGAAAGATGGAAATTTCAGACATATTGAAGATCTAGAAATACACACACAAAGCTGGGAGGGTGCTAGAAAAGCCTATCCATGCATGCTTCTATAGGCTTAAGATGGGAAAGCACGTTCCAGGCCCAAATTCATTAGCACACAGACATTTATTTCTTCATTGCAACATTATTCACAAGAAAATGGAAACAAGAATAAAATCCATTGAGGGGAGGCCTGGGTTGCTCAGTCAGGTGAGCATCTGACTCTTGGTTTCAGCTCAGGCCATGATCTTGGGGTGATGTGATCAAGCCCCATGTCAGGCTCCATGCTGAGCACAGAGGCTGCTTGTCCCTCTCCCTCCTATCTGCCTCTCTCTGTCTCTCTCTTTCTCAAATAAAAAAAAAATGCCATGCTGTTGGTGTTTTAAAACACAGAATAAACCCATTGATAGGTATTGGTTAAATAGATCACAACTCGCCATACAAGGGAATACTATGCAGCCATGACAAATGATCTGCATTCTCTTGATATGGAAAGAAGCCCACCTTGCTTGTTGGATGTTGAACTTTCTAACTGGAAACCAGAGACTCCAACAGGCAAAAGGTATAACTGATTGCTATGGAGAAAGTGTGAAGGTGAAAAGCCTTTGATTATCATTTATTAATTCATTCACTCAACAGCATTCTCTGTTCCCTCTGCCTAGTCCCTACTCTATGCAGGGCTGGGTTCCAGATAGAAGGGCCGTGTGTGATCAGGACACTGTCCTTGCCCTCGAAGACAGCTCAGCTCAAACATGTACGTGAGAAATTAGTACATAAGGGAGATGGTGCTCCTGGCTAAGGGCCGCAGCGTCATCAGCTGAGGGGGGCTTCCCAGAAAAGGTGTCATCCAAGCTGGGGATGGGAGGAGGGGTAGTGGGGTATACAGAAGGGAGGAAACATGTTGAGAGGCAGAGGTGGGGCGACATGGAGCAGGTGCAGAAAGTCCCTGCATTCGCCACCAAACACTGAACTCCCATGGGTGGGAAAGGGGATCTGAGAGCTGAGCCTGGATCCAGAAGATTCTGGGCTTGATTCTGCCACTCGTGAGCCAGAAAGAGGAATTCTGGGTTTGTGATGATGCTGTCCCCCGGTACGTGGTCACAGAACAGCTTCTCGACCTGGACTCACTCACCCTGAGAGTGCCTGCCCCATTAAACATTTGGGCCAAGGTACCCAGTGCAGGGTGGAGGGGGGTCCAGCTCTACAGACCCTCTACTCACTCGGTTCCTTCTGGGGTCAAGCCAGGGAGGGGCCATTGCACCTTGATGGAACTCAGCATTTTTAAGTTTAGTTTTGTTTTGTTTTTTATATTTGGGGCATTCTGAGGCAGCTCGATGGTTATGGTTCCAAACAAAGAGAGATGACTCAGCTTCATGTGAAGAGCCGAAGCCTTTTGGGAAAGATATTTCTGTTTGAATGCTTCTTTCTCGGCAGCTCTTCCAGGCTTCCTTGTTTTCTGGACATTCAGCTGTTCCCAGAGTGGGGGCAGGGATGAGGACCAGGCTCTGGGGACCAGAGGGCCTCAGTCTGAATCCTGGCACTACCCCTTACTCACTCAGAAGATCTGGACAGAGTTACACCCTCTCTGAGCCCACGTTTACTTAAGACTGCCTTGCAGGGTCTTTGCGTAAAGCCGCCGTCCCTCACGGAAAGGGTCTGGTCCCACGCCTGGCACGAAAGGGGTGTACAATAAACATCACTATTAGTAACCACAGCGACCTGTGCTGAGCTTCTGCGGTGCCTGGATTATCTCACTTAATCCTGCCAAGCACAAGGTCTCAGTTGAGGGCTGAATCTACTGGGGCTCAAAGCTGTAAGCTGACCTGAGTTTCCATCTCCCTGTTCCAGAGGGTCAGTGCACACACGCCCCAGGCCGACTTAGGGGGAACCTGTGCAAGCTCTTCCTTCCCATCCGACTCCCTCTGCACCAGGAGCCAAACACGCACGCCCGCTGCCCACAGCCTTTATCTGCAAAACGGGGACAAAAGTCTGAGGTTGTTGAAATAGTCTAGTCATGGCTTAATAAAAATAATGCCACGAAGGTGCTTAGAAACCTTTAATGTTATCACTGCTTCCTCTGGGACAAGGAGTCAACAAAAACCAAGCTCTTCATGTACAATATCCTAAGAGATGCGTAAAGCTCTTTGGGAAAACACCCTCACGAGTCGGGAGGAAACCTGAAAATGAGAAAGAGGTGTGAGCTCCGGCAAATAAAAAAGATTTTTAAAAAGGGACTTTAGGGCACCTGGGTGGCTTGGTGGGTTAAGCCGCTGCCTTCAGCTCAGGTCATGATTTCAGGGTCCTGGGATCGAGTCCCGCATCGGGCTTTCTGCTCAGCAGGGAGCCTGCTTCCTCCTCTCCCTCTCTCTGCCTGCCTCTCTGCCTACTTGTGATCTTTCTCTCTCTCTCTCTGTCAAATAAATAAATAAAAAATCTTAAAAAAAAAGTTAAAAAAAATAAAAAGGGACTTTAAAATGATCCATTATCAAATGGCGACCTGCACCAGAACATGAACTCAGGGTCTCTCAAACTTCTGTTCTGGAACAAATGTAAACAAACAAACAAACAAAAAAAGCCGATGCAGGCGAACCCATGGTAACTTGAGTCAGTCAAAACTCTTTCCATCCCCTTCCCCCGCATCGCCCTGAAGGACATGCTGACAGAGCAACCTTAACAGTAACTGACTAATTGTAAACCCTGTGATTACCAGCGTTGATTTCCACGGAACTTCCTCTTACAGCCGAGAACCTCTCTGGAGTGTAATTGCCAAGTTCACTTTTAGCTCTGTCACATCCAACCGTCGCTGCTAACTAGGGCGGCCGCTTCCTTGCCAGGTAAGCTGCAATGAAGTCGGCTCCCCGCTTCATTTCACAATATTGTGATGCCCCCGTCAGCACCTGTAAGTGCTGAGAAGCTCTGAGCTGCTGTTAAGTAAATCCTGCCCAGGGGAAGTGATCAAAGCCGCCTTGTGCCTCTCGGGGCCTTTCTGGATCCTCCATCCACCGGGAAGTTGGGGCTGCTTAGTCCCATGCGCCTGGTCGCCCAAACACCGGCCACCGTGGGGTCACGCTGTGCACCCAGGCTTGCCCGGGGCCCTGCCTCCCTTCGTCCTCCGTCAGTGCCTCCCACAGCCCCGCCAGAATTCCCACTCATGTCTCACTGCTCGGAGTCTCACCAAATGGCCCTCACACAGCCTCCCACAGCGTCGCGTGCTTTTGTGGGTTTGGGCGCGAAACCATGTTTTAGCCTCATTTTGTCACAGCGCCCTACTGGCCTTGGTGTCTGTCCATTATGAAGCAGCTGCTGCCACACACACACACACACACACACACACACACGAGTCCTGACTGGGTTCCAACAGCACAACTGTCCCCTCAGGTGATGCCAGGCTTGTTTGGCCGATTTTGTGCAGACCACAGCTTTGGTCCAGAAACGGGCAGGAGCAGAGGGCTGAGGGCTGTGCCCTCTGAGCGCCCACTACTGGCCGGGCACACACCAGGTACTCTGTACCCAGGTAATCCCCACGAGCTGCCAGAGCAGCAAGGGAACAGGGGCACGGCCCCTTGCCTTATACTTGGGGAAACTGAGGTCTGAGAACTTCCATGAGACTGGTGAGAGGAATTGCTTTCAGTTCCAAATGCCAGTCAAGGCTGTCTTTCTCGTGAGGAACTGCCAAGCCTCTTCCCTCTGGTCAAAGAAATCATCCAGTAAACCTATTGCCCTTTTCACTCATCCGCCAGGAAGCCCAGAGCCAGCTTTGCAGGCCAATTCCAATAACTGCAGAGCCCCAGGCCAACATAGCTGCTTTTTTCATTTTCATTTTCCACCTAGAATTCATTCTATGTTTTCCTCAGCTTTCATTTTGTAGGTATTACACATACCTCTATATCTTCCTATGTGTTCTTGCCACTGAATAACCAAAAATAAACAAGCAAGCACCAAAAGTGAGACTCCGAGAGGTTAGGCGGTGTCCCAAGGCCCCCCAGCGGGCCCCGCGGTGCTCTTCCTATTACTGTCTGACCCCAGCTTCTTCTTCCAGTCCTCAACCGAAAGCAGGTTCTGCACATTGGCTTCATGCCAAGCACAACAGTGGGGGGGGGGGTCCTGCCACACCCACACTCACTTCCCAACAGGAGGTAACACGAAGAGGAGCGCATGCTCTGTCCCTGGTACTGTTTCCCGCATTTACGCAAACTGCTTCTCAAGGCAGTCCTGTTAGGCAGATGCAATTATTACCCCCATTTTACAGAGAAGGAAACTAAGGCACAGAGAAGGTAAATAACTTGCTGGATATGCACAGCTAGTAAGTGTCGTAACGGGATGGGAAGTAAGTTTCTGCTCACTGCAGTGTTGGTGACTGAGTCCCTAAATCCCTCGTTTCACAGATCAGGAGACAAGGTTCTGAGGGAGAAAATGTTCCTCCAAGCCTGGACTTTGACTATCAGGTCTGGATGGCTGTCGCTGTAGAGGGAGAAGCCAGGGGCTCCAGGAAGCCCCCCCACTCTGTGTCCAGCCAAGGCGAAGCCATGCTTCTAAAAGCGAGGATACAAGACTACTCCGGCCAGAGGTACACAAGGAGTTTGCTGAGCAGAAAGTTTTGGGGTCTCCAAGGTCCCTGCCGCTGCCCCTCCGCCACAACCATCCTGCACCCGTGTGGTGGGACAGGTGTCGCTACCCGGCTGGGCCCACACAGGGAGCTGACAAACACACTCCTCCAAGCCACACTGATGTCTGAGCCTCCAGTTCAGCCAAAGATGGTATGGGAATGAACTGTGAAGCATGAAGATCGGGGTTCAAATCCCAGCTCTGCCACTTACTAGCTGTGACCCCTGGGTAAGCATGAGCCTCTCTGCAAAGTGGGCTGTTGACGCCACCTCCTTGCTGGGTGTCTATGGAGATGCAGAGCCCACCAGCCCCGTGCCCTCCCTCCCAGGGGAGGTTGCTGTTTCGGTGCCTGCCTCCAGCAGCATCCTGGCAACTCCCCCCAGGGCATCGATCGAGAGACGACGGGGGAAGGGCAAGGGCAGGGAGGTTTGCTCCAACTTATCTCACTCGGGACATGCTTTCTGGGACAAGACTGAAAAATAAAATCAAATAACAAAATGTGAAGTGGGCTAGAAACCCAAAGTCGGGACTGATCTTGCTAGAACTGCCAAGGCTACCTCGGGCAGGGAAGGAGGGCTAGGGGAGACCCCACAGCTTGTCCCACCACTGGTGGGGCATCTGCATCTCCCAGCCAGGTGCAGGATGGGCTGCCGGATGGGCTGCCGGCCCATGTGATGCATCCCCGTTGCCATGGTCTCGGTTTGTTCTGCGGCCTGGTAAAGAGGAGCGCTTGCTGTCCTCTGAGCCCCTGCACTGTCCTGGGCTGCGCAGAGGCAGAAGCCCCCAGGCCCAGAAGAGAGGCTCTCGGATTACCTCAGTCCCACAGGCCCCTCGACACCCAGACCCAACCAGACCCAGGGTGGATGGGGGCAGGCCCTGTTTTCAGATGAGAAAACCAAGGCCTGAGGCTAGCGGCACCTGCCCGGAGTTTCATGGTGAAGCCACAAGGAGCAGGGATTCAAACTCGGATTTGCCTGACTCGTCCTATTTTTCCAGTTCTGTGCTGGCTCATTTATGATCATTATTCTGGCTCCCAGAGACCTCGGGCCTTTTCTAAAGTGGCGCCCCGTGAGATGCCTTTGGGAGTCTGCTGAAGGCTCAGGGACATCAGAGCCGCTCATGGGAGTAAGCAGGTGGTTCCGCAGGGGTCTGGACGCTCAGGTCCCCACGCCAGATCTGACAACATCCCCAGTTCATGGTTCAAAGATCACTGGCCAACAGAACTAAATCCAAACCCCTTACTTAACCCAGAACCCCAAACCCGCCCCTCGATCCTACATGTCTGACCTCTCCCTCAGTGCCTCCTCGCCCTTTCCAAAGCTCAACTCCCTCCTCTTCCACAAGGATCTCCTGGATGCCCACATGAGCATCAGTCTCTCCCTCGTCCCAAAGCCCACCAAGCCCAGCCATCCTGTGCATAACCCGCCCGTGGAAAGGTCTTTCCCCACCTCCTTCCTAAGACTGGGTCCCAAGGGCACTGCTCAGAGGACATCTATGAACCAGAAGTTCCTTTCTCGAACCAAGCATGCTGACACTTAAAGGGAACGGGCACTTCAGTGGGTGCTCAAATGTGCCAAGCCTCTCCTTCCACAGGGCCTTTGCACATGTTGTTCCACCTAGACTGCCTCCCTTGCCCCACACAGCGACCTGTCTTCCTACAGCTCCCAAAGTTCCCTCCGACCCTCTGTTTCCTGGCCTCACAGCACCTATGCCACTCTCCTAACCAGCCCTGTTATGTTCACATTCTGTGTTTCATTATGTCATTACATGTCTCCTGTTCACCCTGGAAATCCCTCCACAGGGCCTAGAACACAGCAGGTGCTCCATAGATGTTTGTTGCCAGCCATGGCAGATTTCAAAGATGACCACGGGTCCTCCTGTTTCTACACACGTGCCCTCTGCACAGTGATGCCACCGCTCCTCTTATCAAGAGATGGAGTCTTTTTCTTCCCACCTTGAAGCCAGGCTTAGCCACACGACTTTACCTGGCCACTGAGACAGCGACAAATGGGCCACGAGGACAAGCTTGAGAAGCATGGGTGCACTAGAGCACCTCACTCTTGAGGTGCCAGGAGCCCCGAAACACTAAGTGAAGGAGCCTGCCAGCTGCTGGAAGAAGAGGTTTGGGGGAAAGCCGAGCCAGCAATCAGCCAGCTCCCAGCCCAGCCTGCCACGTGCCACACAGGTGAGCGAGGCCATCCTACCTCGCCCAGCTGTCCGGGAACCAGGCACGTGACCGCAGAGGCAGGAGGGAGCCCTGCAGAGACCAGCCAGCCCAGCCCAGAGAGCCCTCCAGCCAAGACACAGCATGTCAGCTAAATAAAATGGCAGTTGCTTTAAACAACTAATTCCGGGCGGCTTGTTAGCGCAGCAACGAGCAGGAGCTGACAAAGACCATGGGCCATGATACGCTCACGGCCGAAGAACAAGGGTCTGGTCTATACAACCTCAAGTTCAGAACAATACAAGCCTTTCGGGAGGGGCAAAGCAGCTGGAGAGGGAGGCTCAGGCCGCTGGGTTTAAACCCTACTGTCCTCGGACTTTGGCTTCAGCCTGGACAAGGCGGGCACTCACCTCTCTGTGGTGGGAACAACATATCCTATGGCAAGTCTTCTAGGATGGTTTGAGTCTCAACAGGGAGCACATGTGAAACCATCCCCCTCCCCCCCCCCAAGGGAAGCCAAAGACCCTCTGCATGTGGAAAGACAAATGTTGCAGAATGAAGAACACGACTTTGGAGCTAGACAGATTCCGGTTCCTGATCCACTCTGCTACCTGCAGGCTGTGTGACCTTAAACAAGTTTCTCAACCTTGCTGAGCTTCTGGAGTCACCTGACCAGGTGTCGGGCGTCGTGACGTGGTAAGAATGATATGTAACTTGCAGGACTATTGTGAGGGTTGAGGAAAACAGTATGCGGACAGCTGGCCCATAGTAGGTGTTCAATAAATGGCAGCTCCTCCTCCCTCGCCACCACAGCCTCGCACGTACCTCTCCCATTTCCCTCTTCGCCCCGCCACCCCCACTTGGCAGCGACGGTTTCCAGGTTTGATATCAGCATCTTGTGCCAGGCGCCAGGTTGTGACTGTGGCTCACATAGCGTCATGAGAGAGAGAAGGAGAGCGGCTCACTTGAAGAAGGACAAAGAGCTGCATGTTGCCAGCTTTGACTGGGGGAGAAAGCGCGGGCCGTGGAGAAGAGAGTGGAGAAGGCCAAAGAGGATTCACACCTGAATCTTCGGCCTCAAAGTCTTGACACAACCAGGCCCCCAGCCGGCTTCCTCTGGGATACCTGTCTCTGGCCCTTCCTCCCTTCTCCTCCACGGCCCCCGCATGCAGGAGGGAGGGAGGCAGCGAAGTGGGGTCAGCAGGGCGGCAAGGCCACCAGCTCTCGCCTGCACTGAGGTTGCTGGACAGCACTGTGATTCCAGAGCCTCTGTGCTACAGAGCACTTACACCAAAAGTAGAAGCCCCTCTGCCCCAAGGACCCCAAATGCCAAGAACATCCTGGAGCCCAGAAAGGGTCCAGGATGGACTCCAACCCCCCACCCTAGTGCACATGCACACAAGCATACAACAACCACACACACACACACACACGCACACGCACACACACACACCCGGAGAAGCTGATCAGGGAAGACCACAGATATGTGGGGAAGAGGGCCCAGTGTGGGGGCGGGACCGGTCCCAGAGCAGAGGGGTGCAACACTGGATGACTCCCCTTGCAGGGATCGCACCTGCCCCAAAGCCCTCCGGGGCTCCCCACTAGAGGACCCAAACGTCATAGCCTGGCAGTCAGTGCCCTTCCCAAACTGCAGGCTTTGCCTCCCCGTCCACACCAGCCTGTACCCATCCGGACAGCTATGCCCCAGGTCCCCACACCACCTGTCCCTTGGCCTTGGCCACACACAGCCCTGCTGGATGAGGTCACAGAGGTCGAGAATGGGGGTCCTTGCAAATGGGTTTGGGTTCCAGTCCCAGTGTGACCATGGCCCGGTCACCTGACTTCCGGCACCTCAGTTTATCTGCACAGCAGGATCAGCTTCTGCTCCAAGTGTGGTTGTGAAGATTAAATAAATAAGTAAAACACCTACCCCGTGACAGATACGAAATTAATGGCTCTTCTGTTCTCCCCTCCTCTATACGTCCCCATCCTAACCTTCTTGGAGGTACTGGCTGAATGCCTTCTTCTGCCAGGAAGCCCTCCCTGAACACTGCAGGTCTCAGGGATTCTGTCTCTCTCCCTCTCCCTCCCCCTTTCCTCTCCCTCTTCCTCCCCCTTTCCTCTCCCTCTCCCTCCCCCTTCTCTATCCTTCTCCCTCCCCCCTCTCTTTCCCTCTTCCTCTTTTTGTCTCTCTCCCTCTCTCCCACTCTCTCTCCTTCTCTCTCTCACCTTTCTCTCCCTCTCTCTCATCCCGTCTCTTCCTCCCCCATCCCTTTATCCCTTCTCTTCTCTCTGCCCCCTCTCTCCTCCCCCTCCTTGGGCTCGAAGTAAGAGTTGTCTTACCTGTGCAGACCCCCACCTACCCACCCACCCCTACCTGCAGGCTCCATCACAACCTAGAGATAAGGACCAAGGACCAATCATGACCAAAACCATGGGAGGCTGCAGCACCAAGAGTGCCCAGAGAGCCGAAGTGGCTTACCCAAGGTCACACAGCAGAGTTCAAACAAGAGTCAACAGCTCTCCCTCCCCTTCCACATTCTCAAGGCTATTCTCAGACAAGGCTACAGTGTGTGGATGATTTCCCCCTCTCCCGCTATGCATTCATCCCTTGGGCTGTGAGTGCTAATGCCCCCTCCTCTGCAGAAATCCCCCCTTGGCTGATGGGAGAAAAGCACAGGAAGCATGGCACCTCTGCCCCAACGCTGATGGCCTGTGACTGACTGACTGACAAGGGTGTGCAAAAGGCCGTCCCCAGCCCTGGCCTCAAGATGGGACCAGCTCTGGAGTACTGCTGTCCCTCCTGGACTCCTCGTGGGATCGGGCTGAAGCAGGTGTCCAGCTGAGACCCCCTCCTTGCTCACCTCCTCCCCCAGCCCTGTCCCAGCGACCCCATGCCCCTTCTCGGGAGAGCACTCTTTCACGAGCATCCTTGTCTTAGGCTTGGCTTCTAGGAGGCTCAGTCTGACACAAAGACCTCGTTTCTCAAATTGTGGTCCACTGACAAGCAGCTCAGCATCTCCCAGACCTTGTTAGACCTGCAAACTCTCTGGCCCCATTCCAGGTCTCGGGAATCAGAATCTGCATTTTAACAAGGCCCTGTGTGATTTGCATGCACGTTAAAATTTGAGAAGCTCTGGCTTAAGGTCGGTAGTCACTGGCCAACTGTGGGGACCGTCCGGCCAACATGGCAGTAATGAAATGTGTGCATCTGTAGCAGCAATCTTACAGCTAATGTGGGCATGATCCAACCCTGATTATTCACTGCAGAGGCAAGCCAGCACCCCGACCACCAGTGTGTCATCCCCGTGGCCCATGCTCTGGTGAGGGCAAGCTCCATGTTCTTCTGGCTTGAGCTCCAACCCCACACACCCTACTTGGTCACCAGAATTCTGTTTCTCTTTGGAACTAGTCTGGCATCCACATTAGTCAATTAAAGCCTTTTCCTCTACCCCTTCTTGAGGAGACCCCACCCCCAACACCAGATAGCGGTTCCCCAAGGGCACGCCTGGAGAAGATGCTAGAAAGAGGGGTGGTTAGAATTCTTCAGAGCCCCGAGGGATATAGAGAGGGGAATCAAGGATGCAGATGTCTCTGCCTGGAAGAAGAAATTGCTGGCTGCCCTGAGTCAGAAACCCCTCTTCAGAGGCCCCTCTCCAAGCCACCCCAGGGCAGGAGCCCCTCATCCTGGTGTGAGCCCCTCAGAGTCCCTCTATGGGGATGTCCATGACCTTTGCAAAACTAAAGGCAATAACCAAGTCCTATGTGCTGAATGGACCCCGGGGCCAGCCCTGGAGACTGCGATAATCCAGACGTGTGTTTGGACAGGAGCACCCTGCAAAGCTCGGTCAACGCTGCCTGTTGCCTGAGGAGGGAAGTGGTTCACCTTTTGCTAATCGTCCTAATTCATTTTTTATTACTAACTTTCCTGTTTTCTATTTGCCATCTGATTGAAGATATTACCAAAGGCATTTAAACAGCATCAGACCGTACCACAATGGCAAACATAACTCTTTTTATTGAAATCTGCATTAATATACATATAATTCCCTGATCACAAAGACCTCATGGTCCACATGTTAGACCCTAAGTGAAGGCAGGTTTGACAAGAGGCACGGATACAACTGAAGGTTCTTCAAAAAACAGTAAGCCACGTCAGGAGGGTGTGACAAATGGGCCCTTTCTCGTGCTGTGGCGGAACATGGATGACCCTTCTGGAAAATGGCATGACAACCTGAATCAAGAACCGTAAAAATGCTCACCGCTTTGGACCCAGGGGTTCTGCCTTGGCCCATAGCCAGAAGCCTGGGTCTTTCCACAATGGTGGGAATGTTCTTTATCTGCACAGCCCAGTGGCTATAGAGGGCTGCAAATATGGCTAGTGTGACTGAGGAAGTAAGTTTGATTTTATTTGGCTTGACATTAAATTGAAATAGCCACACATGGCTAGTGGCTACCGTGTTGGACAGGACAGCAAGCCATCATGGATTCTCTCCTCAACCATACCATCACCTCCGTCTGTCCTCCTGCACCACTCTCGCCCCCCATCCAATGTTTTCCCCCAAGACAGTGGCCAAGATTCTTCTAAAAATGGTCCCACGGCCCTTGGGACAAAAGCCAAGCTCCTGGACATGGCCTTCAAGGCCCTGCCTCCCAGGGACAAGACAGCACCACAACTCTCAGGGAGCCTAAGATGTTCCAGGTGCTGGAGGGGCAATGACAGCCGCGGAGGGGACAGCAGCGAAGTCCTCGCCAAGGGGACAGCACCGGAGGAGAGAGTTGAAAGATCATGTGCCTGAGTCTGCCAGGCAGGGGCAATGCTCACACCAGAGGCAGAGCAGCACACGGGGCTCGCATCCACCCCTGCCCACCTGAAGCCGGTAGTCTAGTGACGGGGGTGGGGCAGAAACAGTAAACATAAGGAACGGGCCTATTATACACTGTGAGAAGAGAAAAGACAAGACAGGTAAGGGGTTTCTGGGGGACCCAGGTGAGGTAAACAGTTTGCAGCACTGAATCTTCAGAAAGAAAAGAACCCAAATCAACACTGTTCTTGAGTCTGCATAGTGGGAGAGTGGCAGGGGCTCTCCCCCATTCTCTAAACTTTTTGGCAAGTAACATAATCTTCATAATTTACAGCTTAATACAAAGAAAGGGGTAATAACTCCGGGAGAGAAGTCACCAGAAAAATCCTGCTTGCTCAACAGAAATGTTCCCACAAGCTGGAGATTTTGTTATCTCTGAAGGCCAGACCGACTGTGCCCCATATACCCCAACACGGGCAACTGAGAGCCACTCCTCCCTCCTGAAAACAGCAAGGTCACCACCAGCAGGGAGACGGGAGGTGGGCAAAACAGGGGGCTGAGGTCTGCCAGCCTTTGCTCCAGAAGCCCAACACCGATTAAAATCCACTTCACCTCTCTTCCTTGGGCTCAGCCGCAGGTGACGGTGACATGTGGTTACAACGGGAATGCAGATTTGTTAACACCTGCAGGCCTGGGGCACCTGGCTGGCTCAGTCCATAGAACGCGCAACTCCTGATCATGGGGTCGTGAGTTCAAGCTCCATGTGGGTTGTAGAGATTACT
This sequence comes from Meles meles, assembly GCF_922984935.1. NCBI lineage: Eukaryota > Metazoa > Chordata > Mammalia > Carnivora > Mustelidae > Meles > Meles meles. Next base: position 66,820,579 of record NC_060081.1, on the reverse strand, counting down.
TAAATAAATAAGTAATTTAAAGTGTAAGAACAGGACACTTGCAGGCACCAGACACCACCTCTCACGTTTATATGGTTAATCGTCCTGACAACAATGTACAAATAAGACAAGGAAGGCCCAGAGACAACGTGATTTACTCACAGAAACATAGCCTAGGATACGTTAGAGTGGCCATCTCTGGAAAATATAACTTCCACACTCATTCATTCATTCTTTCAACAATGTTTTAGTGAGCACCTACTACAGAGACACAATACTAAGGTGCTCGGGACTCAGTGGCAAAGAAAACAAACATGACGCCCAGTGGTCTGAAAGGTGGGACAGACCCCTAAGTCGTCGCATAGATACATCAAGCAATGGGGGGAAAATACACCAGAGGCTGTGATGGAGAATAATGGGATAAGCGCAGTGGTTAGGAGGTCGGAGTCTTCGAGAAGGCACAGAAAAATGAGCAGGAGCCAGCCATGCGGAGAAGGAAGGGAAGAACATTCCAGACAAAAGGAATAGCTCGCGCAAAGACCCTCAGGCTAAAAAGATCATGGTAGGGGAGACTGGGGAGGGCAGGGGGCTAGAAAACGGGAAGAAGTCCAGAGTGGCTAGAATGGGGTCAAGGAGGGGGAGGCTGGCTTTGCTCACCCCCATATCCCCAGCAGGGAGCTGGGTGCCTCGGACAGAGCAGCTGGGAGTAAGACTGGAAAAGCAGGCAGGGGCTAGATCACAGCAGGATTTATGGTCCAGAAAAGGCATTTGATGTTATCTACACACCAGGGAAAGCCACTGGAGGGTTTCAAGCAGAGGTCTGATTTAGGTTGGTAAAATTTCTCCAAGCCCTAACAGAGAGCCATTGAGTGGTTTTTGCCCCCAGGGAAATGACAGGATGCAATTTACACATCAGAAGGATCTTGACCGTGGCCTGGCCAGCTCCTTGGCTCATCCTGATGTGTGACTTGTGGCCACTAGATAGTAAATGTCCCCAAAAGCTAAGCATCCCCAGCTGGCATGTGGGAGGTGGCCGCCTTTCAGGAAAGCAAGACAAAGCAGCAAATGACAGGATGTATTGACAGAGCATCGGATGGGCACAAGGCTGTTGGCAGATGGAAAATTGTCCCAGAGAACGCCTCAACAGGGTCGTGGCTTATTGTTAATGTCGAGCCATTAGGAAAACACAATTATGTGCTTCACTGATACTGTAAGACATAATCTGAGACAGAGCGCAAACACTGAGTGCTTCAACTGAAAAAAGAAGGAAGGCAACGAACAGAAGAGCCACTGGAGGAAACGCCTGCCTCGCACAGGTGGGTGGCCAAGCCCTCCAGTGTGTGTGTTTGTTCTCACTCCATGTCTCGTGTCTCTCATTTAAAGGCAAAGTTTGGCTCTTAGGCATCTACAGACAGATTTGGAAAGGAATTATAATTATAACTCTCCCAGGTGCTTAAACATACATTATTATCTCATTTAATTTCATAAGCAGGTAAGCACTGGTAACCCCGTTTTGTAGATGAGGAAACAGGGGGCCGGAGGCATTAAGTAGCTTTCCAAATGCCCTTGCTCCCCTTTCCAGCTTCATCTCTTGACACTCTGGTCCCCTCCTATGCCTTTGTACATGCTGTCCCTTCTACCTGGAATGCTTTTCTCTACCTTCCTCACCTGCCCAATTCATCTTCAAGGACAGACCGAGTGTATCCTCCTCTGGGAAGGCCTCCTTGACTACCCCAGCCTGGCCGGGTAATCCCATACCCATTTGGAGTTCCTCATTTTCTCTTCATAAGTTGCAAAGCCAGCATTTGATCCCAAGCCGATGTGAGTCCACAGCATATCTCTTGGCCAGAGTTTATGTCTGTGTCTTACGCAGATCAATCAGAAAACATAAACAGGCATGGAATATATTCCAACAGTACGAAGGACTTCCTTCATCACTCCAAAAAAGATCCTGAAAAGCACCACTTCTCTGGGGAAAGCAGGACGTTGTCTACAGGGGTAAAGGGTTAAACATCTCCTTTTCCTCTCTGCAAGAGAATTTCACCTCTGTTAATTGTCTAGCATAACTCCCCTGGAAACCTGACGAAGGTAAGATGTTAACTATGTTACTAGGCAACTCTGCTTATGGTAAAAATGACCCCTGACTGGTAAGCTGCATCTGGACTAGAAGTAACTATAAATAAATTATAAATATCTGATAAAGAAACCGAACTTTAGATTTTCCTGAGTGTAGTGACTCAGAACTGATAGGCCCCCGGCAAGAAACCCTGGAAGGTAGAGTTGTTACAAGAGTTATGGGTGCTTTGGGGAATAAGGCTTCTGAGCCAGGATGACTTCCAAACCCACCCATCGTGGGGCTCATTCCCTTGCACCTACACTACAGTCTGCGGGGGTGCTGGGCAGCCAAGAGAAGAGCTGGCGGCCACCTCCGTGGACCGAGGCAGGGGCTGCGGCTGGAACTACTCCTGCGGAGGAGCAGATCCTGTGCCCTGCCGGCAGGTGCTGGGTCCTGCCCACCTCTGTCAAAGACATAGGGACCAAGTGTGGCCCATGTCTGTTCTGTGAGTCTGAATGTTTAACCCAACCTCACAGAGTCCCCGTGGGAGAACAATGAGAAATAAGGCAACCGATCTGGAGAGAAAAGAAACCATCCCAGCCAAAACCACCAACACCTATTCTGAACTGGAAACCTCCTGAGACTCTACTATTTATACCATTTATAAAACACACACACACACACACAAAAAAAACCTGGGAAGGAGCCCGTGTTCGCTATCCTACAGAGGGCCCAGGTGACTTGAACAGCAGCTGGCCGTAGGAGTGAGGGAGGGCATGACGTACATGATCTCCCAAGGCCTCACCACAAACCTGGGATGCAACTGTGGTTATGTGAGAACACTGGAGATCAGAGAAGTTAAGTGGTAGATCGAAAGTCACACAGCTTGTAAGTGGCAGGATACGAAGCCCGGCACTTGCACTGAACTCAAAATCACACTTGAATCCACTATCTGGTTTTGCAAAACAATTCACTTACAGCTCAGGTGAATGTACAGAATAGAAACAGGCATGGGGGTTGGGGTGAAAGGACCTCCTTAAATAGTGTAGGTAGCACCCACGAGGCACTCAGTAAATATTCACAAAATAAATGAGCGACAAAAGGCCCAGGGTCCATATTCCACATTATCAAGCTCCGTTTCAGTCAAAACAGCAAAATGGAACAATAAAATTTATGCATGAGATTGACCCTGGGTTATACTACTGAGTTGGATTCATTTCCAACAAGTTTCTAAATCATCCCGGCAAATTAGGCCCAACTTCAAGATAAGCACGTTTTAATTAGCTGTAATATGAAGGCATTCTATTACCAAGTGATGTTTAAATTTGAAAACCAAGGCAGAAGGCCCAGCTGGGAATCCCCTGGCCCGCAGAAGAGCCAATACATAAAACCAAGGGGCAAGTTGATCCCCTCTTCCAACCCTGCAGAGGCTGGGAGCTCCGCCTGACACCACAGAGCCTGCAGGAGAGAGGAGCAGAGAGAGCACTGTCTCAACTCCGTTCAGCCAACCAGTTTCTCTGCTGCCTTTTGTAACATGACCTCCTTGGACCTCAGCTTTCTCACCTACAAAATGGGGACATGTGTGCCTGGCAGAGTTCTTATGAAGACCTAATGAGATGATATGAGAATGAGCCTAAGATGGGTAAATGCACAGCAAATAAATTTGTGCTTATTTCCACCCTATTTTTCTCCATAAAATGGCACAAAATTTAAAAATAAAAATCAGCGAGAGGGGACTTTTTGTTCAAGATGGCAGATAGACATACACTTTTTGCCTCTCCTCTCTTCTAAACAACGCTAGAATGGAAAGAAAAAAGATACACAACAAAACATACACATACATATATATTAATAATTCAGATAGATAGATGGATTAAAATAGAATAACTCAAAAAAAAAAAACATTAGAACACAAGAAAGGGCTGGGGATCAGACTGACAGTCAGTCAGACTGACAAAAAAGCCTATCACCTCCAAGGCGCCAGCACCCCAACACAAGACCTCTGGAAAAGCTATTATCCTAACTGAACCCCAGAACATCCCCAAAGGCAGGCAGCAGGGAGCCTGGGCCAGGGACATGACGGGACCTTTGTGCTAGCCTACAGACCTTGGAGAAGCTGACTGTTGGATCTGTCTCGGCTAAAGCCAGGGAGAAGAACTCCAATTAAAGGAAAGATGTGCCTCAGGGATTCCCCCCTGTCGTTAGCCATGAGGCAGGAAAAACAAAGTGAACCAGTGCCCTTGGGTGATTGCTGGTCTACCTGAGAAACAGATGCCCCAGCCTCGAGTGAGCTTGTCTGTCCCCTGTGCTAAAAGAAGTCCCCAGCTTCATGTGTCCTCCCACAAACCATAGCCAGGGCACCCAAAATCAACATTCACATTGCTTATCCACAGAATCATGGATCTCGCAGGCAGTGAGGCATCTAGATCAGTCTAGCCCTCTGTTTACAAGTAAATGTCAGTCATGAGTCACCAGGCATTTGTAGAAAATAGCAGCATAAAAAGAGGCCTAATGTGAACAGAACTAACTACCAAGAAAAGAGCTAATGCAGGAAACAGAAGATAACTTTTTATCTTCTGTATTATAATCTTAAAAAAACTCAAGATATTCACATATACTTAAGAAAAAAGGAATGGGATACTCTGATACAAGATCAATCAAGAAACAATACAAAATTCTGGGAAATGAAAAGGTGACAATAAACTTACTGGGTATGAACTAAAGGATGGTTATGGCTAGAAGTATCTCACCCAACTCCCCTCAGGGGTTAGCCCTGGGGAGGGGGGCTTGAGGGCAGTGGGGAGAAGAAATGAGAGTGAATGCGCCCTCCACGTTTTCCTTTATATCCTACTATATTTCTGTGTACCTTACAAAGAGTAAAAACAAATTTCAAAAAAATATGGCAGGACTCAAGATAAAGTGGGAAAATGACAGAAGACTGAAATGAAACTGGAAGTTAACAAGCAAAAGACATGTGTGATATCGTATGGTATAGCTACAGGGGACCTACTGGTATACCTCCAAGCTTCCTGGCAGCCATTGAAGACGATAGGGATAGGACAGCCGTGGACAATGGCCAACACTGAGGCAGGGACCAGGTGAAGGGTCTCTTGTTGAAGTTGTGACAGGACTCCAGCCCAAGGAGAAAGCCATGTTCCCCTACTCAGAGCTGACTCACTTAGGCACAGCCCAGAAGCTTCTCAGAAATCATTGTGGAGTCCTCCCCACCACACAAGAAAGTGCGTGACATCTCCAGAGAAATTCCTTGGGCCACAGAAAATTCCATCAATTGTCATTTTTCTTCATTCTGACCTAAGAAGCAATTATCCTACAGCTCTCATTCCCATCATGAGATAAGGATGAATCCTCAGCAAGTGACTCAGAGTCTTTAAAAATCATCAACATGCTGGCCCTTGACTTCCTGGGACCCAAAAGGAGGAAGTTTTCTCCCTAAGATGTGTCTCCCCGAAATAGGCACTTTGGTGCTCCCCTTTCTATGCATTCATCCCCAGTTGCCAGGAATGTCACAGCTGTTCCCCTGCACTGAGAACCTCTCTGCCACAGGGAGCTACCTGGGACAAGGAGACACAGTAATGCCAATGACTGGATGTCGCGTCGTGAGAACCAAGACGCACAAGCAATTCCCTCGCCCCAGTTTGGGACAACTCTGAAGTGACCATGTTCCAGGCCAGCTTCTCCCCCCACCCAATGCTGCATCCCTTACTCCCTTCCAGGTACATTTCCTGGGAACTTCCTCCCAAATAAACCCTCCACGGGCAATTCTCCATCTTAGAGTCTGTTTCCAAGGAAGCCAATGTAAGATTGTCTCTCAGGTGAAACACACTCTCCCCATAACCTATATGGGGCCTGAAGAGCTCAGGGGTCTCTGGGATATCTGACCATGTCTGAGCCAAGGCTACATGGCCTAGGCCAGCAACACATCCCCGTTGTCCAAAGCCAAGGGGGAAAACCTTCCCACATCACAGTCTAGAGCCATGTTCTCCTAAGTGTACTTCCCAGGCCAACAACAGCAGCATCACTTATGCTGATTATAAGTGTTATAATCAGTCATCACTGTGCCTTTTCAGCCCTTCTCTACACCTACTGAGTCAGAACTTCTGAGAGGGGCACCCGGTGATCTGTGTTTCAACCGCCCTCCAGGTGATCCTGAAGGTTGGGAAGCAGAGCATCCCTGACTACTGGGTGAGATCAAACACAAGACATTAAACTTTTCCAGCAGCAGAAGACCTAGAGACAGCTGCGGACGAAAGTCTGATGATCCAGCAACATGAGACATTCCATACTCTGGCTCCACACCTCTGGCTCCGAGGCACTCCTCTACTTACAACCAGGCCAGCTGGGATGGGACACTCTTTATGACAATCTCTGCTGGTGTCCCAGCTCCCCTGTAGGCAGGTCTCCCTGCCTTAGGCTGGCCGTACCCACAAACCACCCTCTAGGCACCCCTGTAGTAGCTTTTCCTTCTACCTAGGACACCCTTCCAGGAATTCTACATGACCCCACATAGCCTGCCTGGCGTTTCCTTTAAGACTCTGCCATGTGAGGCCTTTCTATACCCCTGGCACAGCCCCAGACAATTAGATATTTAATTATGACTCTGCATTTTGAGCCACGTTACAAACCCACACAGCCTTCCGTCTAGTAAACAGAAGTTTCCCGTTGAGTGGCTGAGCCTTCAGGACAAGCCTGGGTCCCCTGGCACAGAGTAGGAACTCAATCAGAAGCTGCTGAACATCTGAGAAGCCCAGCAGTAAACGGGTAATTACATATTGGAAAACCCCAGGCTTGTTGCTCATTCAAGCAGGCGCCAGAAGTTTGCTGTTCTACTGTAGCAAGTTGAAGCATCAGGATAATTGATCAAAATTTATTATCCCGTGTTATACAGCATGTTTTCGCTAAGAGATAAAATTACAATTTACCACGACTCATTAAGTTAATAATTACTTACCATATGTTTTTATGGCTGCTCCCAAACCACACTGAAAAATCACTGTGCAGGTTTTCGGTCCATGTAAATAGGATGACTGCCAACAATGTGGATACAGAATTTACTGACAGGGAGACGCAGGGCCAAAATATTGAACAGGTAGCACAATTCTAAAGCTTTGCCCTGCTCATCCCCGTGATTCTCTAGGGTAGCTGCACCACATTTTCCCGGTCAGTGGTTCTCAAACAGGGGCGCTTTTGCTCCCCCAGGGGATACCTGACAAAGTCTGGAGATGTTTTTGGCTGTTAGGACTAGGAAGGAGGTTCACCTGGCACCTAATCAGTAGAGGCCAAGGATGCAATGACACATCAGATGATGCACAGGACAGACCCTCACCCCCCAAACAAGGAATTATCAGGAATTATCGGGTCTGAAGTGTGATCAGGGCTGGGGCGGGGAAACACTGTTCTAGATCAAAGGAAACTTCCATAAATGTTTCTTTCATCAGAGCTTCACAGCAACAGTGTGAGGAAGACATTGCTGTCCCCTCACACAGATGAGAAGACTGAGATGTGGAGTGGTTAAAGGATGTGCACCAGGTCAGCAGCCCACTCCAGCGAATGGAGTTTCAAATGCAATTTGAAACAGTCTCCTCTGCCTGATAAATCCAACTCCCCTCCCACACAGATTCCAGAAGGAAATAGATGCCAAGGAAATGAGCAGCTCTCTGTTAATTCATTAGGCTGAACGGTCCAGGTGGAGACTGCTTCCAACCGAATGCGGGAGAAATCAGATCCAGAGACCAAGGCACAGAAACACCTGCTGTTGGGAGGACCCTTCTCCTGCAGCAGCTGGGACAGTCAGTCCTCCAACATCCAGGGCTGAAACAGGTTCCCCCGCCTCATAACTTTCAATTGTGCAGCTCTTCATGAGTAGAAATGAAAGCGTTTCCTGCTGGGGCCACATGCGGTATATGCATGACTTCCAACCTCAAGGCAACCCCACAGGGCAGGTGTTGCTGTACCCATTTTGCGGATGAGGAGACGGAAGCACAGGGAAGTTAAATAACTTGCCTGTGCTGATGATGGTGAAGGCAGCATGCAAACCCGGTTCTCCAGGTTCCAGAACTTACATTGCCTTCACATCTTGCAACTAGTTCTAGGAAATGAGAGAGGCAAAACAGCTGGCCCTATGGAATCACACAGGGCCGGCAGTCCTGCAGGCGTATTCCTTGTCCTGTAGGCAAGGACTCAGCTGCTCTTCCAGGCTTTCTGGCTGCTCTCTGTGCTGGGCTCTGTCCTCTGGTCCTACTTGGGCAAGCTCCTCTAGGAATGACAGGTCAGCCAAGAGACTCTTGGCCCCTGCTCTGCCCTGGATTTGATGTGCTCACTAATATCTTAAAAGAGCCAAAGAGATGCTAAGTTCCTCAAGCTACAGAGGAAAACTGGCAAGCTCTGAATTCATTAATGCATTCATTCATTCAGCAAATATTCATTGAGTACGATGTGCCAGGCCAGCTCTGGGAATACAAAAGTAAAGGCAGGCACCGTGGTTCCTGTCCTCTGACGCATATGAGGGCACATCTCCTCTGAAGGCAGCACCTTCATCCTTCCTGGGGGTACTATACTTTACAATTATAAAGGACATGCCCAGGCTTTGTTCATTACATCTCCTTACCACAGCTCACCAACGCACTAGACTGATGTTCACTGATTTGCTTTCCCTTTGCCAAGAGGGAAACAGAGGCCCAGAGAAGGTCACTGTCATGCTCAAGGTCACCCAGTAGACTGGGGGCAGCAGTGCCAGGCCTGGGCTGTGGCTCCTGACATTCCTAAGGTACAGAAGTTTGGCCATAAGGACCCTCAGAACAGACTAGGGGAGGGGCTATGGAAAACACATTTAGACAGAAAGTAAAGAAGAGCTGCCTCCCATCCTCCAGAGTCCCCGGAACCAGCCATCTCAGCTCAGAGCTCCTGGCCCAGGTCCGCCCATGGGCTCCACCCACAGCCACCTGTGTCCTTGCAGAAAGAAGCAGTGGGGACCTCAGCCACCAGAAATGCTAAGCAGGCCTCATAAATGTCAAGTAGAGGTGAGGTGGGGACAGCACCTCCCACTCCTTGGATTTTCGTCCCAAGGAGACACCGATCATTCACTAGCCGAGCTTGTGTTGATCCCCATCAAGATACAAGATGCTGTGCCCAGAGCTGTGTGGGCGGGGAGTTGCATCACTTACCCACGCACACATTTCCTGAGTAGTTGTGGGTCAGGCACTGTGCCAGATGCTGGGAGCCCACAGAAACCTGTACACAAACAACCAAACCACTGCTACACGGTGTGGTCTCTGGACCGCCGGCAACATCACCCGGGAGCTCATTAGACATGCAAATTCTCACGAAAAGACTTGTATAAAAATGTTCACAGAGGCTTTGTTTATAATGGCCCCGACCCGCAAATAAACCCAAACATCCATCAGCAGGTGGGCAGATAAACCAATTGAGCTATATTTACACCAGGTAATATTACTTATCAGTAAAACAGAACTATGGATATACACGACACAGATCAATCTTGATACCATGTTGAGCAAAATGAAACCAGATGCAAGGATGTATATGCTACATATGAAATTCTAGAACTTAAGTATACTTGGTACACTGAAACTGAACATAAAGCATTGATAATAGAAATCAGATAAGTCATTTCCTGTAGAGGCGGGAAAGGAGTCTGTGGGCTGGAAAGGAGTATGAGGGAACTTTCTGGGGTATGGAAAATGAGCAAAATCAGGATTGGGATGGTGGTTACACAGGTGTTCATATTTGTCAAAACTCATGGAACTATGCACCTGAAATTTGCACTTTATTTTGTGTCAATCATATCTCAGTAAAAAATGAGTTGCTATCATTTGCCCTGGATCACAAAGCCACAACTGGTGATTTGAACCTACGTTTGCCGGGTTTCCACTAGTTTCCACTAGCCTGCCATGGTGGAGTGGGGGGCCCCAGGCAATGCCCTGAGCCTGGTAAAGTGCCTTGCCAAAGTCAGAATGAAGGGACTTCATAGATACCCAAGGAAGAGTGTCAATTCTCTCCCTAGGCCTTAAACCATGACAGAGACTTGAAGGCAGGGCACCTAAGTGTCAAGCTGGGAGTCAAGAAACTTGGGTTCAGGCCTCAACTCTGCTCTTCACATGCAATGTAAGCTGTAAGTGCACTACCCTGTGACTCAGTTTCCCCTTCTGGGAAGCGAGGAAGAAGGAGAGGATCAATGGTTCCCAGAATAGGGCCACAGATCCTGGGAGGCCCAGGGCCACAAGCTCCTATGCTCACTGAGGCACTGTTGCTACATGAAATGAGCAATATGCCTGCCGTGTACCTGGTAAGCTACTTTTCAAATGCATGTTAATAGTTATTGTGATTAATAAAATAACATCTATTTCAAAGCAAAAATGAAACCATAGCAGCTTTTGCCATTATGTATTTTCTCAAACAAAAGATACCAAAAGGACAGCCACCGCTCATGACTTTGGTTTAAAGTTGCTAGAATCTCTGTGTAGAGTATCAATAAGGGGACAGTCACCATGGGAACAGTTGCCGAGGGCCTTCCGGGTCAACTGTCCCATAGTTGTCCGGGATCACTTGGGCAAATGTTTGCCCTTGTGTTTCTCAGGCCTAGGTCCCTGTGGGGGCAAGCCTCTTGTGTGCACTGCAAGGACCAATCCCCCAGTGTGCAGGCTGTGTCCTGGTCCCAAGTGTGGTCATGGCTGTCCCTTAGACCTTAGTTTCTGCTCCAGTTCTGACAGTGATCAGTTGTAAGAATGGAGCCGGGGCATTTCCCTCCCCAGTTCCTCACCATCAGACCCTAGTCACAATGCGCCTACCTCCCAACCACCAGCACTAAAGATGACTGCCCACTTGGGATCTGCATGTGACCCACCCCTAGCTGAGCCAAGTGACTTCCCCTGCCTCATCCTGCCATAAGCCTGAAGATTAAGAAGCAGGTATCACACTCAAGGGCAAGGTCAGACCTTTCTCTCACCTACCTTGGTGGCCCACCTGGACACACCCTCGACTCTGGGCCAGGGGTCCTAGATCACAGACAGAAACCAGAATCACCAGCTTCTCATTCCCTGAGTGGTTCCCTCCGTGGCCAGGTTTCACACTAGTCCTTGGTGCTGAGTCAGAGCTTTACAGAGCATCAGAATAAAGGCAGGGGCCTCAGCTGCGTGACCATCCCTCCACCCCACCCCCAGAAATCCCACAGGTGGGACCACCCCACTCTGGTGGGGTTTACAGAAACATCACCCGCAAAAGTTGATGAGCTAAAGGCCACCCCCACCCCCGAGCCAGAAATCCCGGATCCCCACGCACATCCCCAAACCAGAGGCTGGAACCTTGCCAACTTAATATTCAAAAAAATAAAGCCAAGGGCAGAAGACAGTCCAGCTGCCCTGGACACCCAAAGGTCTTCTCCTCTCTCAAGACTCCATCTGCTACTTTAATCAATTTTCCCTCCATCAGACTGGAAATAGCCCGAGAACCGGCTTTCTCTTCAGGACACCATCCCCTTCTTCAGCTTCTAACTTTGCCGATCACGGAACAAAGATAATCACATCACCCGCTGCGAGACCTCACTCGCAGCCCACCTCGCCCCCACGCCGCCAGAGTCTACTGGCCCAGGATCCCACTCCCCACCCGGGGGGAACTGCGGAGGGCTTTGCCCTGTGACCCTAGAAGCCGCTCCCCAGGGCCTGGGGACGCACTCAGGGAGGCCCAGCCCCTAGGCCCCGCGTTCGGCGCGGGGACGCCCCCTTCCCGCAACATCCACACAGCAAGGGACTAGAGTAAAGCCGGTGGGTGGGGTGTGGTTGAGACCCCGAGGGCCGCCCATCCAACCACCCGACGCTCACTCACCACGCAGCGCCACCAAGCCCGCGCGTCTGCGCCAGGGCCGCGGGGAAACCCACGCGCGCCGTTCAATCCGGGCTCCGAGTGACGAAAAGCCGCGCTGGGCTCCCGCCTGCCCCGGACCGACGCGCGGACTGCCGGACGCACCCACGGTCTGGCTCTCTAACTAAAGTTTGAAAGTCCCCCCCCCCCCCGACCCCCGGCAAAGAGGGAAGAGACGCGGATGGTGCAGCTGCCCCTAAACGTCCCGGGCCGGCCTGGGCGTGGGGAGCGGGGGTCGGACGCCCCCCAGTTGGGATGCCGGGGACGCGAGCTTCCATTGGGAGGACGCGCCAGGCAGAGCAGTGGGGACCCGGCTGCGGGCTGTGATCTCGGAAAAGGCGGGCGGAGGGGCGGGGAGGGTTGTCCCTGGAGGGACCTGGACGGACTCCCGCTCACCGTTCCCGGGAGGGGTCAGGCCTCGACTGTCGATTGCCAGCTCGGAATCCCAGGCCCCGCCGGGCAGTGACGGCCAATTAGTGAACGGCCAGTTGGTGCGCCTCGGCGCCGGGAAGTTAAAGCCCGGACGCGCGAGTTGGTGACCGGGGGGATGAGGGCTGGGGCGGCGCGGGGGCTGGGCGTGACCGCATGTGGCTGTGTGACGACCAGGCGATGAGTGTGTCTCAGGTCCACCGTGCATGGGGGCTGTGCGTGACAGTGTGCACCCGTGTGAGTGACTGTGAGTGGGATCGTTGGACTGTCGGAGCAACTTCTTTGTGTGACTGTCCCCAGCTGTGACTGGGTGTGACAGGCGATGGGGACATGTAACGGGGTGTGTGGCCTCGTACTGTGTGAATGGGTGACTTGTATGTGGCGATGTGACAGTGTACGTGGGCGAGTGACTCCATGTCATTGTGTATAAATGACTGTTAGGGTGACTTGTGTGGGACGGTAAGACAGCGTAAGTAGGTGCTTGGCTGCCTATGTGAGTGACAGTGGGTCACTGTGTGTCAGCCTGTGAATGAATGTGAGGCTGTCAGGGGGACGTGGGCGAGCGTGTCACTGTGTCATCGTGAGAGTGACTGTCGAGGTGACTTCTGCCTGTGAACGGAATAACTCAGGGCATGAGTGTGACGGCGAGGTTATCTATGTGAGTGGCATGTGCCCGTCGGCGGGGCTGGTGCGTGAGGGACCCCGCACATTGGCACCGCGGCACCTCCCCCCATGGGTCTCCGAGAGTGCCCCGTCCCCAGCCGCCAGGTGATTTCTGCCCCGCACTCCAGCCCGGGACGCTCCCGCCGCGGCGCGGGGTCCGAAGGCGCGGGCAGGCCGCGCCCGCCTCGGCGCCCACCCCCGGCCCCCGCCTACCTTGCCGCAGTGGTAATAGTCCAGGTGCGCCAGGCCGGCCGGCTCGGCCCCGGGCCGCGCACCCACCGCGGGCGCAGAGGGGTACAGGCGGACGTCCATGGCGGGCGCGGCGGCGGCGGCGGCGGCTCCCGCGGGCAGTGCCTGGGCGGGCGGCGGGTGGGAGCCAGTGTGCGAGCGGGTGTGCGAGCGCGGGGGGCGGGCCGGGGGCGGGGCCCGGAGGAGCGCCCCGCCCCCGCCCCCGCCCCGCCCGCGCGCGCTATTGTTCCGGCCTCGGGCGCCGCGGAGGGCCGGGGGCCCGGGCCCAGGGGAGGGGTCCCATCCTTTGGGGTGGGCCGCCGCCGGGTCCCTGGCCGGGCTCTGCACCCTCGGGGGTCCGGGAAGGGTGTGCGCCCGTCCAGACGGCCCTTTTCCGTCCCGCCTTCCCCACCAAGCGTGCGGGGTGGAGAAGCCCATTTGACACCCCTCCCCAGAAGTGGGACACTGACCACCTGGCATATTTAGGAACTGGGGGCGGGGTTGGAAGGCGGTGACAGGTACACTTTCCAAGATGGGTGCTGCCTTGCCTAGGGGACCACGGCCCAGCGCCTGCAGCTGCTCTTAAGGGGCCCTCCCTCCTTGTCCCACTGATCCTGATCCTAGTCACTGGGAGAGGGGCTCTGGGAGTTGCTGAGCTTAAACTCTCACTTTACGTTTGAGGAAACTGAAGCCAAGGACAGTCACTTCAGTAATGAAGCTCCAAGTGAGCGGGCCCACGGTTCCCAATGATCTAGGTCTGCGACAACTGGGAGAAGGCAGAGGACCCTGCCCCCTTTAATGAAAGGAAGAGGGAGGGGATAGAAAGGGCCTGGAAACTGAAGTTCTGAGGGTTTAGAATCTAACCCACCCCACTCCCACCCCTACCCCAACTTCTCCAGGAGATAGAGAACGGAAATGGAATGGCTCTCATAGTGGAGCAGAAAGGTGACTGAAGCAGGCTCCTTCTCCCACAGAAAAAAAGCCCCCGAGCTCTTCACATCACCTGTGGGAGCTGGCCTGTTGCTCTTCCCCTTCTCATCTAAGGTTTGTAGAACTGTCTACACTAGCAGTCTCCACTCCCTCACCCCTACTGACTACTGCACCACTGCCTCTGGTTCCTGGCTCTGGCACACTGGGATGCCTGGCTGGGAAGTGCCAGGAGGCCAGGAGGCAGAAGTGAGTCAGAACGGGATTGCTGGATGGCAGCTGGACATGTGATGCTATTTGGAGAAAAGGGAGTGAGCCTGTTGCCCACTCAGGAGCCAGCTTGGAACTTAGCTCCCAATTGCTACTTGAGCTTTGTTGGTCCTGACTGTGAGCTAGGACCATTGCTGGTGACCATAAAGACCCACTAATACAAGATTTGGTGTGCAAAACAGGCTTTCCCTAAAGGTCTGGGAAGAACAGAGGGAAATTACTGCTCAGAAAGGAAAGAACTTCCAAATAAATTTCAGCAGTCATTGTTTCTAGAAATACATTGCCGTATCTCATCAGAAGGAATTTTCCATTGGCCCCTCTACTTTTTTTTTTTTTCCATCTGGACATCCAGCTGACCCTGCACTATTTATTGAAAAGAACACCTTTCCCCCCACTTCTCTGCAGTGTTAACTATGTTATTAATCAAGTCATCCATATGTCTATGGATTGTTTCTGAATTCTCCAGTCTGTCCTGTTAGCCCATTTTTCTCTCCTTATGCCACTATCATACTGTCTGATTTTCTATAGCTTTATAGTAAGTGCCCCATAGAATAGATCTACACACTTTTACCTTCAGGACTATCTTGGCTATTCTTGATATTTGTACTTCTACTGACATTTTAAAATCAGCATCTCTGTTTACACACAGACACACACACACACACACCCCCATACACACACACAATCCTGCTGGGATTTTGATTGCTATGTTGCTATCACATTGACTCTTTTGATCAATTTGGGTAAAATCAACATTTTCAGTATTAAGTCTTGCTATCCATAAACATGGTATGTCCCTTCATTTGTTTAGGTTATTTTCATTTTTAAGTTCTCTTAGCAATATTTTAGTTTTCTTTCTTTTTTAAGATTTATTTATTTATTTACAGAGGGCAGAGGGGAGGGGCAGAGGGAGAGAGAGAATCTCAAGTAAACTCCCCACTGAGCATGGAACCTGATGTAGAGCTTGATCTCACAACCCTGAGATCATGACCTGAGCTGAAATCAAGAGCGGGATATTTAACCGACTGAGCCACCTACATGTCTCACTTTTTTTTTTTAAGTTTCTATGTAGAGCCTTTACATGTCTTTTATTAGATTTAGTCTTGAGTGTTTTATATCTTGATATTATTATAAATAGTTTCTTTATATGGATTTTTATTTTTCTGTTTTTGGTGAATACAGTGCAGTAGTATTAAAATGAGTCAACAAATTCCCTCACTTTTCCATGGAGTGGAGTCTATAAAAGGGATGGGTTTAGTGAATGGTTTTTAACAAATGTAATATGGCAGAAATGACACATGGCTTCTGTGTCTAGGTCATAAAAGGTGATACAAGTTCTACCTGGCTCCTTCTCTTGGACATTTGTCTTTGGAACCATAAGCAACTATTTAAGAAGTCCTAGGCTGTTGTACTTTAAAGAAGTCTGAAATAACCTGCACATAGAATCCATGTGCAAAGAACCTGAGACTCAAAGAGTAAGATGACTCACCAGTTCCCAGTTGGATCACCCCCTACTGTTCCAGTTCCATCTACTGTTTGACTACAACCATATGAAAAACCCTGGAAAAACCCTAGCTGATCCCTTCCTGAATCCAATGTACAGAAACCATGAGAGATAATAAAACATTATTGTGATTTTAAGCTAGGAGGTTTTGGGGTGATTTGTTACTTGGCAATATAGATGTGGAACATATATAGATTTTTGTATAATGCCCTTGTATTCAACAACACTGCCAAACTCACTCATTCTAACAATTTATTTGTAGATTCTTTAGCTTTTTAAAAAATATGCCATATTCTATCTCATCCATAAAAATGAGAGTTCTACTTTTTCCTTTTCAATCCTTATACATTTTATTTCTTTTTCTTGCCTTGTTGCACTGGCTAGTATTACCAGTACAGTGTTGGAAAGAAGTAATAATAGCAGGCATCCTTGTCTCTTTCCTGATCTCAGAAGGAAAGCTATCAGCATTTCACCATTAATTATAGTGTCTGCTATAGTTTTTGTTTGTTTAATTTCATTATGTTGTTTTGTCCCTTTTTGTAGATACATCTGCTGTGGGTTGGGGAGGTCAATCTTCACAGGAATCCTGTGGGTCAGGAAATAAGACTGCTGTGTCCATTTTGCAGATGAGAAGAATAAGGCCCAGAGAGGAATGCTCAGCATCACAATGTTAACAGCAGGACCAATTAGCAGTACATAAGCTTAGAAATCCCACCTGGAGCACTTCTTCACTGCCCTTACTTCCACAGTCCTGGTCCCACTAACTCTGACCAGAGCTATATAACAACAGCCAGCACAGTATGGAGGCCCATGTGCAATGGGTCGGCTCCAGGCAGCCATTTGGCTTCTCTAAGTGTCTGCAGGCAGCAGCAACACCATGATGTTGTCTGTTCCCTATGTCCACTCCCTTCCCTAAGGAGAGGGTCAGCACCAAGGAGGTCTCTGGGAAGGCCAGCAGGGAGCCCTGCAAGGAAGTCATGCAGATCCAAAGCTTGGACTTGCCCTTTCATGTTGGCAATTGATCAGATAGGAAGTTGACGACTCACTTTCCCCCAAAGAAATATCCAGCCTCCTTTGCTGTCCTCAAGATAAGAGTGGGGCTTAATCTTCCCTCTCTTCCTCTTGACTCCATACAGAATATGTGAGAGGGGAGTGTCAGGTCTCAGCAAGTGACCAGCTGGCTCAAGACAGCTTGGCCATGCTCTGCCTTCAGCAACCCAGTTTGGGGACCCAGAATATCTTCCTGTACATCTCCCAGTTCTCAGCATCTAGTATCATGAAGAGCTGAGATATCAGGAATATAGATATGCCTTAATATGTTTTACTATTTAGATATGGCAAGGCAAACAGATCAGGAGACAAT
The DNA here is from genome assembly GCF_922984935.1 of Meles meles. Taxonomy (NCBI): domain Eukaryota; kingdom Metazoa; phylum Chordata; class Mammalia; order Carnivora; family Mustelidae; genus Meles; species Meles meles. The sequence continues at coordinate 66,803,266 of NC_060081.1, read as the reverse complement.
TGCCACTGAAAAGATAGTTTGTTACTCACAGTTCCCAAGAGAAGGAGGCACACCACGCTATGGAAGTGGGATGGGGTGGGGCACACGAGAAAGCATATGCATTGTTCAGAGGCAGAGGGAGAGGGGAGAAGTGTGGGCAAAAGCATTTACTGTGGTTTCCCATGGAAATAGGCGAGGTAGGGTAAGTTAGTTTGAATAATTTCAGTGGGTTCCAGGCCTAGGGACTGACGTTAATTGTCTGGTACCCGGCCCTGAGTGATGAGGGCAGGTGGATGGTGGCCTGGTGTGTGAGAGCTCAGTAAAGGAGGTGGTTGCTGGTATGGGCTCCAGACTGGTTGGTTTACATTTTAAAACACATGCACAGGACAGCTGTTTACTATCTCTTGGAATTGACTAACTCTAGAAGGGGCAGCCCGTCTAGGGTCCACAAGGACCCAGATGTCAAAGCATCAAATACAGACATGTATTAATACAAGACATATCCACTTAACTCCAGGATCCCAGAGAGAAATCAGTCCTACTCCAACTATGGCTCCATTACCTGAGGAATGTCGTGGCTTTAAGTCAAAATGGCCAGCTCTCTAGAAATGGCTGTGGCCAAGGAGCTAAATAGCCAACTATGGAAGTCCTTAGGTCTCACCATTAATATTCTGTCTCAGTCTTCGTATGGATATTTGGCAGAATTATACTCTCCCTCCCCTTGAAGTTAGGTGTGACAGTGTGACTTGCATTAGCCAAGGGAACATAAGTGGAAATGTTATTTGTCACTTCCTGCCAGGAAGTTTAAGGATCTGGGCATCATTGACAATTCTCTTTTCTGTCCACCATGAAAACCCTAACAAATTCCAACTCCTCCTTTAAGACCCAAATCAAGTAATAGCTCTTTGGTGAAGACTTCTCCAAGACTCCAACTCAGTGTTTCAGTTTGCTGCTCCAGTAACGGTCTGCACACAGAATGATTTCACCAAACCTTAGTAATACATTTGCCCCATGAGTATCTCCGGGTCAGGGACAATGTCCCACTGATCTTGATGCCTCCAGCAACCAGCACAGGAACTAAGAGGGCATGGATATGTCATGCCCTCCTCCAGCAGAGACAAGGCTTTGAAGGATCTTCCTAGGTCCTTCTGGCAGGCAGAATGGGTTTCCAGAAACTGTACAAGCAGTCAGCGTTTGGGGTGTCATGTGCTGGAATGTAAAGATTTGTGGGGATATGGATGGAGCACCAGCGTGTCTGCAACAGGACTCCGATCCATTCCATAAGAGGGCAGAACTCTGCTGTCCTAGGCATGCTCATTCTATGTGTGTGTGTGTGCACACAGGCATCTTCTTTGGGACAGGGTTGAGATGGGTGACTATGGGCAGTAGTTGGGCATTCCTACGGCCCTGGCCACCATATTCCCACAACAGCACTCCAGCCTGTTCTTTATTTCTGACAACCAGCCAAGTCAGTCCACAGCTTCCACTCCAAATGTCTGCTGGACCAAAGACCAAATGGACCAATGCATGTGTGGTTTGGCACAAGATGATTCACTCTCAGGCCCCTGAACAGAAAAAAGCATGAGAGGCCAAAGGTTCAGAATTCAAGTCCTGAGTTCTGCTGAACATCTTGTTTGATCTTGGGCAAATCACTGCACCTCTTTGAGCCTCAGTTTCCACTTCTGCAACATGGGCGGGTAAAGCCTACCATGTGTGTCTGTTGTGACAAGCAATGATGAAATAGCAAAGCTCTTCTAAAACTCTGAAGCTCTATTAAATTGTGAGTCATTAAATGATGTTTTCTAGTCAAGGATTCCAAAGTCCCCTCACAAAAGGAGGAGGCTTCTCCCTGATGCTCCACTCTTGAATCCCATTCCAGCTTTCCAGAAAGGCAGTACCAAGGTTCATCTGGGAGACTTCACACTCCTTGGGGTTTCCTGGGGTGAGGAAGTGGGGGCTGGATAGAAGAAGGGGGGATGGGAAGAGTCCATGGGAAGTCCATGGAGCACCTGCTAAAAACCAGCCCCTGAGTTTTGGGGATCCTCTCACTAGCCTTCCAAGTGGGCATTATTGTCAAAGCACTTTTTACAAATGAAGAAACTGAGCCCTAGGGACACATCCTGAAGCCTCAGGCACCCACCCAGAGCCAAGACTTCTCCTTTTTTTCCCCTTGAGGATAGCTGACATTGGTTTCAGGTATACAACACAGAGATTTCTCAAGTTTACACATTCTGCCTCGCTCGCCTCCAAGCGCACTTACCATCTATCCCAATGCATCGCTGTTTTAACAGCTAGGACGTCTTGGAGCTGGGATTCATAGCTGAAATCCACGCTCCTTCTACCCCCCATTACACTTGGGTTTAAATTATGTGGTGCGTGCTGCCTTACAATTCAAGGAGTTTGTAATGGGTGACTTACCCACAACACGCTCCCCAAGAAGTCTCAAGGGCTTACCTTTGTCAGCCATGTGCACACCTGTGCAGTAGTGTGTGCTGGTTACATAAGGAGAGAAATCAAAAAAGGTAAATGTGACAGAACCCCAATCAAAACAGAAATAAGACATCACGGTGTCCAGCTATCTGGGGGGAAATAAAAAGAAGCACTTCTGTCGGCTAAGAATCATCGTGTGCTACACGTGCAGCAGGCACTGTGCTAAGAGCTGGACAGCTAGTACCTCTGTGAATCTCGGTAACAACCCCATGAGGTACGAACTACTATTATCCCTGGTTTATAAATAAGGAAAATTTGGCACAGAGAGGCCAAGTAACCTACGCACAGTTGGTACGTGGTGTAGCCGGGATTTGCAACTAGCCAGTTTGGCTCCAAAGCCCACACTCATAAACTACACCTCTCTGATCTTACATATAAATTTCAGCTTAAGCAAAAAAGAAAAACTTTGTTAGTGTTTTTATTGGAATTACATTTAATTATTAAACTGGGGAGAATTAAACAATTTTAATAGAGTCTTTCAATCCATTGAGATTTTATATGTAGTTATAAAATTTATATTTTAATATATTTAATTTACATAATTTAAGTTTAATGTTTAATATATTCAATATAATATATATTTTATATACATTTGTATAAATTTATATAGATACATATATGTGTGTGTATATCCTCTCGATGTATATACCTATCAATCTATAGGAATACTATGAAAACTTTGAATGCTTATCTTGTCCCTAGGAAACTTACCAAATTGGGGCACCTGGGTGGTTCAGTCAGTTAAGTGTTAGACTTTGGCTCAGGTCATGATCCCAGGGTCCTGAGATCGGGCCCCACGTCAGGCTCCCTGTTTAGCAGGAAATCTGCTTCTCCCTCTCCCTCTGCCATTCTCCCTGCTTGTGCTCTCTGGCTCGCTCTCTTTCTCTCTGGCAAAAAATAATAAAAATCTTTAATAAAAAGGAAACTTACCAAATTGTCTTGTTTGTGTCAATAATTTCTCTCCTGTAGATTTTCTGGGCAAATGATCATGTAATCTGCAGAGAGAAAAAGAGGTTCTGCTCTTCCTTATCAGTCATCTTACCACTTTTTTGTTTTTTCCTTACTGCATTATCCAGCACCTCCCAGATCAAAGTTGAATAAAAGTGTGGATATCAGGCATTCTTGTCTTATTATTTACTTCAGTAAACACATTCCTTACACTTACTATTAAGCTAATAAGTAAGATACTTCTTGTAAACTTTTGGTAACACTCCTCACCAATTAATAGCTTCTTTTTATTTTTTGTCTGTTAAGAGATTTTCTTCCGGTGTTAGTTATGGATCATGATGGTTTTTGAGCATCTATCGAAATAATCATCTGGATTTTATCTTTGAAGCTAGTATTGAAGCATCCTTGAATTCCTGGCAATAGCTGTTAGAACTTATACTTGGCTGGAATCTGGTTTTTAATCCCGCTAAATTCCATTTGCAATTATTTCATTTATGTTTTTTTATAACCATGTCAATAATTGAAATGGGTCTTACATTTTTTTATGTTGTTGTTCCCAAGCTTTGTGTGTCAAGGTTATAATTATTTTGCCTAATGACTCGGGGAGGAAGAATTTGGATAACTGATTCAGCTTCTTAAATTATAATTGGATCATTATGCCTCATATTTTTCTTCAGTAAATTTTGGTAAGCTATACTTTTTTAGAAAGTTGTTCATTTCCTCTAACTTTGCAAATGTATGGGTTTAAAGTTGTTTTTAGTATTACTTTACAGTTTTAAAAATTCTGTATCACTTCCATTACAGAATGATTAAGTTACAGTGATACAAGGCACATGTAGGGAACAGTCAATGGTATCATATAACATTTTAGGGGACAGATGTTGGATACACTTGTGGTGAACACAGCCTAACCCACAGACTTGTTGAATCACCATATTGTACACCTACAACTAATGTAACATTGTGAGTCAGCTATACTTCAACAAAAAATATTTTTTTTAAATTTAATTAATTAATTTATTTTTTCAGCGTAACAGTATTCATTGTTTTTGCACAACACCCAGTGCTCCATGCAATACGTGCCCTCCCTATTACCCACCACCTGGTTCCCCCAACCTCCCACCCCCGTCCCTTCAAAAACCTCAGGTTGTTTTTCAGAGTCCATAGTCTCTTATGGTTCGCCTCCCCTTCCAATTTCCCTCAACTTCCTTTTCAACAAAAAATATTCCATTGTATCTATTATCAATGTTGTTTTCCTTTTTTTAAAAATCAATTACACTCAAGGTTTGTCTATGTCACTATTATTTTTTTCTGTAATCTATATTTTCTATTTTCCATATTCTGCTCTGCTCTCCAAATTTCCTACAGTTATTGTTTTTTTTTAAATATTAACATTTTTAAAAACAAAGATAGTGGGGCACTTGGATGGATGGCTCAGTGGATTAAAGCCTCTGCCTTGGCTCAGGTCATGATCCCGGGGTCCTGGGATTGAGCCCGGGATCGGGTTCTCTGCTCAGCAGGGAACCTGCTTCTCTCTCTCTGCCTGCCTCTCTGCCTACTTGTGATCTCTGTCTGTCAAATAAATAAATAAAATCTTCAAAAAAAAAAAAGATAGTATTTGTAAAGTACCTGGCACTTAGCATTTTGTAGATGCTCATTAAGTTAATATACGAAAAATATTTTTGAGCACACGCCAGAGACCAGAGATTCAACTATGACTGAAACATAATTTGTGTTCTCAAGGAGCTTACAGCTGAACTGGAGAGATGGACAAGCCAATAGTCACTTAACATGATAAACATAATAGAGGTTGAGTACAAAGTGGAATGGGAACACAAAGGAGGACTTCCTGAAGGATGTGATATAGAGCAGGGCCTTGCAGGATGAGTTAGGAGCTACACAAATGAAAAAGATGGGTGTTTCTTAGCTCCACCCCTGGGCCCATCTTCAGCTGACCCACCCAATATTCTCTGTCACTTATAGTGGCCTCAGCCACATGCAGGTCTGGGCAAAGGAGAATAAAAATAGAATTGGTTGCTACTTCTCACCGTGAGGAAGATAGGTGACAAAATTCCTTATAGTGACAGCTGGTCCCCAAGCACTGGTAGCTTTGTCAACAGGCTCAGCCTTATGGGAAGCATCAGAACAAGTACCCTAAAATAAAAGATGTACAACTTTCTGATCACTCCCCTCCAAATCTCCTCCCTGGGACCTCAAGGAAATCATTCTGCAGAATGATTTCCTAGTCCAGAGGAGTAAGACTCACAATGTCCTAAATTGGATAGAGACAGCAGTTTGGTTAATGGCCGTGAAAAAGAAGGGTTTCCAAGTCCTGATGTGCTGACAGCAACCACTCAGCTGTGGACTCACTCACAAAACTATTTATTGAGCACTTACTACATACTAAATGTTTGATATGAATTGGTCCCCTAATCCTCCCAACCACTGCGGGAGGTTGCTCTCCCCATCGCTAGGCTGGCAGGAAAGTGAAACTTGGAGAGGTTACATGAGGTTAGCCCTAGACAACTCAGACCTGGGACTCAAACCCAAACATCCTGACTCTGGGGCCCTGTACACCAGCTTGTATAGGCTTATTCCTTAGCACGTGGGACAGAGCAGACCCTGGGTGACTAAAGGATGGAGTGAGTGGACAGAAGAATGAATTATCACGAAGAATAGGAAGCAACATGGGAATTAACTGCACCGTAATAGTAAATGAAAAGCAAATGACAAAATGGTGTGTGTGAGAAAGAGCTTGTGTTGGCAAGGACTGACTGGGAAGGAGCCCGAGGGAACTTTCTGGAGGGATCATAATGTTCTAAATATCTTGATAAAGGTTTGGGTTACATAGGCAGATGCAACTGTCAAACCTCAGTTAATGTACATTTAAGATTTGTACATTTCATTGCACGTATATTTCAAATCAAAAGAAAAAGTATAAATAAATTTGGACTCTAATTAATGATATACCGATGTGTTTTAGGGTTAAAGGATAATTGTGTTTGAATTGTATCCAGAAAAATGAGATGGATTGATGGACGGATAGAGAAATGGCTGGATAGATGAGTATGTGATAAAGCCAGGAGAGAAAATGTTAATGGCTGAATCCAAGCAGTGGATATACAGGTATTCACTTTAATATTCTTTCAACATTTTTGTTAAACTGTCATAATAAAGTGTTGGGTGTTGCAGTGGCCAGTCTGAGAAGACATCTCCGTCTGACACTTTCGCCTGCGTGCTGCTGTTTATTACGCTTTCCCCTTTAAAGAATGCAGAGAAAACCCTTCCCCCTCTGCCTCGCTTCCCCCCTTCTCCCTCATTTCATCCAGCAAATAGCAAAAGGTGCCAGTTGGCAGCAAATCACTTCTCAAGTTCCTCCTCCTCCATCAAGCTCTGCTGGCCCCCTTTCCACATGCAGCATCGGTTACTCCCTCTGATGGGGACTGTCTAGACCCCACCTAAGGGCCGAATAGAGTAGATGTGTACAGAGATCACATGTACATGGGAACCCCACCAGACCGTCAACCTTGCAGACAAGAACCCGATTTATCTTTGCATCCCCCGCCCCAGCTCTTGGCCTGGCGTGAAGTGGATCGCCCAGTCACTTAGGGGAGGCAGACACAGAGACAAGGAAAAAATGTCCTGGGTCCAGGAGGTGGAATTCTAGATGATTTTTTTTTTTTCCAAACTTTCTGTAATGGTGTCCCATTACCTTTTGGATAAGAAGAATTTAACAGCTTACTCAGGAGCCACAATGATGGCTTTTGACCCATCGAGGGAGGAAGAAGCAGCATGCTGACTTGCTGTGATGTCTGTTTGCTTGGTTTTATACTTACTGTTGGTTGGTGTTTTTTTTTTTTTTATTTGCTATATGGTTGTTTTAAAATACCCTGAGAAGGAGACCACTGTACATAAAGAAATTTAAATTTTTGAATGCGCGTTTCTCATCTGAAATGTCACTTGCACGTTAAGTCTCTGTCCCTGAGTTGCTGTGGCAACCTCTGCAGCACTCTTTGCCTGGGGTGACAAAGGGGCCCTTTGTTAGCCGGGAGGCCAGGTCTGGGTGCAGGGACATCCTATTCAGCCCATCATAACAAAGGAGCACACGTCCCCCTCTCTGAGCAGGGCAGTCGCCAGCCTGATTATGCTGCACTGTTGACAACCTTCCATGGGGAGACGGAGAAAAGAAATCCCCTATTATTGGCATCTTTGAACCAAAGTTGTTTTTCTCCTTTCTCTATCTTTGCGCTGCTTGCTGTACAAAAACCCCTGCACAGGGCCCCACTCATGCTCTCGCAAAGAAAAACACCAAGTGTAAGGCCTACCTGGAAGAGGGAGGAGGCTCCCAATCTTAATCGAATCTCCGAAACTTGGTTATTAAAATGGCAACTCTAGCAGCAGTAGGTGAGCAGAGGGCCTTTTCAAATTTTAGCAAGTGGCCTGGTGCTGGCCCAGAGAATGATCCTGATTGCCGCTGGCTCTGCTGTGGCCCCTGTACTTGACAGCAAGGGGCTGGAGCTAAGGGCAGGCTCCCCCACCCTCAGGTAGTCCGATCAGATCCAGGGCCCAAGGGTCATTCGGCCTTGGAGCATCCTCCCTCCTCAAAGGTGAAGTTGGGAGGTGGGAGTGTGGGGGTGCAGGGCCTGGCTCAAGCTGGCTGAGCTGGTCACCTGAGAGCAAGGTTTAGGCTCTTAAAAGTTCCAGGAGGGCAGAGAAGAGCCTCAGGCCCAGGCTGCTGCCCTCCTTCTGCTCCCAGAGCCATGGGCTCCTCACCCTACCCCTGTCAGGTTAGGCCCATTGGAGGCTCTATAGGACTTTTTCTTCCCTTTGTCATGGCTCCAAGCAGAATCACCACTTCACACTTCTCTTTCTCTTCCAGTGATGTGTGTGGAAGCTAAGACTGGGGCTCCGGCAGAGCCACAAACAGTGTCTTGTTCTTCACTGTGCACCAGGGCCAGCACAGGGTCCAGCACACAGAGCACGAACTCGAGAGCAAGTCATACTGAAGGTGTCTATCAGAAGGCACTCATTCCAACCTATCAACTACTTCTTGGGGCTGGAGCCATTTCCCCATCTGATTCTGTTTCCTGCTCTCCTCTGCCACCAGGTTCAGGGCTCAGGCAGGCTATCAAGACGGCAGACCAGGGGTGTTTAGATAGATGTGTGGGCAGACACCATAGTGGAGGGCGGTAGTGCCAAAGGGGGTTACCCAGAGGCTGCAGGTGTCGGCGGTGGAGGCTGCAAGAGGCAGGAAGGAAAGATAGAAGGAGTACAGATGGACTTTTGGGATAAAGACCCTCCCAAACAAAGTCGATGGACTTTTGGGATAAAGACCCTCCCAAACAAAGCCCCAGGAATGACGAGGAGCTGACCGAGCTTTAGTCAGAAGAAAGGGCAATAAGCAAGGGCAGAATGGTGGGAAATAGCCCATTACGTGCAGAGCGCCCCATGAAGTTAGTTATTGGTAGAAAATACAGGGGATGGCAGAGAGAGTCCAGATATAGCTAAAGAGGCAAAGTCTGAGGGAGGATCTCATAACACAGGCTTAGGAGCTCAAAGTCAAGGTGATCATGCACAGATGTATAAGTTGTGTACTGCACAAAGGAGGTGAGTAGAATTGAAATCCAGCCTGCATTCTACTGGGGAATAAAGGGCCCTCCTCCCTGTTGTCACTGGGCCCAGTTTAGCCAGGCTCACCCTGCTGTGTCAGGAATTCTTCCATTATTGCTCAGCAACTCAGTTACAAAGTATAAGATCTTCGAACATGTTTTTAAACCCTATCAACTCTGCCCTGCGTTGGTTACATTTCCCTTTGTCCTGAAGTTGGACCCAGAAAAACATCTTCTCCATCAAAAATCCAAGGGGACCCTGACAAAGTGACAGTGGATTAAACAGCTGCATTTATAGTGAGAGTCTCCCAATCCCACCCCCCCTTTTTTTGGCCCAGCACCAAAAATCAAATGCCAAAAAGGCAACTGATCTCAGCTGCTTTGGAACAGACTGTGTAGTCCAAAGGTTGTTTCATGTTGGATACTGTGTGATCCTGGTTTGGGGGCCTCGTATTGAATTAGTAAGCAAGGATTAAGAATCATCAGCAGTGTACTCCCAGTACACCCGGACACAGCAGGCGCAATAAACTTAAGATGGAAATCCACACCCTGCGTTCCTCTGACTCCCATGAAAGGCAGCAAATTAGAGCTAGTGGAGACCACTGTTATTTGTGATTTTCCATGTTAAATCCAAACATTCTTACATTGTCTTAAAATTTATAAATGCAGAGGAATGGAGACTATCCCAGAGCCTGGTTCACTATGGCTCAGAGTAAATAATCAGTACATCATTTGTTCAATGAATGAGCCAACGAAGCAAGTAATGTCTCAAGATGGGCATTACTTCCATACATCACCTTATTTCCTAAAAACAGGACATGAGGGTAACTTCCCCAGAGCAAAGGAAACTCATTATAAATTGGAGGATTGGCAGGGCGCCTGGGTGGCTCAGTGGGTTAAAGCCTATGCCTTCGGCTCAGGTCATGATCCTGGGGTCCTGGGATCAAGCCCCGCATCGGGCTCTCTGCTCAGCAGGGAGCCTGCTTCCTCCTCTCTCTCTGCCTGCCTCTCTGCCTACTTGTGATCTCTGTCTGTCAAATAAATAAATAAAATCTTTAAAAAAAAAATTGGAGGATTGGAACTGCAAAGTGACAGCTCTGGGGCCTATGACACCCCCCTCTGCCACCCACCTCTGCTCTGCTCCTGAATCTTGCCTGTCTTGAACTCCTACCCCCAAACATTCCTTTCCCCTCCTAGATGCTGCTCATGATTTCCAAATCTCCTCACCATGCCCCATCCTGGGACTCTGCACCCCACCTCATCCCCCACCTACCAGGCCCAGCCTCGCCCCCTCCAGCTCAGATGCCCAGCATGGCCTCAAGTTCCATAAGATCACCCTCTGAGGGGAAGAGGATGCACAGGACTCCTCCTGGTCCCCATCTTTACCACTCAGGGGAGGAAGAGAGCCAGAGTGTCCAGGGTAGGCCATTTGGGGTGGAGGGTTGGTTGGGGGCAAGGGGTGGGGGGATGGCATTCAGCTCCTGGTACTTGGGAATATCCCCACGGCCCAGCCTGCCCATGTGGAAGCTACTGTCTAGTAGGGGTCCAGAGAGATGGACACCTGCAGGAAATGGGGGTGGACAGAGTCTAAGGCTCTTCCTCCCTACCTAAGTATTTATTTAACTCCCGACTTTATCCTTACTCCAAATTGTCATGATATTAACCCCTCCCCTCATCCATATTTTTAAAGTTTTTCTCCCACATTGATATTTTTCTTTTAAATTTACAACATCTTTTGCTCCATAGAAATCTATCTTCAGGCAACTAAATCGCCTGTCTTTTCCTTTAGTTTTTCTAAAGTTCTTTTTCTTTTTTAAGATTTTTATTTATTTATTTGACAGACAGAGATCACAAGTAGGCAGAAAGGCAGGCAGAGAGAGAGGAGGAAGCAGGCTCCCTTGCTGAGCAGAGAGCCCAATGCGGGGCTCGATCCCAGGACCCTGAGATCATGACCTGAGCTGAAGGCAGTGGCTTTAACCCACTGAGCCACCCAGGCGCCCCTCCTTTAGTTTTTCTAAAGTTTGCTAAAATATTCTCGTTTTTTTCAATACTGGATAGATTTACAGATGAAATTTTTTCTCTTTTCATCTTAGATCTAGCTTGGAAGCTTATCTGGGAGTAAAGACCCAAGGACAGTTTCTGGTTTAACTTTTTTAATCCAAATGACCAGCCAATTTAGATATGATTTACTGAATAACTCAACATTTCCTTCCCAAATGTGAAACACCAGCTTCGTTGTATGCCAAACAGCCAAGGGAGGGTCCTCGGGTCGAATCCTCTACTCTGTGTCCTGTTCTCAGGATCCGTGTCTCTTTTGTGGTTTTCATGACTTTACTCTACAACATGGTTTGGGAAAAGAGTAAGGTAAGTCCCACTGATTATGCTTCCTTTTCAGAAAATTGCATTTTGTTCTTTCATACCTATTGTTCCAGATTTATAATAATCTTATTAAATCTCATCATTTGGGGGTGTATATGTGTGTTTATTGGGATTACATTGAATTAAAGGCCAATCTAAGAAGAATGAACATCCTTGCTATACTAGATCTTACCCAGGATAGGACGGACTGTTACTTATTATTACATTTATTATATATATAAGTCCTATTCTATATCTTTCAGTGCAAACTCACTATTCTCTCCACACAGGACCATTTCCTGACCTTGTTTCTAGAATCCTCCTTGATGTACTTTTTACTTGAGTTTCAGGACACCACACTTCGCTACTCCTCCTCCTGTCTCCCGCATCACTCCTTTGTGCTATCTTTTCTGGTTCCTTCTCTTCTCCCAGAACCTCTCAGCACTGGACCCTGGAGCTCAGAGCTGAAACTCAAAGGGATTCTGAGTAATTCGGTGGTAAATATTGTTATGCAAATGGGTCTCCCCACAGTTTGGGTATTTGCCTCCTTATGATTCCTCACCAGTGGGAACAGTGGGCACAAGAGCCATGAGGGTCCAACTTCTTAGCATGTCAGTACTGACGACAGCTGTCTGCTTGCCTCCAGAGTTAGCTTGGCCCAGCGCAGAAGCTCCAGGAGACACGGGCAAGAAAGCCCCTTTGTCTTCAAGTTAAGCTTTCATGTTGATCTATGACTATAGCAATCTCGATTTGAAATGCAAAAACAGGAGCTACATTTAGCAGGAGATTGTGGTAGACTGCAAAAATTGCCCCTCCTCCACACGTGGAGAAATGATCTCTGCAGAATGTCAGTCCTAATTTCAAAACTTGGCTTTTCTCTCAACACTTGGTGTGGCCTTGGGAAAAATGACTTATCTTCTGAACCTCCATTTCCTGGTCAATCAAATGCAGACAATAACGCCTAGATGTTGCAGGCAATTCATTTACTCCTTCTTTCAACAAATAAATACGGAGCATCTATGGTTTGGCACGGTTTTAAATACTGGGGACCCAGGACTGATAAAACAGACAAAAATCCATGCCTTTGTGGAACTTATAACAGAGTTCAGAAAATCACAAAATAAACAGAATTATAAGAGCTAGTAGGAAGTGCAGAAAAGAAAAATCAAGCAGGAGAATGGATTGAGAGACGGGGGTTGCATGTGGGGTGGCGTATTTGTAGAAGGACTCCTGGGAAGGTGACATTTGACTGGAGGAGGTCAAGGGCAGAAACAGGGAGAGTGTTCGGACGCCAGGACACCTATTCAGGAGAAAGGTGGCAGTGACTTCGGATGGAGTGGGAGCCACGGGGATGGTAACGATACCTTAGTGTGAGAGTGGTGAGGACTAGAATGTTCAGCCTGAGAGACTCTAAGAATCGCCATGAAGTGAGCTGCCGCTGAAACAGAGGGCGAAGCAGGTTTGGGGGAGATTGGGGATTCTGGGGAGACAAACTCCACTGCACATGTCTGTTTGCTTCCAAGTGGAAAGAGCAGCCAGGTGGCTGGATACAGGGGTCAGGAGCTCAGGGGAGTGGCCCAGACTGGCAATAGAATTTTTTTTTTTTTAACGTATAAACGCTCTTTATTTTTTATAGAATTTATTTATTTGACAGAGAGATCACAAGTAGACAGAGAGGCAGGCAGAGAGAGAGATGGAAGCAGGCTCCCCGCTGAGCAGAGAGCCCGATGCAGGACTTGATCCCAGGACCCTGAGATCATGACCTGAGCCGAAGGCAGCGGCTTAACCCACTGAGCCACCCAGGCGCCCCCTGGCAATAGAATTTTAAGATTAAGTAAGGGAATCAACTAAAGTGTTTAAACCACTGTGAGTCTTATGAAGAGACAGGCCGATGCTGGGCCTTGACTAGGCCCACTCCCGGCTAACTTGCGCCAACCTAACAGTGTGCACAATTTAAACCCATGCCTCTGGAAAATCACACACATCCTATGTGCCACAGTCCCCGTGGGCTTTTCGCAGATGGGTTTCGGCAGGTGGTGTCCATCAGGAGGACCTGCAGAGCTTTCTCCAAGTACCCATTCTGGAGTTAGCTGTGTCCTCATGGATTTCAACTCAATAGGTCTTTATTTTGTAAAAGCTCCAGGTGATCTTCATGGACCCCAAGTATCACCCATCGGCCACAACTTTGAATACTAAACCGGTAATGCCAAGAATAGTGTAATAGAAGAAAAAAAAAAAAGGAAACAATGTAAATATGCAAATAATAAAGGTGAGTGTTCTTAGGCTCATGTTATAGATGAGGAATCTGCAGCTCAGAAATTAAAATGTTTTCCTGAAATCACAAAGCTCATGGCTGGCACCCAGGAATTGATACAGGCCGCATGGGCCCCGCACCGGGCTGCTGCTAGTCACTCCTACCCAGGCTGAGAAGGGCCAAGGCTACTCTTTCCACTCTGAGCAACAGATAATGTCAGGAGTGAGCTCCCCTGCCCTCTTAGCCAGCTCTTTGGTACGGAAGAGAGAGGGAATTGGCCAGTGTGTCTCAAATCCTGCCATAGTCAGAATCCCCAGGAGCATCCCTGGGCCTCAATCCCAAAAGTGTATTTGTTGGGTCTGAGGAACACAGACGCAGATGCCATGTGCTAGCTAGCTGATGCAAAGAGCCATTCTCCCACTTCCCTGGATGCCCAGCACCAGATTGTGAACTTCTCTCACCCCTGTGCTGCTCCTTGGGGTCCTGGCAGGAGAGGGTTAAAATCCTGTGAACCCAGGGACTCTTCTCTCACGGGAATGGAATGTGGAGGGGAGTGAGCTGAGCTGAGGGCTGTCCAGGGCTGAGCATGGCCATTGTTGCAGAACAATTGACCCCCAGGAACAGAACAGCAGACGCTAATTATGAGACACTTGTGTCGTCCTGTAATTATGAGGCCTCTATAACCATTAATATAAGAAACTATGCTCACTGGCCTGGTTTGGTCATAACTCTCCCCAAACTACTCTGCCCAGGAGTCTGAAGAAGTAAAACTATTCATTCAAGGCATCAGAAAACACCCAGCTCGGAGATTCTCTAGTTCTGCTTGCATTAAAATGTCCCAGTGGCTTGACAAACATGCAGATTCTCATCCCCACTTCTAGAAACTTGGGTTTGGTGGGTCTGAGTAAAGTGAAGAAGTGAGGGTAGTTTAGCCAGGGAGATTCATAGAAATCCAAATTCAGCCTTCCTTGAAAGCTGGGAGGGGTCCGGGCAACCCTATTGGAGCCTTGGCAAGGCTCTGAAGCCCTGTTGTAGTTGTCTGAGCCTATGAGTTAGCCGAGTCCTCCTCAGACACTGACTAAGCCCCAAGCTAGCTTACTAGAAACACCAAAGGAAATGACTATTCTTCTGCTCACATACAGCCTTGGATCTGTTGAGAAGATATGAATCAGAGAGGACAAGAAGACAAAACTGGTGTGGCGAGGCCCCTGAGGAGGGGATTGAGACTGGAGCAGGAAAATGACCTCATCTGAGGGTCCCCTGACTTTTGACCCCTGAGTTCATCAAGTGACTTCGTGCAAGAGTCAGAAACATAGTAATCCAGCTTGGGCAAAAAGAATAACTGATGGGTGGGGTAACTGGGTGGCTCAGTTGGTTAAGCGTCTGCCTTTGGCTCAGATCATGATCTCAGGGTCCTGGGATCGAGTCCCACATCGGGCTCCCTGCTCAGTGGAGAGCCTGCTTCTCCTTCTCCTTCTGCCCCTTCCACCCTCTTGCTCTTTCTCTCTCTCATGTAAATAAATAAAATATTAAAAAAAAAAAGAAGAAGAAGAAGAAGAAAGAGAAGAAGAACCAATGGATGAGTCTGCTTAATATGGAAAGACCTTCAGCTGGCCTCAGAAGCAACCAGAAACCCGAAGTGAAATGCTGCCAGAACTCCCTCTAAGCTTTACTCCTTCACACGCTGTCTGGGCCACCTGGATACCACCCACTCCCTGCCTCACATTTCCCAGCTCTCCCATCTAGAAGATGCTACTTGTCTCCCCTCAACTCAAATTTTAAAACTCCCAGGAAGGCTTCTCATTTGTCCAGGGAGGTAAGCTGCAATAACTGACAGCCGACATAACCAAAGAGTAGAAGTAGTATAGGAAGCCTCTCCCCCAACAGAAGGAATGCAGGACTAAGCACAATCTGTCCTCTGTAGCTCTTCACCCTATTCCATTTCAGTCTCACAACCAGAGTGAGACAGGCAGACTTACTCATGGGTCTGATGACGAAACTATGACTTGAAAAACTGAAGCGACTTTCTCAAGGTCACGTGGCTAGTCGGTGGCATGTCTCCCTCTATCCCAAATCCATGCTCTCTGCTACACTGTGTGGAATGGCATGTTAGATGCATAAAGGAAAGTAGAAGTCTCGGTTCACTGTACAGTTTGGGCAGCTTTACCAAAGAAGGATGGTAGATGCTTGGAGAGAATTTCATAGGAGACTGAATAGGTGAGCTGGGACCATATTCAAGAGAGATATGGATGCTAGACCAAAACTCAGGCTCTTGTTTAGAATACAATGGAAAACCAATGAAGGTTTTTGAGCAATGGTGTAATGTTGGATTTTGGTGCTAACCCGGACCTCTAAAAGACCTGGGCAATGATACAACATACATAAAACCAGCAGAAAAAAATAGACAAAGGAATGGCCCCACAACAGCTCCAAGTTTTAGAGTAATTAGACACAAATGTAAAGTAAAAGGAAATGTGAAGAATTTTACAGAACTGAATATTAAAAAAATAAAATAGCATATTTGTAAAAGAACTAAATATTAGTACTAGAACCTAAAAAAGATGGTAATCAGAAGGAGGAAACTTATGGATGGGGTTAAAGAACAGAGTAGATTCACTTGAACATACAACTAGTAAACTGGATGACAGAACAAAAGAAAATACACCGAGTGAAGTATATTCACTCTAGGAGAGAAAAATGGAGGAAAGACACAGAAAAGAGAATCATGAGCATAGAGAATGGAACAAGAAGATCCAGCATATGCGTAAGTGGAGCGTCAGAAGGCAAAGACAGACAGAACAGGGCTTAACTAATGTTTGAGGAGATGATGGCTCAGAATCTTCCAAAACCAATGAAAGATCTGAATGTATAGTTTCAAGAAGCACTCCAAATACAAAGGATAAATAAAAAGAATCCACACCTAGGCGCAATAGAGTAAAC
Organism: Meles meles; assembly: GCF_922984935.1. NCBI lineage: Eukaryota > Metazoa > Chordata > Mammalia > Carnivora > Mustelidae > Meles > Meles meles. Next base: position 66,786,688 of record NC_060081.1, on the reverse strand, counting down.
TGCTGAAAACCAATGACAAAGAAAATCTTTTGTAAACAGCAAGGGAAAAAGACAGATTACCTTCAAAGGAGCAAGACAGACTTAAAACTGCCTTCTTAAATATTATTTTTTAAGATTTTATTTATTTATTTCATAGATCACAAGTAGGCAGAAAAGCAGGCAGAGAGAAAGGAGGAAGCAGGCTCCCTGCTGAGCAGAGAGCCCAATGCGGGGCTTGATCCCAGGACCTTGAGATCATGACCCGAGCCAAAGGCAGAGGCTTTAACTCACTGAGCCATCCAGGCGGCCCACAACTGCCTTCTTAAAACTAGCAATATGAGCTGAAGGAAATCGAATGGCATCTTCAATATGCTGTAAGGAAAAAAAAGTTCCAATCTAGGATTCTGTCTCAAAAGTCTTAACAAACACAAAATGTAGACAATTTGTCATTAGTAGACTCACTCAAGTGAGAGTATCAAGGGTCTGGCAGAAGGGAAATGATCCCAGATAAAAGCTCAGTGATGTAAGAAAGATGAAGAACAATGGAAAGGATAAACATATGGATAGATTGTAACAAATTATTGACTATATAAAATCACCATCATAACAACAATAATAATGGCTTATGGGGCTCAGGATATATACCGACATAAAATATGTAACAATAAGGGGCACCTGGTTGGCTCAGTGGGTTAAGCATCCAACTCTTGGTTTCATCCCAGGTCATGATCTTGGGGTTATGGGATCAAACCCTGTGTCAGGCTCTGTGCTCAGTGTCGAGTCAGTTTGAGGTTCCGTCTCTCCCTCTCCTTCTGCCCCTCCCCACTCTCTCATGCATGCTCTCATTCTCTCTCTCTCTCAAATAAATAAATAAATAAATGTTTAAAAAATATGTGACAATAACAGCATATAAGCTGGGAGGAGGTAAACAGTGCAAAGATGTTCTAAGGTCCTTGCATTGACTGGGAAGAAGATAAAAGTACCCACTAACATTGGACTTTGATAAGTCAAGGTCGTGTACTATAATCTCTACAGCAGCTTTTAAAACAATAGTGAAAGAATGTATAATTACTAAGATAACAGAGGGGGAGAACACACACACACACACACACACACACACACACACACACACAGCCAAAAGAAAAACACATATAGGACAGAGAAAAAGATAAATCACACAGTAAAATGGTAGATATAAATTCAAGTATACCCATAATTACCTTAAATACATTTGGGCTAAATGACCAAAATAAGAGACAGATATAGTTAGATTATATAAAAAGTATAAAACTCTTTTTATAGGCTCTTCAACAAGAGATAGATCTAAAATAAAAGGTCACAGAAAAGTTCAGTGTGAAGGAATGCGAACATGACAGGTTGTAGTTAGGAAGACGAGATCTAAGCAGAAACCTGAACGAAATGAGAGTCCTGTGCATATCTGGAGGAAGAGAATTCCAGAAAGAGGAAATAGCACAGGAAAAGGCATTTTCGTGCAGAAGGAAGAAGCCTAAGATGGCTGGTACAAACTGAGGAAGAGAGAGAGTGGTACGTTGAAATGAGAAAGACAGGGGCCAGGCTGTGAACGGTTTTGAAGACCACCGTCATTCCAAATGCCATCAGGAGACAAGCAGCACAGGCAGCACCTGGGAGCTTAATGCAAAATCTCAATCTCGGGCCCTGCTCCAGACTTATGGCATTAGAATTTGTATTTTAACAAATCCCCTGATGATTTGTATGCCTGTTAAAGATGGAGAGGCACTGTTTCCAGCCACTTGAAGGCTTTGGATTTTATTCTACAAGTGAATAGAATCCACAGGAGGGATTTGAGCAAAGGATTTATGTTTTTAAAAGGATCCCTCTGGCTGTTACGTGGCATGTAAGCTGTCTAGGGTCAAGAGTGAAAACAGGGAAGCCAGCGTTGATGTTTTTCACAACAGTCCCAGAGAGAAAGAGAGAGATGAGTATCTGTGACCAGGGTGGGGGCGGTGAAGGAGGTCAGAAGTGGTCAGGCTAGTGGTGAATCTTGAAGGGGGTTAATAGAACCGGGAAGGACCAGGTGTGGGGAGTGGATGAAGGGAAGAGAAGAGTCAAGAATATCTTTTAGGTATTTGAACCTGAGCAACAGAATGAATGATGGGAGTCCTTCAATGAAATGGGAAGACAGAAGGAGGAACAGTCCTGGAAGGGGGGTGAGGAAGCCCATCCCTACTTCTGTGTTCTATTCTGGACATTTTAAGCTGTAAATGCCCATGAGACATCAATCACATCAGTTGGAGGTGTTGGGTTGCCAGAAGAATATATACCTGAGCATGAAGGGGATGTCAGGACTTGAGATAGAAAACAGAGTGTGTAAATGATATTTAAAGCCCCTATCCTTAAAGGTCGCTGATTGTTGGATCAAAAGTGTGGGACCAGAAATGAGAAGATCGTGATGAAAGGGAACTGAGAATAAGCAAGAAAACTGATTTCGTATGGAATTCACCCCAAATAGCATATATTTCTAAACATTAACTTTCAGAAAAGAATTGCCCTAAATTTGAGTTCTTACAAAATCTCTCACATTATGGGAATACATTCTTAATTTCTTTATTTTGAACAAAAATCCTGTTTGGGGAAGAAACATCAACCTGAGATGACCTCAATCAATGTGGGTTTGGGATGATTAGGGATGGCACCTGACAGAATCAGTAAAGAAGGAAGGCAAAGAAATTTGACACAGATTTAGTAATTATTGCTGGAGGTAGCGCCTCACAATTGCAAGTGTCAGATGTCTTTGTAAACAAGCCTTTTAAAGCTCACTTTAAAATCAATGCAGGGAATGGCTGTCTGTGGAAGTCAGGCACATACACCACTAGGACAAATTAAACAACCCAAGTCCTCTCCTGACATGGGTTATTGTGGCTTGGGATACAAATTTCGGTGATAGCAAAAATATAGATTCAAACATTAATGCATCTCAAATGCCTCAAATGGAAATAAAGATGATGAACTATGGAAAACTGCAGGATGCTTCAAAACATGGCTTTACTGATGGCGAAGACATCAATGTCCAAGATGCTTGAGTGGATATAAGTGGATAAAAGCAGTACACTAAGTTGTTTTATAATATATCACTGTCAATGTGTATAGGTAATGAAATTATCCCAATAAAATTTAGAAGTGAATATTTCAGTTATGCCCCAATGGTTTTTTATATGGAAGCTGGTCAAGAATTTGGAGGCTATTCTAAATTGGAAAATGAATGGAGGCGGTTTATATTTTTTAAGATTAATTTTTATTTGAGAGAGAGGTAGGGAGGAACAGTGGGAGACGGAAAGAGAGTCTTAAGCAGACTCCATGCCAAGCGCAGAGCCCAACAGGGGGCTCGATCTCATGACCCTGAGATCATCACCACCTGAGCTGAAATCAAGAGCCGGACTTTTAACCTACTGTACCACCCAGGAGCCCCTAGAGGTGCTTTATGTTCTGGGTTGCCCTCTATTTAAGCATACATGGTGTTGGATGTTCCTACGGCTGTAAAACTAAATGCAAAGTTACAGTGCTATCTCCGTTTTGGAGGCCTGAGGAGAAAGACATGGACGGACCATGAGAAAATCAGAGACTCATTTCCCAACATAGACGGCATTTTAGGGTGGTCATAGGGTAAATGATGAAGACTGTGTTCAGATAACTGGGGGCTATTAGACATCTGAGGAAATCCTCTACTGTGAAAATCAGAGAACAAAACAAAAAAAAAAAAAAGAGGGGGGTATTAGACAGGCAGGATAATGACCTTTGCAAAATGTGCACATCCTAATCCTAGAACCCATGAAGGTGCTATGCTGACTGGTACTTTTGCAGGTTGAAGGCTGCAAATGCAGTTAAGGCTTCTCATCCATGGACTTTGGGATAAGATTATCCTGAATGGCCTGGATGGGCCCAGTCTAATCAAATGCATCCTTAAAAATGGGGAACTTTCCCTGGCCATGGTCAGAGAGAGATGTGACAACCAGCAGAGAGTGAGAGATGTGAGTTACTAGTTTTCAAGATGGGGAGAGGGTGATGAGCTGGGGTGGGGTGGGGCATGAGTCAAGGAAAGTAGGTGGCCTCTAAAGCTGGAAAAGGCAAGAAAACAGATTGTGCCCTCGAGCCTCCAGAAGGAACCATAGTCTCGCAGACACAGTGATTTTAGCCCAGTGAAATCCATACTGAATTTCTATTCTACAGAATGGTAAGACAATACATTTTAGTTGTGCTAATTTGTTACAGCAGCAACAAAAACCAGATACAGGTATGTTTCAGGAAGAGGAAAATCTTTTTTTTTTTTTTTAAAGCATTCATATCTCAAAGAAATGAAGTATTGCAGGCAAAAGAAAAGCAACATTCTGGGCGGCTCAGTCAGTTAAGCATCTGCCTTCAGATCAGGTCATAATCCCAGGGTCCTGGGATCGAGCCCCATGTTGAGCCCCATGTCGGGCTCCCTACTCAGTGGGGAGTCAGCTTCTTCCTCTCCCTCTGCCCCTCCCCCCACTTGTGCGCACGCTCTCTCTCTCAAATAAATAAAATCTTATAAACAAATAAATAAATAGAAAAGCAACATTCTGACAACAAAAAAAAGTGCTCTTGAAGTTAAGAGTAAGATAGGAGAAATTTCAAAAATTCAACGGCAGGGTTGGAAGATACAGATGAGGACATTTCCCAGAAAGTAAATCAAAAGATAAAGATAGAGAAAATAGGCAAGAAAAAATAAGAAACTATCCAGAAGATGCCACGTCCAAATCAGAGGAGTTCCAGGGAAACAGTATGTAAATAAGTCCAGGTGCCAGTTCCAACACCAACAAGCAACTCTTGGACACTAGCTGGCTGTCCTACAGTTCAACTCAGGCCCAACACAACCTACCTGGAGACAGCATCGGATTCCCCAGGCCAAAGATTCAGTCCTACAAGACTGCCCTCCACTGCACTTCAGACACTAGTCACAGGCCCAAGTTTGTAACCCATAAACTTCTGACCCACTGGCTGTAAAGTCCTGATGACCCCTCCTTGGGTTGGATTAATATGCTAGAGTGGCTCATAGGAGTCAGAGAAGCAATTTACTTAACCACATCACTGGTTTATTATAAAAGGATATAACTCAGGGACAGCCAGATGGAAGAGTTGCTTTAGGAAAGGGGCAGAGTGGCCAGGGCATCTCCAGGAGCATCACTTTCCCCATATCTCCACATGCTCATCAATGCAGAAGCTCTCCAAACCCCTTTCCTTCTGGGTTTGTATGAGGAGAGCATCGAGATGGTTAAATCACTGGCCACTGGCAATAGATTCAACCTCCAGTCCTTGTCTCCTTCCCTGAGGATTGGGGAGTGGGGTGCTAAAAGTTCCAAACCTCTGATCACATGGTCCCCTCACAACCAGCCCCTATCCTTAGGTTACCTAAGGGCTTTCTAAAGGTCAACTCATTAACATAATAAGACATTCCAATCACTAGTAATGTGAAGGATTTTAGGAGCTCAGTGCTAGGAACTGGTTGAAGACCAAATATATACTTCTTATAATAATTCACAGTATCACAGTATGTTAGCAACAAAATAACCACACTTTCCCCCACTGAAAAGGCCCATGAGTACCCAGCAAGATGGACAAAAAAACGGACTCATGCTAAAATATACTATTATAAAATTTCAAAACACCAGTAGCAAAAAGATTTTTCAAAAATATTTTTGATTAGGGGTGACTCAGTCGGTTTGGCATCTGCCTTTGGCTTGGGTCATGATCCCAAGGGTCCTGGGATGGAGGCCTGCATCAGGGTCCCTGCTCAGCAGGGTGCCTGCTTCTCTCTCTGCCTGCTCTGCCTGCCACTTCCCCTGCTTGTGTTCCCTCTCTCAGTCTCTCTGACAAATAAATAAAATATTTTTTAAAAAACTTAAGAAATATATTTCTGATTATTTTTAGACCACCAACTAATCTGTTCATTTCTGAAAGGAATATGATAAGATGTCCAATGACAGGTAATGATTATCACACATCTCCCTGGGGTTCTATGGATTGTTGCTCGATATATTTGTATACTTTTAAGTGCGTGTATTTTCCTGTTAGCTTTATTTTCTCTTATACTGTTCCTTTTACTAGTCTACAACCTCTTGTATTATTAAACTTTCACATTAAATATTATTTTGTCTCATGTTGAAATTGCTACCCTAGATCTCTTCTGGTATTTGCCTGGGATTCAGTCTTTTCCCACTTTCTTTGTCTTTTCATATTAAGTGTATTTCTTATTTAAAAAAATAATATTGACCTCAATGTGAGAAAGGAATCCATCAAAATCCTTGAGGAGAACACAGGCAGCAACCTCTTCGACCTCAGCCGCAGCAACATCTTCCTAGAAACATCGCCAAAGGCAAGGGAAGCAAGGGCAAAAATGAACTATTGGGATTTCATCAAGATCAAAAGCCTTTGCACAGCAAAGGAAACAGTTAACAAAACCAAAAGACAACTGACAGAATGGGAGAAGATATTTGCAAACGACATATCAGATAAAAGGCTAGTATCCAAAATCTATAAGGAACTTAGCAAACTCAACACCCAAAGAACAAACAATCCAATCAAGAAATGGGCAGAGGACATGAACAGACATTTCTGCAAAGAAGACATCCAGATGGCCAACAGACACATGAAAAAGTGCTCCACGTCACTCGGCATCAGGGAAATACAAATCAAAACCACAATGAGATATCACCTCACACCAGTCAGAATGGCTAAAATTAACAAGTCAGGAAATGACAGATGCTGGCGAGGATGTGGAGAAAGGGGAACCCTCCTACACTGTTGGTGGGAATGCAAGCTGGTGCAATCACTCTGGGAAACAGCATGGAGGTTCCTCAAAATGTTGAAAATAGAACTACCCTATGACCCAGCAATTGCAATACTGAGTATTTACCCTAAAGATACAAACGTAGTGATCCGAAGGGGCATGTGCACCCGAATGTTTATAGCAGCAATGTCTACAATAGCCAAACTATGGAAAGAACCTAGATGTCCATCAACAAATGAATGGATAAAGAAGATGTGGTATATATACACAATGGAATACTATGCAGCCATCAAAAGAAATGAAATCTTGCCATTTGCGACGACGTGGATGGAACTAGAGGGTATCATGCTTAGTGAAATAAGTCAATCGGAGAAAGACAACCATCATATGATCTCCCTGATATGAGGACGTGGAGATGCAACATGGGGGGTTAGGGGGATAGGAGAAGAATAAATGAAACAAGATGGGATTGGGAGGGAGACAAACCATAAATGACTCTTAATCTCACAAAACAAACTGGGGGTTGCTGGGGGGAGGTGGGGTTGGGAGAGGGGGAGGGGGTTATGGACATTGGGGAGGGTATGTGCTATTGTGAGTGCTGTGAAGTGTGTAAACCTGGCGATTCACAGACCTGTACCCCTGGGGATAAAAATACATTATATGTTTATTAAAAAAAAAAAAAGAAAGGATGAATACCCAACTTTTGTAGCAACATGGACGGGACTGGAAGTGATTATGCTGAGTGAAATAAGTCAAGCAGAGAGAGTCAAGTATCATATGGTTTCATTTATTTGTGGAGCATAACAAATGACATGGAGGACATTGGGAGATGGAGAGGAGAAGGAAGTTGAGGGAAATTGGAAGGGGAGGTGAACCAAAAGAGACTATGGACTCTGAAAAACAACCTGAGGGTTTTGAAGGGGCGGGGGGTGGGAGGTTGGGGGAACCAGGTGGTGGGTAATAGGGAGGGCACATATTGCATGGAGCACTGGGTGTTGTGCAAAAACAATGAATACTGTTATGGTGAAAAAATAAATAAATAAATTAGAAAACGGTCAAAAAAACAAACAAAATAATATTGACTCTTTAAAAAGTCTAATCTTAGGTGTCTTTTAATAAGTAAGTTTTATTCATTTGCATTTATTGCAATTATTGTTATATTAGAACATATTTCACAACTGATAAGGATTCTTTTTTCCTTTCTTTCTTTCCTGGTTTCCATTGTTTAGGGAGAATTTCCTTTTGCTGGTTCAAAAGTTATATACTCTGCTCTTGGTTTTGTTGTGGTTGGTAGTAACCCCTATATACTTTAAGACCTCTATTCAAGTCTAATTTCCCTTATTTCCTAAACTTAACAATATTTATATCTACTCTTCCTTGTTTTACATACTACTTGTAGTGTCCTCTTGATGTCGGTCTGATTGTTGTTTGTTGACACTCTGCTTCACTTTCAGAAACATTTAGAATGTGTCTTTGATGCTCTCATGTTTCACTCTGAAGCAGGTATAGGTTTTTCCCTATCTCTTCTGCATGGTATTCTATAAGCCTTTTCAAGCTAGGACCTCTTCTCTTTAATTTTAGAAAGTTGAATTTTTTTTAATTTCTCCAAATATTTTATCCTCTCCATTTTTCCTCTTCTCCTAGAGTTCTTATTTTCTGAATGTTGGCAGTTCTATTCCTCTCCTTCAGATTTCAAAGCACTTTTCTTAGTATATATTTTCCCTCTTTATCATCCACTGCTGTTTCTTGGGCAAGTTCTTCAACCTGGTCTTCCATTTCATGAACTTGCTCTTCAGCTGTTTCCATCCTGCTATCAATGCAATCTTGTATCTATTTATCTTAACTACCACATATTTCATGCTTAATATTTCTACTTGGTTCTTTGAAGCAACTTTAAAATTTTTCTTCATATTCTTAACGTCTTTCCTTATTTCCTTAAGGGTATTTACAACATTTATTTTAAATTCTAGATGCACTGGCTTCAGTTATTCTGCTTCAGGTGGGATGCATTCAGTTTCTTGTCTTTCTTGCATGAGAGGTATACTACTCCAGTGTCTAGTTACTTTGGCCTCTGAGTTCAAGGTTCCAGGATGGTCAGCAGAGCACTCAGCTGTCCTGTTACTCCACAGACACTGGAGGTCTGGGCTGTTGGTTCCTTTCAACGTCTATAAAATGGCAGTCAGAGACACTATCAGGGGATTTTAGGGGGAGCAGCAAAAGCAGAACTTTTAAAAGCTTTCCTCCAACCCAACAGGTTTTAATCCTGGTTTAACATTAGAATTGTATATGGAAATTAAAAAAAAAAAAAAGCCACCTCACCACACACTATACAATCAGAATGCCTGGGATGAGGTCCAGAGATGAGCACAGATTTTTCTGAACACTGTATTTTGGAGAAAAACATTCACACCTATAAAATAGCTGAAAGAAATAGTACAGGGAACACTGGTGTGGTCTTTACACTGATTTACCAAATGTTGCTACATTTGCTTCCTCTCCCTCTGGTCGGGGTGAGGGTATTTGTTTTCTTGGACCACTGAAAGTAAGTTGTGGACATCATAACTTCTCATCCCCAATACTTTTAACACAAATCTTCTCCAACCTATCATTGTATCTGGTGTGAATATTTTTAAGAGCTTTCTCAGATGATTTTTAATGTGCAGCTAGGATTGAAAACCACTGCTCTAATCTATCTTCCCACCCTTGCCTTTGCTTGCCCTATTCCCTACCCCTCAACAAATGTGAGCATGCACACATACCCCCCCACACGCTACAGGCCACACATGCACACACACACACCAAACACACATCATACGTGCACACACATCACATGCAAACACACAGCACACGTGCACACACAGTACATGTAAACATACACCTTCACACATAAACCATCACACAGCACACACATGCCACATGAAAATGCACACCAACACATAGCACACGTGCACACTCCACAGGCAAACACACACCATCCAACAGCACACCTGCAGACACACACCACATGCATTGGCCCACCATCACATAGCACACATGCTCACACGCACTCCAGCTCAAGGCAGCCTGCAGACTCCCCAAGGATTTCCATCAGTTCTTTATTAATTCCTCAAATCCGTGTTTTCTCCCATTTCTATCATTTCTCTGGGGTAGAGTTTGAGGGCAAGAGCCATCAACCTGAGCTACAAGGTCACCTTGACAGGAACTTGAAGTTCTCAGGCTCTGTATGTATCTATTTTATAATGCTGATGTATTTGGTATTTGATAACGCAGTGGAGAAATCACCATATTAAGCAAAACATAACAGTTCAGAAAAACTAACAGCAATCTTAACGCAAAATAAAGTCTGGTCTTGAATTTGTTTGTACTGTTCTTAAAAGGATATGAAATATTTCTTTAGTCAAAATACACAAAGACTAAATTAACCCACTCTGTCCATAGTCCCATTACAATCTGTGTTTTAAATGCCTGAAGTAATATTTTAAGTTACTCGATAGAGTCATCAAGTTTCCTTCTTCAAAAAAAGTTTTTTGAAATAGTGCATCTTTCCCCATATCTTTACCATATTAAATATTATAAAATTTTAATGGTTTTTTCCCAATCTGATATGCAAGAGATGATGTTTCAGTGTTGCTTTAATTTGCATTTCATTGGATATCAGCAAAGTCCAGCAACTTTTTACATGGTAATTTAGTCACTTATAAATTTTATCTGGTATTCATGTTTGTCCATTTTTTAAAAAGAGATTTTTAAAGAAGAAGCTAATATTCTCTCCCTCTAAACCTACCTTTAAGTAACCAATATTTCCTGTTAGTTTTATATCCTTCCAAATCTTTCTCCAAATGCATCCAAACTATACAGACACTTAAATGGTTCTAGTAAGATGATGCCAAAACTACTCAAATACCTCGGGGTGAAGTGTGAGTTTGGGGAATCACCAAGGAAAATCTGTCCATGCTAGTCTGAGACAAACAAAAATCCTAAAGAATCCTATTCAAAGATGACAAAAGGGGACACAAGCCAAAGCTTTCCAACAAGAGAGAATGAAATAAACACAGCAGCATGAAGATATGAAGAATACGTTTCTGAAAACTAAACCCATAAAATATATAAAAACTTGGGGCAAATCTACTTTCCACTCTCAGTGGAATGGAAAAAAATCATCAAGGACTCCATAGAAAAAATGCTGAAAAATGAGATCCTTATAACAACAGATCAGGTTAACAAAAGAATGGGCAATGCTAAGAAAAATTATTAAGGAAATGAAAAATGCTATTGCAACACTTTTTTTAAAAAAATGGTATACAAAGCAATGAAAAGCAAACACAACAATGAAGAAATCCAAACCAGGGAGGTGGGGAATAGACTTGAGAAAAATAATGCAGGATGTAGGGGCAAAGGACAAAAGAATGGGAAAACCCATATAAGAAAGACAACAGATATTCAATGTAGGACTGTTGGCATTCCTAAAGGAGAGTCCAGGATAAATTGGTCAAACAGTAACAAGGAAAATTCTGATAAAATTATTTCATTTTATGTATAAATAAAACTTTATGTAAATATCCATGTAGAAGAAGAAGGACCCTGACTTTTCTGCCACAAAATTCACTGCGAGAGACAAAACAAGGTTTGAAGGAATAAAAAGAACATGGCCCAAACTTTAAGTCCAGCCAAGGTAAGGAAATAAACAAGACGTTATGAAACACTGAAGAATCTGAGGAGGAGATCACAAACGCTTTTTCCCAAAAGCTAGATGAATACGTAAATACTTTTGAACATGGAAACTGTGTCATGGGAGAGAACCAAATCCACCCTAATTCTAAGTATGGGATTAAGACTTAATAACTGCAAGAAACATGGTTATAAAACAGAATGGAAATATTCAATTCCTTGATGGAGAAAGGTACATAATATAATTATCAATGGTCTAGTATGGCAGATTTGGAGTTGAGATTGACAGAGGAGGGGATAAAAAGAAGTAAAAATGTATAATTTTCCTCTCCTTTCAAAGAGAGAGACATAAGACAAGGTCCTGTTTCTAAAATTTATGGTTTAGAGAATCTAGGATTAATCATTCAATTATTAGCAGATCTAAAAAACAGAATCTACAGTTATTAAATCACTTCAAAAATTGTGACTGTTACAGCAAAGGATATAAAGCAAGAATACTGTAGTGCATCAAAACAAAAAACACTGGGGAGGGGAGGCGAACCATAAGAGACTATGGACTCTGAAAAACAACCTGAGGGTTTTGAAGGGTCAGGGGTGGGAGGTTGGGGCAACCTGAGGGTTTTGAAGGGTCAGGGGTGGGAGGTTGGGGGAACAGGTGGTGGGTAATGGGGAGGGCACGTTTTGCATGGAGCACTGGGTGTTGTGCAAAAAGAATGAATACTGTTACGCTGAAAAAATAAATAAAATGGAAAAAAATAATCAAACAATTTTAAATGACAGAAATTGTTATGACAATAAATAAAAAGGGTTAAACAGATAGTTTTTAAAACTTGCTTAAATTAAAACACAAAATACAGCTCGGGAATGTCTACAAAACCCTTAAGTAAAACAAAATGATTCAGAAAGATTATGAGTAAGAAGAAAAGCAAAGTGGTTCTAGGAAATGCAAACAAGAAGAAGGCATAGCCACAATGTGAACATCAGACAAAGCAGAATTCTCTTAAACATTCAAATATCATAGAAGTCTACTGCTATTTAAATTATTCCAATGCATAATGAGAGAAAATTTTCAATTATTTTTACAAATTATACAGGACAATATAAAAAGAAGAGACAAAGCACAAAATGGAACCCTACAAACCCAATTATGAATATACCTGCAAAATATTAACTAAAATATTAGCAAATAAACTAAGTAGTAAGTTAAAAGAAGAAATGTGAGATTAAGCAACAATTGTTCAAAATTGTATAGACTATTAATGTAAAAAGAGAAAAAACAACTTCAATAGATGACCCAAAAAAGCTGATTTTTAAAAATGACATCTATCCCCTGACTGCAATGTTTCATAAAATAAGAATAGAAAGGGGGTGCCTGTGTGATTCATTTGTTTAAGCATCTGACTCTTTTTTTTTTTTTTTTTTTTTTTTTTTTTTTTTTTAAAGATTTTATTTATTTGACAGACAGAGATCACAAGCAGGGAGAGAGGCAGGCAGAGAGAGGGGAGGAAGCGGGCTCCTTGCCAAGCAGAGAGCCCGATGTGGGGCTCAATCCCAGGACCCTGGGATCACGACCTGAGCTGAAGGCAGAGGCTTAACCCACTGAGCCACCCAGGCGCCCCAAGCATCTGACTCTTGATTGGTTTATGAGCTCAGGTCATGATCCCAAGGTTATAAGATTGAGCCCCACATCAGGCTCCCCACAAAGCATAGAGCCTGCCCAAGATTCTCTCTCTCCCTCCCACTCTGTGCACTCCTTCTCAAAGGAAGGAAGGGAGGAAGGAGAGAAGAAGAAGGATATTTCCATAGCATTATTAAAAAAAATAAGTACATGGGGTGCCTGAGGGGCTCAGTCCGTTAACTGTCTGCCTTTGGCTCAAGTCATGATTTCAGGATATTGGGACTGAGTCCTGCATCGGGATCCCTGCCCAGCAGGGACTCTGCTTCTCCCTCTTCTTCTGCCTCTCCTCTGGCTGGTGTTCACTCTCTTGTGGTCACTCTCCCTCTCTCTCAAATAAACAAAATCTTTTTAAAAAACTATACATGCACATCAAGTGACTATTGGCATCATGTTCAATGGGAAAACACTCAGAGGCATTCCCCTTAAATCATGAGGAAAGACAAGGAGACAACTTATTACCACCCATTTTGCCCTCTATTCTTGAAGTGAAGAGAATAAAACACAAGGTACAGATGTTTGAGGGGGAAAAGTAAAGTGATCACTGTTCACGCATTTTATAATTTTCTGAGGGGAAAAAACAAGAAAATCAATTAAAAACTTATTAGAAATAATATTAATATAAACTTATTAGAAATAATAATAGATTCGGTAAAGTAGATGGTTTAAAATAAATATACTAAAATCAAGAGTTTTCTTAGATCTCCAGCAATGACCAATTAGAAGATACAGCAGATTTTAAAAATTGCATTCATTCCAGCAATAAAAGCAAAAGATCGATCTAAAAATAAACTTTTAAAAATGTACACAATCTGTATCAAAAAAGGAACAAGTACTTAATTCTCCCCAAATATTTAATAGAAAAGGGAGAAAAACAGCATGGTTTTAGAACATTCTATCGGTATAAATACTTTTAAAAGATAATTTGGCAGTGTGTATCAAAGTGGCAAACAAGCATCCTTTAAGATTTATTTATTTATTTGAGGGTGGTGGGGCAGAGGGAGAGAATGCTTCAGCAGACTCCCTGCTGAACAGGGAGCCCTACATGGGCTCTTTCCCAAGACCCTGAGATCGTGATGTGAGCTGAAATTAAAAGTCAGATGCTTAACCAAATGAGCCACCCAGGCACCCACAAACATGCATTTTTGTTCAACAAACCCATTTCCAGGGACCCTACAGAAATCTTATACAAAGTAAAAAAGGACAATGTGCAAGACTCAAGAATTTTGACCTGACCACCTGAGCAAATAGTTGTGCAGTTCCCAAAGTTAACAAAGTTTATCAGATTAGCAATATGTAGTAATAGCCTTAGAAAGGGCTTATACTTTCAGCCAGCAATTCCATTTCTAGGAATTTATTCTTAGGAAATAATCATGGTCATGCTCACAGTCAGTTTCCAGGAAATTAATTGCAATGTTCATAATAATGAAAAAAAATGCAAACAATTTGAATGTTTAACAGTGGAATGTTGTGAAGCACTTAATATTTATGTAGAATATTCAATGATATGGAAAGACATACATGATATACCATAATATGAAAAAAATCCTGGTATAGACAGATTTAAAACATGTATGTTTCACATATATAATGTGACTGAAATTTTTGGTGGGGGGTTCCTTGGTGGCTCAGTCAGTTAGGTGTCCAACTCTTGATTTCAGCTCAGGTCATGATCTCAGGGTTGTGAGATCAAGCCCCATGTCTGGCTCCCCACTCAGCTGGGAGTCTGCTTGAGATTCTCTCTCTTCCTCTCCCTCTGCCCTTCCCCTGGCTCATGTTTCTCTCCCCCTCCTACTCTCTCTCTCTCTAAATAAAATGAATTTTAAAAAATAATAAGTAAATAAATAAAGTCTTAAAAAAAAGTTTTGCTAGAAACATACAAACCAAGTTGTAGACAATTACAGTTGTGATTTTGACTTCTCTATTTATATTTTCTGAATTTTCACCAATAATCATGCTTTACTTTTGTAAAACAAAAGCTATTTTAACATTCCTGCTCTGAGTCCTTTGTGATTTTGAGAGAGTCCCTTTTCTTTGGAGGTGGGGGGGCCTTTAGTTCCTCATCTGTAAGCTAGAGGGTTGGTGATGGCTAAGATCCTTTGGGCACTTGTCATGTTTGTTTGTTTGTTTGTTTATTTATTTATTTATGATTTTCTTTTTAAGTGATCTCTGCTCCAATGTGGGACTCGAACTCATGACCTGGAGATCAAGAGTTGCATGCTCTATGGACTGAGCCAGCCAGGTTTCCCATGGCTCTCTTTAAACTACCACCATTATGGTACTTACTGCCCAGTCAGCCCCCTGCCTGTTGCTGGTTCATTCACTCTCGCACCCGTAAGCCCAGGGCAGTGATCATTTCAGTGCTGACCCGACTCCCAAGTGCCACCATCTGCATGTCTTTGCCTAAGGGCTTTCTCTGCTGGCCAGAGGTCTCCTCCCACCACTGCAGCTGCGTAAGTGCTGGGGACCCGTGGAACCCCAAACAGGAGTGAGCATCTTGTAAAAACCAACCTGAGTTGATATATAGATATTCCAGCTCCCTCCCGTCAAGGGTGGCTCCCAGAATTCCCCAGTGGGGTTGACTTACAGTTGCCCACCATGGTAAAGAACTTGACCATGAACGCCTTCCTGGCTTTCTCCCCTTCCCTGCCTCACTTCCCCCTCTCCCACCCATGTGTCCTGGGATCACCTTCCACATAAACAACATGCACTACATCCTTGTCTCAGGGCCTCCTTTTGAGCAGCCCAAAGTCAAATAAACCACCCTCCCCATAACCCCTCCCCTCAAACCTCCAACTCCCACCACCCTTCACTCACAGCTGCTGACCTTGCTTGTTATTTTGTAGAAGCAGAAGTAATCAGAAAACAAAAATATCAACAGATATTCACAGAAAAAAACTTTAAAGGCCAATAAATATGTGAAAAACATGTTCAGCTTCACTGGTGGCCAGAGACGCAAATTAAAACAATGGACAGACCTTTCATAAATACTAGGCTGGTGGGAGGTAGTTATCTAACAGTATAGAGGAGGTGGGGAAAATAGGAAGTCTTGAACAGTCTGGGTGTTGCTACTCTTACCTTGGAGAGCAATTCAGCAATATCTAGTAAAGCTGGAGATGCGCGTGCCCTGTGATCCTATCACGCAACAATTCTACTTTCAGGTAAATACCCGAGAGTAACTCTAGAGTAACAGGGGCACAAGAGTATTCCCTGCTACACTGGTTTTATTTTTAAAATATTTTATTTATTTATTTGCCAGAGAGAGAGAGAGCGAGTGCACAAGCAGGGGGATTGACATGCAGCGAAAAAGGGAGAAGCAGGCTCCCCTCTGAGCAAGGAGCCCGATGCAGGACTCAAACCCAGGATCCTGGGATCATGACCCGAACTGAAGACAGATGCTCAAAGAACTGAGAGACCCAGGTGTCCCACTGTACTGATATTTTTAAGAAGAAAGAAAGGAAACAATCTAAGTGCCTACCAATAAGGGATTCGACAAGGAAATTTTAAAACAGTCACAAAGCATAATACTATATTAAGACAAATGAACCACATCTACCCACAAAAGGGTGAATAGATATCAAAAGCATATGTTGAGTGAAAGTAAGATGCAAAAAGGACACGTACATTATGGCATTATTTTATGTAAATATCAGAAGCCTCCCGAGCAAAGCCGTATACCGTCTGCGGTACACAATACAAAAAGAATTTCAGAACATAGGCACCTTTACAACATGGACGATGACAGTGATTACCTTCGGGGATCCAGAGGAGGAAAATTCCAAGTGTACCCATCATGTTTTTTTTCTTCAAAGAATTTTTTTTTCTATTTCTTTAAAAGGAAGAGTGGATAGAGAGAGAAAGAGAGAGAATAAGAAATGAGGCTACACCAAAGCAAATATGGCAAAATGGTAACATTCACTAAATCCTGGTGGCAAGTGTGTAAGTGTTACTTTGTAATATTAATCTCTGTTCTTTCCTGGGTGGCTGTAACGTTTCTGAATTTCAAAGAAAAATTACCAGGGTGATGGAAATGTTCTAATGACTATGATGGTAGTTACATGAATGTGGGCTTCTCTCAACACACGCTCCCTGAACCGGACACCTAGAATGGATGCATTTTCTCACATGTAGATGATATCTCAATATAGCCCATTTTTAGAAAAGAAAACAATTAAATGGGACATGATTGGCAGGTGCTCGGCCTCTCCCATGGGACCTGGTTCAACATGGAAGTGGAAGGAGGTGAGGATGCTATGAACTCTGGGTCAGCCTTGAGGGTCTGTCCTCCCCATTTCAGATCCTCAGGACTAATGGGACAACCTTGGTTTTGGGGGCAAGGGTGGACAGAACCCTCCTCACAGGGTTGCCTGAGTCTAATTTTAGAGCTGTGGGGTTTGAGGGACTAGTTGACTCTGCTCTTCCAGTGAGTTCATCATGTTCTTGGCACCTCAATGTTCTCTCCATTTAATTTTTTCAGAAGCACCAACAAATCAGAGAAGTATGCCCTGAAATTGCTATTTGGACGAACGTGACATTTGTAGGCCAGCAACGGAAACTGGAGGAGGGGATGTGTTTGCAACTCACAGCCTCATCTCACGGCCCACACTCCAAACAACACACACGCGTGTGTGGGAGAGCATTTGCCTGGATGGAAAAGTACAGCTCAGTAGCCAGGCTGTCCACGGGGTGAGGAAAGGAGGAGAAAGGAAGGGACGATGGGCAGGCTGGCTACGGACACCAGCCAGTTAATAGGTGCCGGGTCCACGGTGTCATTTCATCCTCAGAACACACTTTATCAACCCTGTTTGGGAGATGAGGAAACAAGCCCAGAAAGGGTAGTGTGACTCTGCCAAGGACACAAAGCAAAGAAGCAGGAGCACTGGATTTGACCCCACCTGTTTGATGCCAAGTTCTTTCTATGGTGCCTACAGCAAAGAGACGGGGCTTGGTACTTGTTTCCTTCCCTTCATCTTGCCATCCTGCCTTCTTCTTCCTTCCAGAGAAATCAGGAGAGGTGTGAAAAGTTACTGGGCTTTTCTGGGGGCAGGTCCAGGGCAGGGTCACTAATGAGACAGTGAGGCTGAGGATGATGGGAGAATCCAGGATGAGTCCCAGTTTCTGACCTGGGGTCAGGCATGGAGATGAGATGCTTTTGCAGGAAAAGGTGCTGTTAGTGGGAAGCAGAGACGGGGCATTGAAGTGTTTCTGGAACAACCAAGCAAGGAGTCCTAAGACCGCCAATTTGTGGAGAGAGGAGAATGCTAGGAGGATGGGGATACCTCTAAAAATGAGCTTCACTGTGGTCAGACTTTCTTCTTGGGGTCTAGAATGACCCCTCACTGCCATGTGTAAGGACATCAGACAGCTCAATGGCCACTGGGGAGAGAGGAAATCACAGCAAACAGACATACAAGCTAAGGAAGCACACTCACGTGGGCACAGTCAGTGAATGGGTGATGGTTGTTCCCACCGAAACCAGGTCCTTGAGGCATCACTGTGTCACACTGATACTCGTAACAAGTAACTTGATCCTTAACACCAAGAAAACATTACTAGGGGCGCCTGAGTGGCTCAGTGGGTTAAGCCTCTGCCTTCAGCTCAGGTCGTGATCCCAGGGTCCTGGGATCAAGGCCCGCATTGGGCTCTCTGCTCAGCAGGGAGCCTGCTTCCTTCCCTCTCTCTCTCTGCCTGCCTCTCTGCCTACTTGTGATCTCTCTCTCTGTCAAATAAATAAATAAAATCTTAAAAAAAAAAAGAAAACATTACTATTCAGTCTCTCACCTTCAATAAGGCAAGACATCTTAATCCACTTGATATTCATTCCCATTCAGCATCAAATCAAAATGATGCTTAAAGGAACAAGGTTTGGTTTCTAAGAACGTTTACTTGGGGGAAACTTTCAGAGAAGAGATTGTCCTGGAAGGACTATGCAGCATCAATTTTTAAATCTGTAAATAACAGAATATCTGTTACACATGGAACCTTAGCCAGAGCTCAAGCATACAAAGCACTAGTGTGGTCTTTCTGTTTTCTCAACCACAGTTCCTAGGGCTCCTCAGAACACAGTTTGAAAACCACAGGGCTTATGTAACAAGGTAATTTTACCGATGGGTAAGATAAGCCCCCAAGGAAACTTCTCTAGGGCCACCCAGAAATATAGCAAAGCCCAGGCTGAAACTGTGGTTGGGGGCCAATTCCCAGGTTTGGCTTTCATGAAATCTGAAAACTTAAAGGCAGAATGAGCAGAGAGCCCTAGACTTTTCACTCCCACCGGGAGAGAGAGATGAAGCCTGGAGCTGTTACCAGACTTGCTCCTGGTCACACAGCTGAAACGGGGATCACAGTGTTCTTTCCTCTGGGTAACCAGAATGTAGTGACCCACCCCACAGTAGATGGAGGAAGGGGTCCAGGTGGAAAATTCCAATCCGGGGTGAACCAATGGGTCTGTTAGATTTCTTTAATTCTAGTAGGTAGAGGGGGAAAACACATTCTCATATAACTGCCCTTACAATAGCAGCTGCTTTTAATGATGCTGAATTTTTGCAGTTGCTTAACAATGAGATAGAAAAGGTAATGATAAAAACTTTAAAACCCTGGGAAGTTGTTCCAATTAAGTTCAGTTAAATATGCCCTTAGGTAGAGCAATGTGCTGAGCAATGTCTTGGCAGAATCTCATTTCCTTGACCAACACGCTCGCCAGCACACAAGGAGGTCATTGCTTCATTTCTTGAGAAGCAGTGTGCGTGGTGGAAAAGACACAAAACCTGGAGTCGAGCGTATCCAATCCACAACAACTCCTGAGCCACAGGCAAGTGAGAGCCACTGTATAATGGGCATAAAAATATTTACTTCAATGTGGTACATATACACGATGGAGTATTATGCCTCCATCAGAAAGGACGAATACCCAACTTTTGTAGCAACATGGACGGGACTGGAAGAGATTATGCTGAGTGAAATAAGTCAAGCAGAGAGAGTCAATTATCATATGGTTTCACTTATTTGTGAGCATAACAAATAACATGGAGGACATGGGGAGATGGAGAGGAGAAGGGAGTTGTGGGAAATTGGAAGGGGAAGTGAACCATGAGAGACTATGGACTCTGAAAACAACCTGAGGGTTTTGAAGGGGCTGGGGGTGGGAGGTTGGAGAACCAGGTGGAGTGTAATAGAGAGGGCACGTATTGCATGGAGCACTGGGTGTGGTGCAAAAACAATGAGTACTGTTATGCTGAAAATAAATAAATTAATTAAAAGAAAAAAATATTTACTTCAACAGGCTGCTGGAGGATTGAATGACATCACACACAGGAAAGGGTGGTTTGAAGATGTACACAGAATGGTCATTACAGCTGCTGCTGGAATATAGGATCAAATGGCTGAATTATGGGATGCCTGGGTGGCTCAGATGGTTAAGCCGCTGCCTTAGGCTCAGGTCATGATTCCAAGGTCCTGGGATCGAGTTCCACATTGGGCTCCTTGTCCAGCAGAGAGCCTGCTTCTCTCTCTGACTCTGCCTGCCACTCTGCCTGCTTGTGCTCTCTCTCCCTCTGACAAATAAATAAATAAAATCTTTTTAAAAATGGCTGAATTATTTGTGAGGTTTTCTTTAAAATTATCTGAAACATTCAAGGAAAGATGGTATAATAAATGCAGGCCAACTAAAGGTCCTTCTCTGTGAATAGAACAGAACGAAAAAAATTAATGTTGGGGGGGGGGTGTTCAAAATGGTTTTATGGAGAAAGGAAGGAATCCCTAACAAAGAGTTGGCCTTTGGTATGAAGGCTCCACCAGTTTTGAGCAAATCACAAAGGTTCCAAGGGGGTGGGTCAGGAGAGGGGCCCAGCCTCTTACAACAGCAGGCATTTTCTCTTCCTCTTCTTGAGAGGAAGGGGGCAGAGAACCACTTGAATAGCTTCATTAAACTTTTTTTTTCACTCAACACTGTCTTGAGGCCTCACAGTGTGATAGCCCAGTGCTCCAGGCATTTTATCTTAGGATTTTATTTATTTATTTGAGAGAGAGAGCACGACGGTGAGCACAAGCGAGGGGGCGGTGTGGGTGGGTGGTAGGGAGCCTGCGTCTCTCTCTGCCTCTGCCTGCTGTGCACGTGCTCTCTCTCTCTCTCTCTCTCTCTCTGACAAATAAATAAAAATAAAATCTTAAAAAAATTTTTTTTTTAGAAAGAGGGAGAAGTAAACTCCCTCCTGAGTTGGGAGCCCCATGCGGAGCTTGATCCCAGGACCCTGGGATCATGACCTGAGCTGAAGGCAGAGGCTTTAACCCACTGAGCCACCCAGGCGCCCCGCTCCGGGTATTTCAAACCACAAATCTCCTTAGCCATGACCAAACCCTGAGAAGAATGAACAAAAATAAATTTTAAATGACCAAGAATAAGCCAGCAGTTCTGAAGCTTAGAATGGGCCCCAACCACCTGAGTCAAATTTTGAGAAGTACATATCTTCCTGGGGGGAAAAAGAAAAAAAAAAAAGATCGAATTGAAAGGAGACCCTGAGAATTGATATGTTGATCTTCCCTGCAATGCTGGGATGAATGAAATTCACAAGACTCTCATGACGTCACCCCCTTTGCTGGGGTGGTGACAGGGAGATGCATGTCTAAGAGATGGGCCATGGAATGCCGATTTGGAACAAGGTTTTTCAACCTCGCACAACTGATGCGTGGACTGGAGGGTTCTTTGCTGTGGGGGGCTACCTTGTGCAATGTGAGATGTTTAATAATATCCCTTGCCTACACCCACAAGATGTCAGAAACACTCCCTCCCAAACTGTGCCAACCAAAGTTGTCTCTAGACGTCGCCAAACGTTCCCTGGGTCGGCCATATTGCCCCTAGATGAGAACTAATGGTCTAGAGGACTCTCCTTTACTCCAGAAAACAGTAAGTTGGCCAAACTCAGACAAGCCTGTGGTATGTGCCTCTAGCCGAGAAGGAAGCAGAACTCTTTCAAGGGGATACGCACCAGGACAAAACACGCTGATGACACACAAAACTTCCAGAACAGAGAGAGGCCATGGCATCTCCTGTGGGCCGAGGGAACTCAGGGAAAGATGTGGATTGTAAAGAATGACCTTCTTGGCCTGGCTCCCTCCCTGTGAATAGGTCGAAGAGCCAGAATCCCTAGAACTTGGTCTCAGGAGAAGGCAGAAGAGCTGGGCTGGACTGATGGCCTGAAACAGATTGCTCTGATGGCAAACACTTGGCCTTAGAAGGGGACCGTCTCTGAAGCTGGGACCACCTGAAACTGAAAGTGTCCGTTCCCCTCACTGCCTGCAATTGGATGTGCCCCCAGCCAAGCAGAGAGACTCCCCTGCAGGGCTTCAAGCCATGTACTGTACACAGAGAGTCATGGAACTTGCACTTCTAACCATTGCCAGGGCCCCTGCCCCTCCTCTCCTCCCTTCCGGGCACCAGAAGAGCAGCCATTAAAGTCAAGATCTGAGGGGTACAAAGAAGACCTAGGTAAACAGGGAAGGAGGTGAGGAGAATACAGGTGTTCTAAATTTGGGCAAATAATAGGCCTGGTGAAACACTCTGGTTCAAAAGTAAGTAGGCTTAAATAACATCAAACATCAAAACTATGGAAACTTTCAAAAGAGAACAGGAAAGAAAAGGAAGAAACAGATCAGTCTAAAAATAGATAGAGACTCCGTTTTGGAAAAAGATATGGCCAAAAAGACAGGAAACAGAAGAAAAAAAAATGAGACCACAAATGTACCACAGCCCAAAGAAACTAAAGATAAGATGATAACAGATAAGATTGGCAGTTTGGGGGAACCAAGGTAAGGAATTATGCACCAGAATCATCCAACTATTCTACCATCGAACAGGTAAGAAACCCAGAGGACGGAAGTGACACAGCAGAAAAGTTAAGTGGGGAGTATTAAAGATAACCTATAGAAAAGCCACATAAAATGCAAAGGAAAAGGTCAAAGATTTCAGAAAAATTTCGAGAAGATGACTGCCGTGGACGGCAGACAATGGAAGTAAACACACGGAGTAGCCTTAAAGGAGAGAGCAGAGCAAAGACATAAAAACAATCCAGCATGTAACAAAGGGGGAAAAGCTGAATATGGAGATTGAGGGAGGATATGGCATTGTAAAAATAATTTTTTTAAAGATTTACTTATTTTTTAGAGGTGGGGGGAGAAGCAGAGGGAGAGGGAGAAAAATCTCAAGCTGACTCCCCACTGAGCATGGAGCCCAACATGGGGCTTGATCCCAGGACCCTGAGACCACCACCTGAGCCAAAACCAAGAGTTGGACGCTCAACCCACTGCACCGCCTAGGTGCCGTGCAAAAGTATTTTTAGAGAAGAGGTCAAATCTACATCTAGTCTGATCAAGATGTTCAAGGTAAAGGATTTCAGGAGAAATTATCTGAGCTCCCAGCCAGAAATACGAAGTTATCAGCAAGAGGAAGAATATCAGCTAACCCTCCATCTCCACGTTAATGCACATCAGAAAACCAAAGTAAACCCTGCAAAGTTTTCAAAACAAAAGTATAACTTAAGAGCTTTATACACAACCAATATTTGATTCATATTTACTCAGGAAGTACAGGATCCATCAGCATTTTTTTTTCAAAAGTGTTTTGAAAATAAAACTCAGACAGTCATAAGTTAATTCAAAATAATAAATCAAAAATAGGAAAGCTATTGAAAGGAAGGGTAAGAACTGAGTCTTGGATTTTTTAAATATAAAACTCAGCCTCAATAACTACAAAAATTAATTTTAAGTCAAAATGAAAACTGTAATTCCTAAAGAAAACCTATGTTATATAAAAATAAATAATAAGAGTATCTATAATTGACTGTGATAGCAATCTCAGATCATAACAAACTTAGGAGGGGGAGGAAATATGAAGGCTCAGATTTGTGATCTTTCATGATAAAAGTGGGTTTATACTATCACACACTGTTCTGTTTCTTGACAAATCAAGAGAAAAGGGCTTGAGTATATCAAGAAAGCAAAAAGATATGATAAACTGTATCAGTAACCATTCTGCACAGTGGAGGCCAGAGGAAGGAGGCAAGGAGAAGGAATGGACATGAGTGAAAAGTGAAAAGTTTTTTTTTCTTTCTTTAAAAGGTAAAAAGATTTTCAAGGATGATCCAGGTAAATGCAAACTCAACTGGGATCCATGATCCGAATATCAGGAAAGGCTGAACTGAAACCCAAACGTATTGAATGAGAAAAAGCGGTACCCATACCGGTAAAAGGTACGAAACACAATGGGACCAAATGTCATGACACTTCTGACAACATAGCACCAAAATATACGAAGTAAAAACTACAGATAAATACACTGGAATAACAGAAATACAAGAATAAGACCCGTCAACTCCGGGTGCCTGGGTGGCTCAGTGGGTTGGGCCACTGCCTTCGGCTGGGGTCATGATCTCAGGGTCCTGGGATCGGGTCCCGCATCGGGCTCTCTGCTCGGCGGAGAGCCTGCTTCCCTTCCTCTCTCTCTACCTGCCTCTCTTGTGATTTCTCTCTGTCAAATAAATAAATAAAATCTTTAAAAAAAAAAAAAAAAGAAACGTCAACTCCCCTCTCTTGGCTTTTTCCTGTTAAACTATTAAAGACATACACAATCTGAATGATATAATTAATAAAATCTATTAAATATGACTGTACATGATATATTAAGCTCTGTGCATAGGAAACAGAAAATATTATTTTTCTCCAGGAGTCACGTGGTGTTGGCAAAATTTGTTATGTGTTAGGCCACAGAGGAAACCTAAAAATTCTAAAAGTAGCTATATTATAGCTCACAAACTCTGACCTTGATGTCATAAAAATGTAAATTAATAGCAAAGGCAAAAAAAAAAAAAACCTCTTGAAATTAAGACATTTTCTTTTCTTTCTTTCTTTCTTTTCTTTCTTTCTTCCTTTTTACAATTTCTGTCCCCAACAATTCTTGACTCAAAGGAGAAATCAAGAAGTTGAAGCTAGGGGCAGCTGGGTGTCTCAGTGGGTTAAGCAACCGACTCTTGATTACATCTTAGGTCATGATCTCAGGGTCATGAGATCGAGTCCCCCGTCAAGCTCCATGCAGCATCTGCTTGTCTGTCTCTCTCTCAATCTCTCTCTCAAATAAATAAATACAATCTTTAACAAAAAATAAAAAGGAGCTGAAACTAGATTCAGAAAACTCATTTTCTTCAATAGTTACATTCCAAACAAGTGTTAACTAACATGTCCTTAGACTTTAACAGTCTACGGCCGCAAAGTAATCTTTTTTTTTCTTTTTTAAAGATTTTACTTATTTATTTGACAGAGAGAGATCACAAGTAGGCAGAGAGGCAGGCAGAGAGAGAGAAGAGGGGAGGAAGCAGGCTCCCTGCTGAGCAGAGAGCCCAATGCGGGACTCGATCCCAGGACCCTGGGATCATGACCTGAGCCGAAGGCAGAGGCTTAACCCACTGAGCCACCCAGGCGCCCCACAAAGTAATCTTAAGGTGCAAGTTACTATGACTGGCCGCACCCCCATCCCGCTAACCATAGTCCAATATTCTACCTGGTGCCCCAGGAAAACTTTTCTGGGACCCCCTTGCTCCTTGCTTGTGTGTCTTACAGGTTCCTCCTTGTCATCACCCTCTCTCTCCCTCTCCCCCTCCCTCCTTCCTTTGTTCTGTTAGCAACACAAGAGGGATATATGTGGCAATGGAATAATTTTATACCCTGATTATGGTGTCAATTACACAAACATACATATACACACACACAAATATAAAATGTTGAATATACACATAAATGTTGAATATGTATATATATGTATATACACATATACATATATATATATGTTGAAATTCAGAAAACTGCATATCCCTCCCCAAAAAAGTCAATTTTACTCTATGATAACTTTTCAAATACAATTAAGGGAAAAGGGTAGCAATCTGGAGCATCTGGAAAGAAGCAATATTCTGAATTTTTAAGAAAGATGTATATATGAGACACTAAAAGTTGAAAACAGCAAGAAAAAAGAAAATTCATCATAAGACATTAAATAAAATATTAACAAACAAATTACAGCAGCACATTAAAAAACTACCATAATATAAAAGCAGAGGTTTGCTCCAAGACTACGGGGATGGTGTAATATTAGGAAATCTGTAAATAGGATTCATCATATTAACAGGTTAAAATAGAAAAGTAACAAAATCATTTCCTTAGATGGGGGGGTACTGGATAAAATGAAATCTCCATTTCTAATGGAAAAGAATTTTAAATAACATTGTATTAGAACATATTTAAATGTATATCTATAGAGATATCTCTATAGAGATATCTCTGGATATATTTAAGATAAAGACATATATGTGTCTCCAGTAACAAACACCTTACTCAAAAATTAAGCAGGGTGCCTAGGTGGCTCAGTTGGTTAAGCGTCTGCCTTTGGATCAGGTCATGATCCCAGGGTCCTGGGATTGAGTCCCACATCAGACTCTCTGCTTGTCAGGGAGTCTGCTTCTTCCTCTAACCCCTGCTGCTCTGGCTACTTATGCTCTCTAACCCTCTGTCAAATAAATAAATAAAATCTTTTTTTAAAAAGTTAAGCAAAAAGAATATTTCTGGTGAATCAGAAATAAGATCAGGACATCACAACTAAATAAGAAAACAAAACAAGGTACAACTCTTGGAAAGGAGGTAACAAAGTATTCATATATTATATAATTTTCTTCCTAAGAAATCTAAAAGAATCTCTGGTAAACTATTAGAAATAATGTAACAATTCAACACAAGAATACAAAAATTATAAGACAATAATTCGGGAAAATATATACATTATAATAGCTCAGGAAAATAGCTTATTACAAAAATTTTAAATAATAATAGCTAATAGTTACTAAGGACTTACTATTCACCAGCCGCATTGCCATCAAATAAGTACTGTTTTTATCTTTATGTTAAATATGAGGAAACTGAAGCTCAGAGAGACAACGTCACCAGCCCACAGTCACACAGCTTATGAATGATAGAGCCAGGATGGAAATCCAGGTAGCCTCATTCCAAAGTCCATCTGTCTGACCATGAGGGACTGCCTCCTCGCAATATACTTTCAGATGTACGAATAACAGCTAGTCAGAAAATATGATGGAATAGAAAACTCATTTCCCAATAGCAGCATAAATAAGAAAACACTTAGGAATGAACATAACAAGAAATGTGCAGAATCATAATGCAGAGAAATAGAAAACATTATGTAGGGACATAAAAGTAAAGACCTGCATAAATGGTAATAGACACCTTCTTCTATGAGTAATCTAGCATCATAAAAATATAAATTCTTCCAAATTCCTCTAAAATTTAATGCAATCCAAATTAAAACCTCAAAAACATTTTTTGGGATCTTAGTAAAATAATTCTAAACTTTGCTAAGAAAAATGAATAGAGAGAGCCGTAAAAATCCTTTTAAAAGAACAATGAAGGGGGATTTTTCCCTACCAGGTATTAAAACGTATTATAAAACTAGCGTGATCAATGATGTGGCATGTTGCCTTAAAAGAGAGACAAATCAGTGAAACAAACTGGAGAATTTAATTACAGTCAAATATACATTGAAGTTTAATTTGTAATAACGGCAACAATTTAAGTTAGGAAATTACAGATTATACAATAAAAGATGTTGGGATAACCATCGAGCCCTTTGCGGGGAAGATTTCCCAACCTTTATCCTAATACTGAAAGATATTCCAGGAGCACCTGGGTGGCTCAGTCAGTTAAGCATCTGCCTTCGGCTCAGGTCATGATCTTGGGGTCCTGGGATCAAGCCCTGAGTGGGGCTCCCTGCTCAGTAGGGAGCCTGATTCTCCCTCTCCTCTGCTTCCTCCCCCCTGCTTGTGCTCTCTCTCAAATAAATAAATAAAAATCTTAATGTGTGTGTGTGTGTATATGAATGTATATATATGCATTCCAGACATCAATAATTTACCTATTTTTAAATGACTAAAATGCTAGGGAAATAATTATTTATGTAAAAATTGGGGAATATGAAACCCTGAAAAAAAAGACCAGGCTGATTTTATCATGTAAAAAAGGTTAAATGGTAATGAACACCATAAACAAAATCAAAAGACAAATTGTAGCATATGACCAAGAGCCAAGGTCTCTACTGTACAAAGAGTTCTTTCAGACCAATAAGAAAATAGCTGAACTTAGTAGAAAAACAGGCAAAATAAATAAGCAATTCAAATAAGAAATAACATGAAAAGATACTCAACCTAACGATTAAGAACTCAAACTACAACACTGACATTTCTTTTATACTATAAGATTTGCAATATTTAGTAACTGAAAATACTGAGGGGGAGTAGGAGCATGGAGGCATTTGTCAGTGGCCAAGGAGGCAGGGCTGGCATCGGGGAGGATCACAGGGAAATCTGGGGCCACTGTGCCCAACAGGCGAGGAGGCTGGGTGGTAAGGGAGGCCTAGGGTGTGGGCTGACAGACGGAGCAGCCAAACTTGCAAGATGGTGAGGCAAGTGCTGTGTGGTGGGCAAAGAAGACAGAAGGCAAGTGGGGAGATGGGTTACATCAAGCAAAAAAGTAAATCAATTGAGCAAATAAGTAAAAATATTGAGGATAATAAGGAGAGCCAAGATTTTAACTGCCGAAGAAGAGATTTACAAATGTAAAGGGAAGGCGAGAGAGAACCCTGAGGTGTTGGACTGGAACAAGAGGAATCCATATGAACTCATGGTTCTATAAATTATACAAGTAGATGTGGAAATAACTTTAAGGTGAATAAATGACTCCATATGTGTATATGTGCATACAAAGATAGGGAGATAGATAAATACACACGTAGATTACATCGATTATATAAGTAGATACATAGATAGGCAGACAGAAGCAATGACGTCCCAGCAGCAATGAGTGTACCGAGTGCCCATATCTTGATTTTAAATATCATCCTTCACTGAAATAAACCAGGACAATTCAGAGAAATGACTGATTCCAAGGCTGAGTCAGGGAAAATGCAAGATGAGATGAGCCTAGAACATCTCATTGTGCCAGAAGGTAAGGAAATGATCAATGAATGATAGAGTCAAGTGAACAGGATGCAGGAGACACTGTGTCCTTGAAGTGGCTCCCACTAGGCAAATCTGGGACAATCTGAGCATCAAAATGAGTAAATGATAGATATGGATTATAAAATAAGGATCCACGAGCTCCTGCTGATACCAAAAAAATGGAAGAAAGGGAAAAGTCCTTTCTTACAACACAAGGCCAACTAATTAATGTAAAAGGAACGATGGGGATAGAAAAACCCCATTTGGCAACCATCACGGAGGTGACTGATCCAGGCAGGAGCCATCTATGGAGGAGGTTTGATGAGGAACAGAGTACTAACATAATCCCAGACAACATACCCATCAGTGACAAAAGGGCAAGGACAAGTTTAGGATAGAGAAACCTGGCAGGCACCAACATGTCCAGGAGCCAACATTAACATCTCTGGGATGGGATGAGTCACCGCCATGTGCCTCCGGACTCAGTGCACTGAAATTTCACAGCATCATTTCTGCGGTCTTTCTGCCCAAGAAGCATGACCTGAATGCAACTAAGAACACATCAGGTGGGCCTGGGTTGAGGGTCATCTTGGAAAATGTAAGGCCCATACCCTCTGAAACTGTGGAGGCCTCAAAACACAGGGAGAGATGGAGGAACTATTCCAGATTGGAGGAAACTAGAGGCTTGTAAGAACTAAATGCAATATATAGGGTGCCTGAGTGGCTCAGTGGTTTAAAGCCTCTGCCTTCGGCTCAGGTCATGATCTCAGGGTCCTGGGATCCAGCCCCACATCAGGCTCTCTGCTCAGCAGGGAGCCTGCTCCCCCCCTCATCTGCCTCTCTGCCTACTTGTGATCTCTGTCTGTCAAAAAAATAAAATAAAATCTTTTAAAAAATAAAAATTAAATAAATAAATAAATAATAAATGCAATATATATTCTTTGAGGAGATCCTGGACCAGAGGGGGAAAGGCACATGTTTGGGACAGTTGGCTTGAATGAGGTCTGTGCCCTGGACGGTGCAATTGGCCCCAAAGTTGGTTTCTTGATTTGGAGAGTTATGTGGAGGTTATGTAGCAGAATGAACATGGTTTGGGGAAATATACACTGTGATATTTAGAGATATAGGATATTATGTCTGCAGCTTGCCCTCCAAAGATTCAGAGAAAAAATATTAGAAAGAGAGCACAAATGCGATAAAACGTTAACAATATGGGAATCTGGGTGAGGGGTATGTGGGAGTCCTTTGCATTGTTCAAGGAACTTTTCTGTAAGCTTGAAATTTCAAAAATATGTATATTTTTTAATATTCAGTGTTAGGGAGAGAACAGAAAAGCTGCTTCTCCAGTGATTGCACTGCAATTTGGTACAACTGATCAAAAGGGCAATCTGGCAACATCTATCAAAATAAGACTTTCTGTGAGTCTAAACAAGGCATAAGGAAGAATACAAAGAAATATATGTTATAATGATATTCGGTGCACAACAGATACAAGCTTGAAAAATTGGAAATAACCCAAGCCTAAGTACCTCTTAGTGATTACTGGAGAGTTCATCACACCCACACAACTTAATTCTCAGCAACAGAAAGGTGTTTATGATACCATTTTTTTAAAAAAATAATTTATTCATTAATTTGGTTGTTCAGCAAATATTCATTAAATCTTACTACGTACAAATTATTGGGCACGGTATTAGATTTACAGACTAATAAAGCACAGGGTTTCCCCCTTTGAACCTCAAATTCTTAGCTGACGAAACAGACAGATAGACAAATAATAATTGTGATATCCTAGGTGAAAGTATGAGCTGTAGAGCAATTTTCATAGGATGCTGTTTGGAAAAAAAATTCTCTGTATGGTAATGTGCGTAAGTACGTGCGTGCTGACAGCACGCGTGTGCGGTCTACTCCGTTATCAGTGGTTCTCTCTGGGGGATGAGTTAAAACGGGGGAAATTTCACTTTCTGTAGTACTTGGAAATTTTTACAATGAGAATGTATTGCTTATATAATCTGGGCTGGGGATGGGGGGTGGGGGGGGAGCAATTCAATTATCTGTGACTGAGAAGAGATAAGCAACATAATGTTAACCTGAACACAAAACAAGGAAAAGATTGGTCTCCATCTCTAAAATCAAGGCGAAGCTTCACCCCAGGAAAGACTGACCTAAATTATTATTAATTGCAGTTGCAGGCCTGAGCGCTTTGCCATGTCTGCAATTTTTAAAAGTAAACAAACATCTTGTTCTCGAGATAACCCTGAACTGTTTATATTTGGTCTTCCTGAGAAAGGACGCTTTGTGACTCACCAGGGCTAGGAGGGAGGAAGGGGCAGGGCCCGTAGAGATCTCAGGTTTGCCTGCTGCTGGGGCTGGCTTCTCACTGCCCCCCTATTCTAGCTGTTGAGGGTACACTCCCCAGGAGCGTACCCAGGAGTGTACCTCTGTGTGCTGACAGATCCTGGGGTCGGGGCCCTTCCCGGCTCACCCCCAGTGCCAGCAACGACAGGGAATCTTCGCGGAGGGGAGGAGGGTTGGCAAATTTGGAAGCGGAAAAAAGATTGTTATCTTTCTCTTCACTCACCTCGAACTGAAATGTATCATTTCCTTCCCCTGTGAATGCTAACAGCAAACCACGGTATTTGCAGTGCCCATAACTGTCACCAAGAGAAATCACAGATATTTTCATGTCACATTACAATCACTGCTGCTATCTTAAAAGATTGTTGACACTCGTC
This sequence comes from Meles meles, assembly GCF_922984935.1. NCBI lineage: Eukaryota > Metazoa > Chordata > Mammalia > Carnivora > Mustelidae > Meles > Meles meles. The sequence goes on along the minus strand of NC_060081.1, from coordinate 66,754,804 downwards.
ATTGCTTCAAAATTATGACACTAATCAGACCTGCCCCAGCTCCTGGTATTTCGTGTGTTAATAAAGACGCACATTTATTACTGTATCAAAAATATGTTTTCCTAATATTTTGGTAACTGCATTCTAATGTAATTGGAATCCTTTGTCATCTAACCCATTTTATTTTATGTATTTAGAAGGCTTGCTCACATAAGAAGAGGTCCATGGCTCAGAAAGGGTAGGAATCTTTGACCTTGAGAACTGCAAAGGATTGAGGGTTCCAGAAGGCCTTACGGATCACCCTCAAACCCTCCTGCTACAGACTGAATGTTTCCCCTTCAAAAATTCATATGTTGAAGCCTAACCCTCAGTGTGATGGTGTCGCAGGTGGGAACTTTCAGAGGGGATTCGGCTTGCAGGAGGTCAACAGGGGTGCAGCGCCCAGGACAGAATTTGTGCCCTTATAAAGAGATGAGAGTCCAGACTTCTCACCAGACCTGGAGTCGGCCTGTCAGTCCCTTGATCTTTGACTTCCCAGACTCCAGAACTGTGAGAAATAAATGTTCATTATCTAAGGCACCCTGTCTAAATTCCCTACCCCTGTGGAATCTAGTTCCAGTGTGGGTAACAGATAACGAACAAACAGAATTCTTAGGTAGTGATAAGTACCATGGAGAACCATAAGGGTGGGGGAGAGGAGGAATCAGAAAGGAGGGGAAGAGGGGATTGCACTTCGAAATTGGTCATTGGGGAAGGCTTTGGGCAAAGACCTAAGTCGGTGAGGAAACCAGCCATGGAGATCCTTGGAGATATCTTCCGGAAGAAGTTCCAGGCAGAGGGAACAGCAGGGGCCTAGGCTCAGAGGCTTGGGAGAACATGCCGAGACAGCTGCAGCAGGAGGTTGGAGGCAGCGGTGACAAACGGGAATGGAGAAGTAGCGGGGCAGCGTCAAAAAAAGTTCTGCACTTGGGGCTAATGCATGCGGGCTGTGTGCTGCGGGAATCCCAGAGTGAAATGACTGGGTCAGACTGTGCATGAAGGGGGTGGGGGGGGGCAGGCAGGAGCAGGAGTGTGGTGCTGAGGCTGGTGCACTTGCTAGATGTGAATCACTAAGATGAGGGCAGGAGGGTGTCTGATGCTGGAGGGAGTGCAGCTGTTTCCTGGGGCTGCTATGACCAACTGCCACACCCTTGGGGGCTTAAAGCAACGGTTGATTCTCACAGGTCTGGAGGCCAGAAATCGGAAATCGAGGTGTCAGACGGGCAGCACTGAATCAGTTCCTTGCTTCTTTCCCGCTCCTAGGGGCTGCCGCATTCAGAGACCCATGCTGCCTGGACTTCAAGCTCAACTTCATGCTCCCGCTGTCCTTCAGCCTATGTCAGGTCCCCCTCCTATAGCCGTGATCGTTCCTAGGGCCCACCCACATAACTCCCCATCTCAGAATCCTTCACTCGGTCACATCTGCAAAGACCACTTCCCCACATTGGGTTCCAGGGATTAGGAGCTGACATCTTTGGGGGCCATTATTCAGCCTACAACGGGGGGCAAAATGGGGACTGCCCAGACCTGGAGATGGGCCATCATGGAGGAGCTCCACGTTGGTTAGAGCTCAGTCTTTCTCTCACTTGACCCACCGAAGCCTGGTCCTTCTGGTCCTTCTCCCACCCCACTGGCCACTCCTCCCCAGCCCCTCCTCTGACCCAGGACCCTGGGACTCAGCGCTTGCCAACAATTCCAGGCCATTAATATCACTCCATCTGTATGCCAGCGACAGTGGCCCAGACCTCACTCCCCACACAAGCCCCCTCAACTCCACTCCCTCTCAGTGTCTCCATGTGCGCCTCTGGGAGGCCTTTCAACCTCCACACATCCAAAGTGGACTCCTGGTCTTCCCCCAACCTGTTCCACACACAGTCATACTCATCATGGTGGTGACTCCACATTCCGGCTGCTCAGGTCAAACCTGGGGTGGGAGGAGGCACAACAGCCTCTTCCTCCCCTCTCACACTCCACATTTAATCCATCAGCAAGCCCTTCCAAACGAGATCCAAATCAAACCTAATCTGCTCCCACCCATCCCAGTCCCAGCTGCCATCTTGTCTTACTTGGATTTGGCCGCAAACTCCTTACTGGCCTCCCTGCCTCCCCCCTTGAGACTTTCAGAGTCCTTGACTCTCCTGCCCACTTCATTGAGAGTAAAAGCCAATGTCCTATGAAGCCCTGCATGTTCTCCTTGCTGTTTCTTCTCCTACCTCATCTACTAACTTCTCTCTCCTCTTCCTACTCCTCTGTACCCACACTCTGCTATTCCATGAGCATGCAAGGCCCATCTCTTCTTCAGGGCCTTTGCACTGGCTGTTCCACTTCCTGGAATGTTCTTCCCTCCAATATAGCCATGACTAGTTCTCTTGGTCCCCTAAAGTCCTTGCTCAGTGTCCACTTCTTTAAAAGGGACACTCTGATCTGACCACCTATTAAAAATTGCAACCCACCCCTGCCAAGATTCCCAATTCCTCTTACCTAGCTCTGTTTTCTCCATAGCAACTACCATCCTCCGACACACGTCAATCGCTTATTTTTTATGTTTACTATTTAGTCTGTCTCTGAGATAGAATGTAGAACATTTTGTCTTTTTTGTATACTGACTTCTCCTTTGAGCTTAGAACAGTGCCTAGTCATAGCACATGCTCAATAAATGTTTACTGGATAAATGAGAGAATGAATCCCTAGGTGGGGGTAGGGGAAGGGACAGGAGTCCGGGGTGATTGCTGGGAGTCTAATTCTAAGCTCTGAGAGCCTTCCATCTCTAGAGAAGGGACAGAGCAGAGGCCAGTCAGAGCTGAGGTTGGGTGTGTTGCATTTGAGGTACCCCTAACCCACAGGGCAGCTGGCTCTCTGGACAGGAAGCTGGTGAGAGATCTGGCTGAGCAATGGCATTTGCTTGGCTTAAATGACAGACAAAAGCACCCCTACCACAGGATCAGAAATAAATCCAGCTCCTCCCGTTACTGATGGTGGAACTTTGGGCAGGTTTCCTTATCCTGAGCCTCAGTTTCCTCACCTATAAAATGGGGATGGTCATGGTACAACTTCTCCATGGGTCACTGAGAGGATTAAATTAGATGGCACTTGGCCCTGAGTGTGTGGTAGATATTCCTGTCTCCTCTCCAAGGGCCAGGAATTCACCCTAGGAATCCTGCTCCTCTCCAACACCTGTGGCCCATAGGCCTGCCATGGTCTAGCCTTCCAACCCCGCTCTCAAAGGGCCCAGTTCCAGCGGGTCTCATCCCAGAGCCTGTGTGATAGTGGACGCAGAGGCTTTCAGCAGCTTTTGAGCCCAAGCTAAAGGGCTCTGACTCACCATTCTAGGGGACTCCTTACCTCCTAACTAGCCTGGAGACACAGCTACCTTCACAGATGGGAGGGGCTGGGATCTGGGTGAGCCGCCCATCATCAGTGAACTCTGGGCTCAGCAACTATAGGCGGGACTGGAGAACAGATGTACGAGGACCAGATCCACCGTGCCCACCATGTTAACACCCATCTCAGCCTGGCCTGCCTTCCCTGTGGTCCTTCCAGGTGCGGGGGTGTAAGAGAAGGGACAGACCCAAGCATTCAGCCCTGCCCGTGAACTCACTGCCTCCAGCTGATGCTCCCTCAGAGGGAGATCACAAGCCAACAGGTTAAATAAGGGGCTGTGCAGGCACCACGTCTCCTGGGCAGCTGGAGGTGGGAGTTATGCGGGGCTGCTCTGCAGGCAGTGGGGCACCTCAGACATGGGATAAGCTAAGAGCCTGCATTCCCCAGAGCCAGTCACTGACCCTCAGGCTCCCCATCTGTTGAATGGGCAGATCATCCAGAGATGTTCTGTTCAGTATGGCAGCCACTAGCCGCATGTGTCTTCGAAGTATAAAATACAATGAATGGACTTCTAAGGGTATGAAAAAATAACTTAGAATATCTCATTAATAAACTTTCAGTTTGATTACATATTACATAATACTTTGGCTACACTGCGTTACATAAAATACGGTAATGAGTTATTTTTACTTCGTAATGTGGCTACAAGGAATTTTTAAATTTCAATTTAGTTTGCATTAGGTTTCTTTTGGACAGCACTGCTCTGGAGCCCGAAGTTAACATCTTTTGCAGGGTGCGTGCATGTGTCAGGAGGAATGTGTGAGCTCACATGTGTGTCCACATACACTGTGCACACATAAATGGATATGCTGGGGCATGCTGCAGAAAGGAGGGTGTGGGAAGAGCAAACGTCTCAGAGGCATTCCCGGGCTTGCCAGCCCCTGAAAGAGTATGGCCCTCCAAGGGCGGAAAGCGCCTTCACTTGTCATCCTTCAGAGGCTCATAGAAATTTGTGGGTCAAGGGCTCTGAAGCCCACTTTACAGATGAGAAACAAAGACCCAGAGACTTAAGTGTGGATGACACTTCATTCTACCCACACCCACGATAGCCGAGAGGCACGTCTCAAGTGCTGAGTCTGCGGGAAGAAGACACATTTTAGGGGCTGTGTTGACTTTCATGTGTTCTCTTACTTGATAATCCTCATGACAGGATGGAGGGTATAAATAAGGAAACTGAGGCTCAGAGAGGTAAAGCAACCCACCACCATCATTCTCAGACACCATCTTCCACCCAACGCCGACATGAACTAAAGGGGAAGCTGGCCTTGCCTCCACCCTCTTGCTCACGCTTCGCTTCAACCCCACTCATCATCAGCTCTTCCGGGTTCACCTACTAGGGTCTCCCCTGCTCTCCTCATCCTGAGTAGCCCCATCCCAAGGGCCCTCTTGGGCACTTCCCATTCATTCTCCCCAATGCCACTAGAGGGAGCTTTTCAAATGGCAAATCCAATTTGGACTCTCCCCTGCTTAAAACCCTTGGCTGGCACTCACTTTCTGAGGAAAAACACCAAAAGCCTAGTCAAGCATCCCAGCCTCTGCCTGCTCTGGCTCCAGCTTATCTCTCCAGCCTTACGTCCCAACCCTCCTTGATCACGTAGCTGCAGCCCCACTAGCTTTGTTCACTCCCCAAATGTACCACCATCCTTCCCCCCATAGGGCTTCTGTACATAATGTTCTGTTCCTTCAGCCTGGGATGCTTGTCCCTCCTACTGTTGCCTAGCTACCACTGACTCATTTTTCATAGCTTGGCTCAAAGTCATTTCCTCTGCAAAGCCTCACTGGATATAACAATACGATGACGGTAAAATGATAAAGATGATTTTTTGAAAGTAACATTTTTAGTTCTTATCGTGTGCTCAGAACATTCTAAGCATTTTGCATATATTAATTCATTTAAACCTCACAACAAATCTATGGCATCTTAATCATCTCCATGTTACAGATGAAGAAACTGAAGCACAGAAAGTTTCATCAGTTTGCTTGTGGTCACACAGAAGTTTAGCTTCACAGCCCTCACTTCTGGGCTAAATCCTGTATCACACCCACTGTGCACCATGGCTCTCTCCTTCATCACAATAATTATCAGCATCACCACAGTGAAGCTTTATTGGCTACTTAGTATATTCCAGGCACTGTAATAAGTATCTTACGTAGGGCATTATCGCTGTTGTAATTTCACATCTGCTTGCACCATTTTGGCTATATGACAGTTCAAGTTCACACTCTTACTCAGCCTGCGTTTCATTTATATCCACAACAGAGTTTGGTTAAGGACAGGAAGTCTGACAACAGTGAATCTGAAATGCAAGTTAATGAACACTGCTGGAATGATGATAATTCACTGTATGTGCCTCATGGTAACATTCACTGGAGCCATCTGATCACAGTTCTTACAAAACACATCCATATGCTTCCAGCACCTTCAAAACCAATTATAAAGAGAGGAAATTCCGACATGAGTACAACCAATTTGGCTTTTCATTTATTGGGAGGGAAAAATGAGCCCACAATGTATTCCTTGACTAGGTCTTAAGAAACACCAGCCCGAAGCCTTCATTCCTATTTAGTTAATTTGAAACAAAACCTCAAAATTAACTAATAGGCCAATAGCTTTTATTTTAGCCATGAAATGCAAAAATTCCTAACATCGAGCCATGAAAGCAATTTTTCCGTTTTGATGTTGAACACGATTAAATGTCAATCTCCATTTTAACATGGATTGTTCCCCAAATCAAACATGATACATCATTTAAAGATGTATTTGTCAGCAAACTATACAGTTTGTTACATAATTAATTCAAAATAAATTAATTGTGTGTATTTCTTTTTAAAGGAGCAAGATAAAAAATGTCCCTTTCTGTATAACGATTGTATTAAACATAAACTTTGTAATACAATCTTAAACAGTATGCTGGTCTAAATAATTAAATACTTTTTAACATATGTCATATGAAAGAAATGAAATAGATTTATAAATCTTCTGAGAGGGTTAGAGAAATTATCTTTACCACGAGCGGGGAATGCTGAGTGGTGCCCTGTAGAGATTCAGTGGGTGAGAGGAACTCCACGGAGGGACTGTGACCGGCCACCTCATGCAACTGGTTGCTCAGGGCAGAACGGAGGCCATAAGCCAAGTCTTCTGCTTTCCTGCCTGGACAGATGAGGCTAATCCTCAATCCCAAAACAGCTCCTGTTGCAGGGTCTCTCCCACCCACTACCCACCCACGATCACCCTCCACTCTCACTGGCATCTCTCACATTCCTGCTGGCTACATCTTTGGTCCTATGGTTCCCTCGCTACCTCCTCCAGAAAGGCCTCCTGCTGCCCACCATCAGAGCTCCTGCTGAGTGCAGTTATTTAACCGTGTCATGTCTGGTCCTCTTATCTCGCTCCCCCACTGGACTATGACCTCCTCCAGAGCCAGCGGGACCTCACATCTCTCTAAGCCCAGGAGAGGGGCTCACTGTAAACAGAGGCTGTGTTAGCCCCCAGTGCCTACAGGGCAGGGATCTCCCCTAAGATGGATTCATCCACTTCCTGACGGACCAGGTCCCTGGACTCAGCAGGGCCACACAGGGAGACAGAGGCCTTGCTTACAGCTACAGGTGCTTGAGAGAACTTCACCCCTGGGGACCTCTGTGTTGTCACCTGTCTGATTGGAGAGAAGCCCCTACCCTGGCCCAGAGGGAGCCTCCAAACAGCGAGAAGTGAGACCTGGCGGGTATCTTTTCCTCCACCAAGTATATCTCGGTGTGACCTTGGCTCATGCTTCAGTAGAAGCATGGTCTACAGGGATCTCATAGAACACAGGTCAGTTCATGTCCCTCTTCTGCTCCAACCACTCCAGGGGCCCCTGCTTCCTCACCCAGGGCCAAAACGCCCTCACTGATCCTGTGGACCTGGCCCAGACCCACTTACCCACCCTCCTCACCCCCCCACTTTCCCACCATCCAAGGCAGCAACGGAGCCTCCTCTGGGCTCCACGCACACAGCTATCAAGCTTTTCCTAACCTCTGAGCCTCAGCACATAGCCAGCTCCCCCTTGTCCTTCAGCCTAAAATCTCTGTCCCTCGGAGAGGCCTTCCCCAGCCTCTTCCGGAGGGTGGCTGGACACCTGAACAACACCTCAGCACCTGAACCACAGCAGCATTTGCAACCTTCATCACATGGGCCACAGTGAGTCGTTCGTTAATTTGCTGGCTGATCTACTGCCTGCATTACTCACAAAGGTCCTTCCTGTTCGCTGCTGTTTCCCCAGCATCTGAAACAGGGCCTGGCACTTAGCAGGTGCTCAATAAATATTTGTTGAATAAATGAAAGAAAACACAGCTCGGGGGATGGCGTGTTGTACCTATGAAGGCCTTGACGGGTGTAAGGGAAGGCTACTCATAAATAACACAGGAAAGACTTACAAATAACCAGTCACCTTGAGGCAGGTCCTCGCAGCATGGCCTCCGCCCAACCCCAGACCCCAGCTCTGCAGATCCTTCTTCATCTCTGCTTCATCCCAGGATGAACGCTTCATTCCACTCAGCCAAGCTGGTCAAGGACCAATCAACCAATAAGCAGACCATGTTCTTAAAACAGCATAGGACAAGTCACCACCTCAACAGGCGGGAATGGGACACAGATTTACCACTCCCTCAAATGCCACTGTGGTGAAGACATGGCCCTGTGGTCTGAGGCTCTGTGGCCTCAATTTGGAAAGTGATAATTCCCCCGCACCAGGTTGTGAGGCTGACATACCAGAATGCATGGGCACAACACAGGCTGCCTGCTGTGTGGCAGCCTCGGGACCTATGGCAGTCTCTCTCCAGTCCCACCTCCTCCTCATTCCTTGGGAGTCATTGAATTAGAACATTCTGGAATGAAGACTATATCTCACAGTATTGAGAATGAATTACCAAGTTTCTGTGGGTGTCTGGCTACCTCTTGAGGCCCTCAAGCTCCTTAATTAATGATGATCTGAAGGGTTTGATGTTCCAGGAATAAAAAGGCATGAAGGAGCACAGACTATTTTAAGGAACATTAATTATTTAATGGACATTATTCGTAGAAAATTGGGGCTAACTGTTAAATATAAATTTAAGGTTGGGAGCACTATGATTATTTTAACCCTAAATCCCATTCTCTCTTGTCTGTTATCAGGAAGAAGCTGGTCTAGAAGAAAGAGAAGATTCTGGTCTGATCTCCACCATGGACTTGCTCTGTGATCTCAGATAGGGGACTGCCTCTCTCTGGGCCTCAGTTTCATCATTGTTAGGATCTGTACTGGACAGTCTCCCAGCTGCCTAAACACTGACCCTCCCTGGAATCAGAGAGGATGTCCCTCAAGCCAGGATCATCTCAGGGTACTTCAGGAATGGGCTTTACTTCCAAGGTTCTCATTCAGCAGGTCTGAGGTGAGCCCCAGAATCCATACTTTAACAAAGCTCAGAGTGAACCTATCTCTGGAGGTGTTTAGGCCACACTCTAAGAGAGCTGGCCATGACTCTGGGACATCCAGGGAAAACCCTTCAGAGGAGATTTGGTTGTGAAGGATAGCCATTCTTGTTAGCAGCCTACATGTTAAAAAGCATGTTAAACTATGTTCAAATGAATTTGCTCAGTCTCTGATTCTCCTCATCATCAAAGTTCACGTAGTTAATTCTGGGGTCAAAACCATAAAAATTCTCTCTTGTAATGATCTCCTACTCAGTTCATTACAGTAGCTCCCTAAGGAAAAGTCATAACTCTTGACCATCGGAACTGAAGATGAAACCACACACAGCAGAGAATGGTTACATATGGTTGTCCTGAATACACCGAGAAGCTTGAACCTGAAACCCTGGGAAGTCATTTGTCCATCCATCCTCCCAACCATTTATCTATTCATTTGTTCATCCATCTCTCCATCCATCCACCCACCCACCTATACATCCATCCATCTATCCAAAAAAATGCATGTTGACATCCTACTGTGTGTCGGGCACCAGGGATGTAGATGGTAAACTTGATCTGTATCAGGGATAAGGGCATTAAACAAGCAAAGAACTAAATAGTTACAAACTGTGAACAATGTTATGTAGGAATCAGACAGGTCTCTGAAATAGAGACTAGCAGGGTGGGAGAAGAAGAAACCTACCCTGAGTGAGTAATCAAGGGAGACTTCCTCGAGGAGGGGACATGAAAGTTGGGATCTGAAAGATGTGAAGGCGCACATGAAGAGCCCTTCGGACACAAAGAGCAGTATATGCAAAGCCTGGGCATGAACTGCTTGTTCGTGACCCTGAAACGCTCCCTAGTGCAACTGGCTCCCAAGTGGCCAAATGATCCTTTAGTTTCTGCCAGCACATTTTAGGTGACAGGGACCTCACTGCCTCTGGGACCTGTCCACCCCACTGTTGAGGACTTTGATAGGTCAGAGTCCTTTTCCACGTGAACCCTGCAAGGTCCACTAACTGGTCCAGCTACTGACCTTAAGGCCATTCCAGTTACTCCAGCTGGTCGGCCAGACAGCTCCGGACAGCTCTGACAGCAGTGACACCCCCAGACAAGCCCCCCCTTTGACTGAGGTACCACCCTAGCTCCTCGGCCGTGAGAGTGTAGGGGAAGCCACGTAGGTATGGCGTTAGTCAAGCATGGGCCGTTCAGCTCTGAGCCCGGTGGAACCCCAGGCAGCTTAGTGAGCTTTCCTGAGCCTCACGAGCATTGTGTGCAAAGCAGAGGAAATAAATGCTCACAACTCCTCATTCTCAGACAGGTGAAGTAAGAAAATGCAGCAGAGTTCCAGGCAGATAATAGGAACTCAGTAATTTCAGGGAGATTACCACCAGAGGTGAAGGACAAATACCGAGTCAGGTGAGGGAAACTTCCAGAACTGTGAAAGTGACAAGGGTGTGAGAGAAACCTGGACCTGCTGTGTTACTTCTTCTCAGCACACCTGCCCTACCCAGACACACCTTCTCCTTCCTGGTGCCCGGGCTGCATCACGCCCGCACCGCGTGATTTACTAGAATGCGCCCACTCACACCACCTGGGCTAGGACCTCACTACTACAGCAGTAGCCCCACTGGGCTTTACTATTACTCCTGGGCTTCAACCCTCCTGGAATGAGCTCCAGACTGGAGGAATGTCCACCTAGCCAAGGGGTCCAAAGAATGCACTGAATTAAATAAACTTAAAAATGAAGTTACATCCTCAAAAAAGGAAAGAGGTTTACCATGCATTCCAGCAATTCCACTTCTGGGTGTATATGCAACAGAATCGGAAGCAGGGTCTCGAAGAGATATTCGTGCCCCCGTGTTCGTAGCAGTGTTATTCACAATGGCCAAGAGGTGGAAGCGGCCCAAGAGTCCATGGGGAGATGAATGCATAATGAAATGTGGTCTACACGCACAGTGGAAAATTATTCATTCTTAAAAACAGAAGCAGACACTGACGCAGGCTACGGCACGGAGGGACCTTGAGAACACACTAAGTGAAATAAGCCAGTTGTGAAAAGACAACTATTTTTTGATTCCACTTACACAAGGTGCCTAGAGCAGTCAAATTCCCCAAGGCAGAGAGCAGAAGGGTGACTGCCAGGGGCTGGGGACGAGAGGGGACCCGGATTTGTTTCATGGGTATTAAGCTTCAGTTTTGCTCCATAAAAAGGGTTTTAGGAATTGGTTCTACAACAATGTGACTGTAGTCAGCACTTTTGAACTGCGCACTTAAAACATGTTCAAGACAGTAAATTTTATGCTGTGTGTATTTGATCACAATTTTTTTAAAGATTTTATTTATTTATTTGACAGATAGAGATCACAAGTAGGGAGAGAGGCAGGCATAGAGAGAGAGAGAGAGAGAGAGAGGAGGAAGCAGGCTCCCCACCAAGCAGAGAGCCCGATGCAGGGCTCGATCCCAGGACGCTGGGATCATGACCTGAGCGAAAGGCAGAGGCTTAACCCACTGAGCCACCCAGGCGCCCCTAATCACAATTTTTTTTAAAGATTTTATTTATTTATTTGACAGAGAGAGAGAGAGAGATCACAAGGAGGCAGAGAGGCAGGCAGAGAGAGATGGGGGTCGGGGAAGCAGGCTCCCTGCTGAGCCTGATGTGGGGCTTGATCCCAGGACCCTGAGATCATGACCTGAGCCGAAGGCAGAGGCTTAACCCACTAAGCCACCCAGGTGCCCCCGATCACAATTTTAAAACAACGAAGCATGACACTAACTAGAGATTGGGGCATGGACGGTTTGACCTGGAGTTTGTACAGTCAGGTGAAAATACAATAGCCCATAGTCCCAGAGCCAGACGTGACTTTTATTCATAATCAGCACTGGGAAGAGGGTTCATTAAGTATCTAATGATTGATTCTAAAATTCTTATTGAAAGACCTGATATGTATACTCAGAATCAGCTTGCCCTGTAATTAACTAAAAACCACTCACGATGGGAATTCATACATAATCGCTATCAGTGGAGTCAACTTGTAAGAATATTCTAAGCATTTAATTGACTTTTAAAAGAATAGCTAGAGCAAGCTAATTAAATATCAAGTTATGGAATGTGTTAATTGATATTTAATAAGGATGTCAATTGATGTCTAATAGCCAATATGTCTCTTAAAATATGTCAATTAGATGCCTAAAGATCCTTTTCAAGGGGATTAGGAATTGAATGCATTGAGGATGTAATTGGTTAATTTTTTTTTAAAATTACAAATTGCAACCCTCCCTGCTGCCTTTGCTGGGATCAGAGAGCTACGTATGAACCGCTCTGCCTGGTCTCCTGGCTGTCTTTACGTACAGGTCCATAGAGCAAGAGCAGACTTTTGTGGAGCTCTTGTCTAACATCTGTATAAAAATGGGGCTCAGGGAGGGTGAGGGAACCCTATCCAGATTCTCCATCTAGTCAGGAATGGGCTCTGCCTCCACCCACCATGGCCAATTTCTGGTAATTAGGTACAAAGGCCGAAGTTGAGGACTGATGTGTAGAATGTATGCCCTGCTTGAACCTCTAGTCCCTGGCCTGCCCCGAGACACTCCTCCCACCTGGATGCTGCCACAGCCAAACCCCCACACAGCCCAAGCCGTTTCCTTCCCATCTTCTCCCAGTCACAGTGAGAAGCATTCAGGAGAACACCGTGTCACTTGGAACCAGCAGCAGAAGTTCTCCTACCTTCCAAATATGCCCCTCTAAACAATATCAATGTAGTGACCCAGGGCTCCAGGGACTAACGTTCCACCAACAAGACAAAAACTACATGGCCTTTCATGACTCAGCATCAGAAGTCCCACAAGGTCATTTCCACCATGCTCTATTAGCTGAAACACTCACCACCTAGATTCAGGGGTCGGGGGGAGAATGTAGTCTTCAGCTATGTTTTAAAACCACCCCAGAGCTTTATCATGAGAACAGGGGAAGCCTGAAAAAGGATTTTAGCAGGGCAATAATATGATCTGATTTGTATTTTAAGGTCATTCTAACTAGAGTACACAACAGATAGTTGGGGGGGGGGGGGGGGAGTTGGAAGCAGAGAGAGAATGGTAAGGAAGCCAGCCATAACAGTGGATGGGATAAAGGCAATGGCAGTAGAATGGAGAGAAATGAAGAGATTCTAGAGACTTTTCAGAACAGAGGAACAACAGGAGTAGTGATAAATTACTTGAGGGGGAGGACTTGTTAAGATGATTCCCCAGTTCCTGCCCAGACTACTGAGGACAGAGTAGCACCATTTCCTGTGATGGGAAACACTGGAATAGGGTGCGGTCAGGAGGTTGGGAGAGACAAGTTTTGGTAAGGAAGCATCATACTGAGTTTGGGATGAGTTGAGTTGTAGCTTAGGAATGTCCAGAAAGAGATGCAATGTCTTCCATGAGAAATATAGGTCTTAGAGCTCCAAAGAGAGCGCATGAAGGAAAGCCAGAGAGATGAGAGGAAAACCAGGGAGAGGCAGGGTCACAGGGGCCCAGGACAGGGCAACGTTCATGATGGAGGGAGTGGTCAGTTCTGTCAGAAGCCACTTGAGAGATCAAAAAGACAAGGGTCCTTCTTGAGAAAGGGTACTAGGATATGAACACAGATGGCCAGACAACAAACTCGGGGTTCTTTCTCGCTTCCATGTGGCACGGCCACCACGAACTGTGAGCTGTGTACAACTCTACTTAAAAATCTCAGCAGAACCAGATCTAAGTCCCAACAAAAGTAATTCTAAAGCCCACCCAGGAAAATTAGTCAGTGGAAGTATGCCTGAGATGTTCTGTAAAGTAAGCGTACCCACAGAGAGATGTGAGAAAACATAACACTGTGCCCGAAGGTCCTCTACGAGAGCGGCCTGAATTTCATTCCTGCAGCAGGTCTGCCCGCTGCACACGTCCCATCGGGATGGAGTCTGAGACAGTGGCCGGGGTGAGCAAGTCGCTTCACCTTGCCAATCCTCTGCTTCCATAATAATTCCAGGGTGATGCCATCTTGGGGTCCTGCTGACTCGACAACAGGACAGTCAAGTGAGATGGCTGCGTGGTAGCCTATTAATCACCACGAGATGCAACCTGTCCTCACAAATAATTAGACAGACCAATGGTATCACAAGGAGGGCTGAGAAGTTTTCCAGGGGATCTCAGAGGAAAAGGACAGGGACATAACGGCCATGTGATCACGAGCATGCTCTCAGAATTAGATGGTCAAGCTTCAACTTCTGATTCTTACTAGCTACATGTCTTTGAGCAGATTTCTCAGCCCCGAGAAGGACGCTGGAAATTACACGCCGAGACAATTTGTCCCACCACCTAGGTCGCAGAAGTTGGAGAGGAAATAGAAGGGTGTCTTCTGCTTGGCCAGTGCCAACCAAAGATCCCAAAATGGGGGCAAAGAGCCCAACACTTAGGATCAGTCAGCAGAAAGCCTGGCTCCTCTCACTTTCAGCGAGAAGAGAAAACCAGCAGCAGCCACTCCAGCCTGTTGTTGGAGATGCTTATTCAGTTACCCATAGCAACGGTTGCCATGGAGATGGGTGGTCCAGCCTGCCAGCCTGGAATGACTCTCAGGCCAGGACCGGATTAGCCACATCCACACCCTTTCTAAACCAAGGAGGCAGTCTAAAGCCCCAGCTCTCTCTCAGTTACTTGACTGAGGAGTTCTTCTGCTTTATTTTTCTTTCTTCTTCCTGTCAGAAGATCTCACTATTTGAAAATCAATAGGGATATATGCCAATGGCATGGAAAGTCTTATGGATTGTGCAGCTACTAAGTCTTTATAAAGTCAGAGGTTGGTGTGGGGGGAGTGAGTTGTCACAGAAGGTGGATGAAGCAGCTATGGGTGTTCAGGGCTGTAGCAGGCTCTGTGGAATCCAGGACTGCTTCTGGAACCCCTGGAGGTCTGTGCTGGGATCAAACTCCATAAGAGACCCAGGGGAAGATAGGGGTGTTTCCAGAGGTAGTGCCTGGATGGGCAGCTGAGAACGTGCCCCAAGAGGAATGGTAATGCCCCCACTTGAAGGGGACCAGAGCTTCTCTCCAAGTTCTTGAAGATCATTTCTGGAGAAAAGGAGGCCAAATCAGAAGTTAAACCAAAATGTTAGTGGTAAAAAGAACCAGAGACCAGCTCTCTTCACAACAAAGAAAAACCTTCAGAGGGGGGATGGGCTTACCCATGGCTACCTTAAACTCATACCTAGCAATCTCTATTTCCAGCCTGGGTTCTACCCATCACAACACAGATGTGGTTTGCTCCTGGAAGGTTACTCAGCATGAGCTGAGCTTTCTAACCATGACAGCACCATCCACAGACTGGTTGTCCTGAGAGGTAGTCAGGACTATATGACCTGGGACTGCTATCCACTCTCAACTCTGTGATTTCTCAGTGAGGGGGGGTATCCTGGTTCAAACCGGAGCAGACCTTACCAAACCCCACCAGCTTGGGTCCTTCTGCTTTTCCTCCACTCCCAGCCTAGGCCTCCAAATGGGGAGGGCAAATGCTTTCTCAGCTCATGCGCAAAGAAATAACCAGAATTACTTCACACAACAGCATCCAACCCAGCTCCATGCCTTGCAGCCCATCTGAGGCCTGGCCCAAAGGGCTTCTTGAAGATTTGCCCCAAGAAGCAAGCCAGTGGGAGCCCCAACAACTCGCATGGTCTGAAGTCAAATTTAAGAGAATGTGTAATAAAGCTCTGACCTGGGCACCATCCTGTGTGCCGCCAGCTTCCAGAGGCATAAACTTGGGAAACTTCCTAACATCCCTGGAGCCTCGTTCCCACAAGTGAACAACCAGATACTCACGTGTGCTAATAAACCAGATCTGTAACGAGGATTAAGAAGCCAATGCAAGAAAGCACCCACTATGATGCTGGTAATGACTGATGGTTACCAATTTGCTTCAAAGTGATGAAGGGGGAAGGGTGCCTGGCTGGCTCAGTTGGTAGAACATGTGACTTTTGATCTTGGGTTGTGGGTTGGGGTTGTGGGTTGGGGCTGTGGGTTCCGGTTTGTGGGTTCAAACCTCATGCTGGGTGTAGGAATTACTTTGAAAAAAAAATCTTTTTTAAAAAAATTGCTGGAAGAGAGGCACAGGAGGGAAAAGAAATGAAACAGGATAGATCCTGAGTGAGTAATTAAAACTGAGGTCTGCAAAGACAGAATTATCTTCCTAATAATACTACGAAGTCATTTACCTTTCTCTCTCTCTCTCTCTCTCGTGAGGGTACTGTGGAATTTTCCAGAGGTTACAGGGTATGCGATTGGACGACTATTAAATGCAGAAGCAGATCTGAGAAGCTAGCTAGCCAGACACTCGAAGGATTTGCAAAATGTAAAACAATGCTTCTCATTTTATTAATTTTGTTTGGAAAAATAGAGTTTATTTTCTATTAAAAGTTTATTTAACAGTCATTGGGACAGCTCTTATTGAAAAAAGAATTATCAGTGAAGACCATAAGTGTTGGCGTGGATATGAAGAAACTGAAACCCTTGTGCTTTGCCTGGGAGAATGTAAAATGGTAGGGTCGAGTCTGAAAAAATTAAACCTGGAATTGCCACGTGATCCAGCAATTCACTTCCGGGTGTAGACACACACAAACAGAAAGCAGGGTCTTCTTGAAGATCTACCCTAAAGATCTACCACAGATCTCTTTAAAAGAGATCTGTTCACGACGGCCCAGTGGTGAAACAACCCAAATGTCCGTAGATGGATGAATGGCTGAATAGTATACGGCCTATACATATCATGGTCTACTATTCAGCCTTAAAAACGGAAGGAAATCCTGACACGCGCTACATCATGGAGGAACCTTGAAGATACTATGCGAGGTGATATAAGCCAGACAAAGGACAGATACGTATGATTCCACTCACACAGAGCACCCAGAGTAGTCAAATTCCTAGAGCCAAAAAGAAGAGTGGTGGTTCCCAGGGGCTGGGGACAGCAGGAATGGGGAGTTAGTGTTTCATGGGGACAGTTTTAGCAGGGGATGATGAAAATAGTCTAGAAATGAACGGTGGTGATGGTTGTACAACCATGTGAATGCACTTAATGCCACTGACCCGACACTTCAAAATGGTTAAAACTGTAAATTTTTGATACATTTTACCACGGTAATAACAAAATAAAATAAAGTAAAATCTAATGGATGATGTACAACTGCCATCTAAAAGCTTAGAGTAGAAATTAATTATCAAGGACAAAAGTTATTTGTGTTGGCATGTAATGGGATTATTATTATTATTTTTAAATGAGTTAATATTTTTAAATGTCTGAGTTTTATGGTCTAATAGAGTAAATATCAACAGATGCAAGCCAAAGGGGCGCCTGGGTGGCTCAGTTATAAAGCATCGGCCTTCGGTTCAGGTCATGCTCTCAGGGTCCTGTGATGGAGCCCCGTATTGGGCTCCTTGCTCAGCGGGAAGCCTGCTTCTCTCTCTCCCACTCCCCCTGCTTGTGTTCCTGCTCTTGCTGTCTCTCTCTCTGTCAAATAAATAAATAAAATCTTAAAAAAAATAGATGCAAGCCACAGAAACAAAAGCTCTTGGAGGTCCTCAAAAAATTATGAGTATAAAATGAGACCAAAAATTTGAGAATGTCTACGTATTATCTCTCTGCTTTGCATAGGCTTTAAATTTTCAATATTAAAGAAATTCATTTTAAAAAGAACAGTAGGGGCGCCTAGGTGGCTCAGTTGTTTGGGCAACTGCCTTCAGCTAGGGTCATGATCCCAGGGTCCTGGGATCAAGTCCCGCATCAGGCTCCCAGCTCCACAGGGAGTCTGCTTCTCTCTCTGACCTTCTCCCTCGCATGCTCTCTTTCACTCTCTCTCTCCCAAATGGATAAATAAAATCTTTAAAAAAAAAAAAAAAGAACAGTAATTGACTATTGTCTTTCATTCTTCACTGTTTGGGCAAATCGTTTAACCTTGATGAGCCTCAGTAGTCTCATCTGTCAAGGGGGTAGATAAGTCCAAATCATGATTCCATGAATCAAATCTAACTCCACATAGACAAAGGGGTTGCTGCCCCCAATCCCACGCCCACCTCCAGCTTCTATGGAGATGTGAGCCTCTCCAGCTTGAGGAAGAGGGAGTGTGCTCTTGTGTTAATCAGATCCCATTAATTTTTCAAAGGAGACAACAGCCCGCTTACTCATCCCCCATAGAGCCTCATCCATAATTGATCCTGAGCTGCACTTATCCAAATAGACGGAGGAGATGCCCGGGGCACGTGGGGCTCTGGGAGGGTTTTCTGCTGATGAGCCGATCTTCCGAATTAATGGCTGTAGGGAGAAGGCACTCACAGCCATGACCTGTTCTAACTGAAGGGGGCTGACACCTTTCCTTCAATCAAGAATGACAAGGAAGAGAGAAAGAAACTATTCCCTAAATGCTCTGAAGGATTGTTCTGAGGTTACATCTAAGTACAAACCAGCTTGAGGGGGCTGGTCTAAGATGGCCTTGTGGAACACTCAGGTGCATACGGACCTCAGCAAGTCTGGACCCCAAGCCCCTTTCATCACGGCCTCTTCTTGAGGCCATATAGTTCTGCCCCATCCCCACTCTACAACAAATGCCAATTGGATGGAAGATTTAAATGTTTTTTTAAAAGAACTAGTTAATACGCTTGAAGACAGCAGGAAGTGGATATTTATCAGATGAGTAGAGGCTCTGTGGTAAGAAAGAGAGAAGCATCCCTGACATGTGGGAGAGCTGGCCCAGTGCTCACAACGAGGCGGTGCCATTTTCCTACTGAACATAAAAAATCTCATAGAATATCAACATCAGACAGGGTCATATGTGACCGTGACCGAGCAAGACAAAAGCAAGACCACTCTGTAGTCATCTCTGAACTCTATTCATTTGCTGGAAAGATGTAACAAAGTAGCACAAACTGCATGGACAGAAAGTCCTTGTCTCCCAGTTCTGGAGGGGGCGAACCTGCGCAAAGTGCCTGCGGGACCCACTTCCTCTGAAGGTGCAAGGAAAGGGCCTGTTCCATCCTGTCTCCTACTTTCTGGTGGTTCCTGGGCTTGTGGCAGCATAACTCCAGCCTCTTCCTGGTGCTCTCCCCATATGTGTATCTCCGTGTCCATGTTTCCCCTTTTCACTAGGATACCAGTCGTGTTGGTTTAAGGGCCCAGGGTACTAACCTCATCTTAACTAATTACATCTGCAATTATGCCATTTCCAAATAAGGTCACATTCTAAGGTACTGGGGGTTAGAACTTTCACATATGAACTTGGTGGGCACACAATTCAACCCATTACCTATGAACTTGGGCAAAAATGAGGACACTGTCCAAACCACAAACATGACCAAGCGTCTCCTCTATTTGTTTTCCAGGGCTGCTACAACCAATTACTATAAGTTTGGTGGCTTAGAACAAATGTATTATTTTACCATTCTGGAGGACAGAAGTCTGAAATCAGTCTCACTGGACCAAAATCAAGGTGTGGTTAGTACGGTGCTCCCTCCAGAAGCTCTAGAAAGGAATCCATCCTTTGCCTCTTTTAGGTTTTGGTGGCTGTTGGCATTCCTTGGCTCATGGCCTCATCTCTCCAATCTTCAGTGCCAGCATCTTCAAATCTCTCTCAGTTCCATCTTTACATCATCTACTCTCGAAAAAGACACAGAGAGACAGAGACAGAGAGAGGGTATATGTGAACCTCTACCTTTCTCTTACACAAATGTTTGTGATTGTATTTAGGGCTCACGTGGATAATCCAGGATACTCTCCCCATCTCAAGACCCTTAACTCAAGCGCACGTACAAAGACCAGTTTTCTATCTAAGGGAACATTCGCATGTTCCAGGGATTATGCTCTGAGTCTTTGGCAGCCATTATTCAGCCTACTCTGCCCCCAACCCTAACTACTGAGGGTGACTACTACTTCTTTATTAATTACAGACTAAATCTCACTCTATTCCTACCACTTTCTAAATAAGATATATTAAAATATGCAAACATACACTTGCCTTCACTTCCAGAAAGCATCCAGTTCAGAGAAAAGCCCTGCTTTCTTGAAACCTCCTCAAAACCACTTGACCCAGGTGTAAATCCTATAATAAGTACTCTGTAACACGTCTGATAAGGGCCTCACAGTTCTCCACTACCGTTTGGTCTCTCTCATTGCAACAAGTCACTAAACCCAACTTTGTTCAACTACAGTATATTCAGAGTGGTATTTAGCTGGACATTAATAGTAGCATAAAAACTGTAAGAGGTATCACAAAGAAGAAAAGGCCTAAGTCTGCCTACATAGGAGTGACATCATCAAAAAAATGGCAGAGTGAGACTCTCCAAAACCCCTCTCTGCCATAAAAGCAATGAGAACGGTGGCAAAAATTGTCAGAATCAACTATCTCAAAATGTTAGAAATTAATCAAAAGTTTGCAGCAATTAGGGGGAGTGTTTTGTTTTGTTTTGTTTTTTCAAGAAAAACAATGACTTTTGATTAAGAACAGTGAGCTTTGTGGCATTTTAACCTGCTCTAGTCTTGTTTCCTGCTCTCCAGCCCATAATAACCTTGAAAACTAATGGCCCCAAATCACTAACAAATCACTGGGAAAACCAGCAGCCCAGCAACCACTGGTAGAGTCAGAAAAAGGTTGGAGCTTTTCAGAGTCCCAATCCCAGCATCATCACTACTGATCTGTCTGGCAGTGTCCTAGAAAACCCCACTCGTAAGTCTCATCCTTACTTGATCTGGGTCGGAGCTCGGCCAGTGGGAACAGTCTTTTTTTTCTCCCCTAGGAGCTTTTGTCAAAAACAGTAAGTAGAAATTATTTAACATTTTAGCTGTCTGAAGGAGAAATAAGTTTGAACAAACAATAAGCTAACCAAAATACTTAAAAAAGCTGGAGAAAGAGAATTCTGTGGAAGGCCTGGACAAGAAGGCTGTGATCACACCGAGGGCCGTGTGCATGATCAGGAAAGACACCAGAAGGCCCTAAGTGATCACTGCTGGCTCACTTTGAGGCTCCCTGAAAGCAGGAAGTGAGGGTCAAACCGGGCCATAGATGCTGGGCTGCACAGAAAAAAACACACTCCAACACGTGTACGTAAGCCCTTGTCCAGGCCTGGGAGACTTTCTGGTTCTGAACATGGAAGGAAACCTATGTCCAATCAAAGGGCATCCACTTCAGTGACTTCAGTGGCCACAAACAGCAAAAAATACAGACTATAGAGTTAGTCCAGGAGAGTCACTAAACAAATAAACAACAGTAATAAAAACAGCAAAAACAACAAAACCTGGGAGGAAGAGAATGTGATTTCCAGAGTTGTCACATTATGTTATTTAGAATACCCAATTTCCAACAACAACAAAAAACGATAAGAAATGCAAATAAGCAAGGAAGTATGGCCCATACACACACACTCACAAAAATATCTGGAAACTGTCCCTGAGGAAGCACAGGTGTTGGACTTGCTGGAGAAAATCTTTAAAATCAACCCTTTTAAATATATTGAAAGAACCAAAAGAAACCATGTGTGAAGCAGTGACGGAAGAGACGCCTGAGGTGCTGGCAGCAAGATGGTGGACCAGGAGAGCCCAAGCTCCAGACCCCCACAGAAACGCCAATTTCATGACAGATGACTTCCCACATCTCCAGAGGGAAACAAACGCTCAGGACTATAACATCCCTAGAACCAAGAACAGGCTGAATATCAGGAGATCTTCAACAAGACATGTTAAAATCGAACTGTCCAAAGTCAAAGACAGAATTTTGAAAGCAACAAGAGAAAAGCTACTCGCCACATACAAGGGAACCCCTCTAAGGCTGGGAGAGGATGTCTCAGCAAATCCATGAAGGCTGGGAGATAGAAAGAGGATGCGTTCAAAGTGCTGAAAGGGAAAAGAAAAACAGAAAAAAACTGTCAACAGAGAATACTTTACCTGCCAAAGCTGTCCTTCAGAAATGAAGCAGAGAAAAAGACTTTCCTAGACAAACAGAAGCTGAGGGAGTTCCTGTCTTCTGAGAAATGCTAAAGGGAGTTCTTCATGTTGAAATGAAAGGATACCGAGTGGAACAGGAAACCATATGAACGTATAAAACTCCCTGGTAAAGGTAATACACGGTAAAATTCAGAACACTCTAATTCTGTAACAGTGATGCATAAGTCACTTCTAATGCTGGCATCAAAGTTAAAAGACCAAAGTACTTAAAATAACTATAGCTAAATAATCTGTTCATGGGCGCATATTATAAGAAGATGTAAATAGTGACATCAATAACAAAATGGGGCAGGGGGAGTAAAAGCGTAGGGTTTTTGTATGTGATGGAAATTAAGTCATCAGCTTAAAATGAACTGTCATAACTATAAGATGTTTTATGTGAGCCTCATGGTAATCACAAAGAAGAAACCTGCAGTAGAGACACAAAAGATAAGGAGAAAAGAATCAAAACATACCACTATACAAAAGTCATCAAATCACAAAGGAAGACAACCAGAGGAAAAAAGAACCACAAAACAGGAAGAGTTTTTTACATGGAGACAGTCTATGTCTTTGCCTATCAGTAGTTAAAAGTAAGTGGACTAACTTACCCAATCAAAAGACATAGGTTGGGTGACTGGGTAGTCAGGGAAGGCCTCTCTCTACAGAGGCGAGAGTGAAACAGGTCCTGACTGAAGGGACGGAGCGTACCGTGCAGATTTCCTTGGGAAGTGCATTCTAGACAGAGGGAACAGCCAGTGCAAAGATGAATGGGAAAGAGTGGGGAGGGAGACAAAGCAGAGCTACATGCTATAGGGTCTGGAGCATAGGAGAGGGATTTAGAAGTGTCTCCTAAGGCAGAAGCTTCTGGGGCCTTACTGGTGTGTGAAGGCTGAGGATCGGTTGGTGTTGTGGAGAGACCCCTCTGGCTGCCTTGTGGACAATGGACTAGGGGGTAGGGGTGCAGAATTGAGGAGACCAGTTCAGTGAGAAGGGGAGATCCAGAGGTGGTTTCGTCCCTTGTGGGAGCTGGGAAAACAGGGAAGCAGGCATATTTAAGAAATATTTTGGAACCAGAGCTGATGAGATTTGCTAACTCACTGAATGTTCATCTCCCAGCAAGAGTTTTTTTCTCCGTTCCTTTTAGAGACTTAATTTTTCTCTAATCTATTTGTAGAGAGAGCAAATGAGGGCATTTTTAGAAAGTCTTCAGAAGTGAAAGCTGAAGAGATAAGGTTAAACCCCCCTTGGCCCCCAACCTGGCCTCTCGAAACTGAAGCATGGCATGTCCACAAAAAGAACCACAACCAGGATGTCTGGCTGGCTCAGTCAGTTAAGTGTCTGCCTTTGGCTCAGGTCATGATCCCAGGGTCCTGGGATCGAGCCCTGCGTCAGGCTCCCTGTTCAGCGGGGAGCCTGTTTCTCCCTCTTCCCCCTGTTTGTCCTCTTTCTCGCTCTCTCTTTCCCTCTCAAGTAAATAAGTAAATAAAATCTTAAAAAAAAAAAAAAAGAACCACACAACAATATTCATGGTAGCTTATCCATAATAGCCCCAAAGTGGAAACAGCCCATATGTTGATCAATGGCAGCATGAACAAACAGATCGTGTGTATCCCTACAATGGACTACAATGAACAAAGCAAAGTGGGCTGCATCTCCAAAATGTTATGTCTTGCCAAAAAAAGCCAGACAAATAAGAGAACATACCAATGATTCCTCAGTTCATTTAACTGGTGGTGACAGAAATCCCCAACGTGGTTACCTTGGAGTGGGAGGCAGCAACTGACTGGAAAGGGGCAGGACGTAACAGTCTGGAAAACTGGAAATGTCCTATATCAGATCCATATTTAGATCCATAAAAATGTCATTGGTCACCAGTGATAAATCCTGCAGAGAACACGTGCCCCCTGATATGAAGTCATGAGAAGGGCACTTCCCCTAAGTCCCTAACACCCATGCAAACATGAGCAAAACGTCACAGAAACCTAAACTGCAGAACCCTCTACAAAATGCCCGTGCAGTATTCCTCAGAACTGTCAAGGCTGTGAAATACAAGGAAACCGTCATAGACCACAGAGACCTGAGGAGACGTGGTACCTGCATGGGATCCTGGGAACAGAAAGCGGACATTAGTGAAGAAGGTAAGATCCACACAGAGGCTGTATTAACCCTCGTGTGCCTTTTGACAAGTGTTTGACAAGGATTAGGAAAGCACAGACGCTGACATCAGGGGAAACTCGGTGTAAAGTACACAGGAACTCTCTCTTTAACTGTAAAGATTTGAACTATTAAATTCTCTAAAATAAAAAATTTGGTTTTCTTAAAAGCCATTGAGCTGAATATTGAATTTGCCATTTTACTGTGTGTAAAATCAGCTCTTCATAAACCATCTAGAGGGGAGGGGAGAGAAGCAGGTAAAGTGCTCCCTGACCCAGGCCGGCCCATGGCCCAGTGGCAGCCTGCGGCGACACAGAACCGGCCCTCGAAAGAGCTGCTAACTTTTCCTCCTCCACCTCCTGCCTTTCCCCAGCGCAGGGCAGCAGCGCAACAGCCACGGCAGGGCCACGGGGCATTCTCTGAACTCCTCTTCAAAAATCCACTTTGCTTCTCGAACTTCAGCGTTGACGATTCCAGTCCCGGGATGTGACCCAGACCTCGGCAGTCAGCCAGAGAGGCGGCTGCTGAGGCCTCTCAGCCTCCAGTCACCTCCCCCCAGGAGTCAGCCCGGAACCTGGCATGGGGCTGCGTAGAGAGGGAAAGAGCCACAAGCTCCAGGGGGAAGGCAGGTCAGGCAGGCGCTGCCCAGGAGTGACTTGAAGTATGCATTCCAGAGCCGAGCTGAGCATTCGAGTCCCAGCTCCACCACTTAGCAGCTGCATGCCCGTGGGCACGTTAGCTAGTCAGTGCCTCCAAATCCACATCTGTGAAACAGAAATGATGATTCCTTCCAGGCCCTACAATTTTTACAGGTTCATCTTTACAGTAAAGCCCCACCTCACCACCTCTCTATCTCTGTAATACTGGGAATTGCATCCTGTGTTTCCGAACATTGGATCTCCACCCCAATATCTTCTACCAGCACCCCCCCCCTCACTAACTCTCTAGACGAGGAGGCCCAACCCTCCAGGATAAGGCCTTTTGTTTTACCCACAAATACCTACGGACTCCCTTCCACTGGGACACGTCACAGAACAGTAAACCAGGCTGGAATCTGGCCTCTCTTTACAGCTTAGATCTCGCTCTTCTTATCCTCCAACACTTTCTCGACACAGGACTTTTCCTTCCCTCACCCCTCACTCCTTGTAACTAACTTGTACACATCCTTCAGACCATACTGAAATGTCACTTCCTCCAGGAAGTCCTGACTCCCCTTGCCCAGCCCATGTCTCCCCTGCCTTCCCCATTAGCTAGGGACTCGGTTCTATTTTATTTACTGCTAAGTCATCTACAAAACCCAGCTCAAAGCCTGGCATCTGCAATCACTGAGTGTTTGTTGAATGAATGAGTCAGAGAGTGAAATAAGTGAATGACCTGGGAGAGTTAAGGAAGGCTTCACGGAGAAGGAAGCATTTCATTGGGCCTTAAAAGATGAGTGCAAGTTAACCAGCAGAAGAGTGGGAGGAAAGATCTAGGTGTGTGGCCAAGACTTATGCTTTCTGGGGCCAAAAGGGGAGGTGGCAGTCCAGGCTGAGATATTAGGCTAAGATTTTAGGGCTTGATCCTATAAGCAGGGGCTACCAACCCAACAGAGCATCCAAATTGCCTGGGACCCAACTTTTGGATTCTGGTCCCACCAATCTGGAGTTCTCAGATTCTAATGACATCCAAGGTCAGGAACCCCTGCTGGAACATCAAGCGGAAAGTCAGGAAGATTTTTTTTTTTTAAGATTTTATTTATTTATTTGACAGACAGAGATCACAAGTAGGCAGAGAGGCAGGCAGAGAGAGAGAGGAGGAAGCAGGCTCCCTGCTGAGCAGAGAGTCCGATGCGGGGCTCGATCCCAGGACCTTAGGATCATGACCTGAGCCGAAGGCAGAGGCTTAACCCACTGAGCCACCCAGGCGCCCCAAGTCAGGACGATTTTTAACCAGGGAGGGACATGATTCCATCTCCAGATCTAACACTGTACAGGAAGTGAGGCTGGACAGAAGCCAAGAATGAACAGGATGGCAGAAAGGGGAAAAAATCAAGAGATTCAGGCTTCCATTGACTGCAGGACAGGAGGGAAACAGCTGGGTCAGTGATAAGGAACATGAGCTGTGGCTCCGCTACTGTTGGAAGTTGGTGGAAAATCCGAGAAGTAGGTGTGATCTGTGTACACTAGCAGTACAACTCACCCCTCCCAACACACATGCACAAAAACACACATGCCCACAAGCACACAAAAGCACACTCAGCCCCTCCTTGCTGAAGGCAGCTGTCCGTCACAGTGAACTGCAAACACACACCCACACACTAAGTCTGGCTAAGAGATACCTAACCTTACAAAAATATGCTTGCACACAACACTGGCAAGGGGAGGCCCGGCACAATACCAGTTTCCACTATATCCATTTCCACAGAACAAGAAGACAAGCAGGGGATTCTAGAAAGAGCTTTAGGCTCCAGTGGTTTTGCCTTTTCTGAGAATCAACTGCTGCTTTCATAAACACTGGGTGGGGGCAAGGGGAGGCAGCAGAGACGGGGGCTAAGCTATTGCTCATTCTAGCCAAGTCCTGATACAGAGAGGAGAAAGAAATCCAGTTTGTACTATCTTCAAATATCACACTGTTGTGACTTACAACAGCACTCACTGTATCTTGTTGCATTACACCTGCCAAAAGGAAAAAAAAAAATTGAATTACCATACTAATGTCTTCTCTTTTGGCAAAATCTGTGATTCAGGTACGTGGATATAAAATACATCATTAGTTGCTTTTAAGCTTGTCTTTAATGATGAAAAAACATTGCAGGGCATGAGGGGGAGACATAACTAAACTCAGTCACTGGCAGCATTGGGAGCTTCTTGTAAACCGTAATGTGACAGTGCAGTTTCTTTTTCCCTCTGAGATGACAGTTAATTCCAGACCAGGGAGGCTGTCAAAAATGCTTAGTTCTGCTCCACTTGAGTTAATTACCGGCCCTGGGGCAGGCTGCCCTCCACTCCTCTGCTAATGGGGCTGGGCTCCAGGTAAAAAATCCATTTGCAAGAATGTTTTCCTTGCTCCAGATCTAATTTATTGAATATCAAATATTTATGCCAATGCAATTAAAGTGACAACATTGCTCTCCCTTCTCCCCTGCCCCCAGTCATAGGCAAGCCCAGGCTTGCTGACAGAATGCTTTATCCCGTCAACATGGGGTAAAACTTCTGCTTGAGCTTCTAAAGCAAGAGCTTTGAAACCCTTCAATCCACAAAGTCACCTGGGACTTGACCTTCTTTTGTAGGCAGCCACGTGACAGGTTATGGAGCAATGGCAGAGAACCTGGGGTGGGAGGCAAAGAGAAGAGAGGAAAGCCTGACTGTGGCTTCAGTTCCACCCAAGGCTTCTATGGTCCTCTGTGTTCCAGGCCCCAGACTGGGTACTACAGTTGAGAGAGACGGAGTAGACTCAGTCCATGTCCCTGTCAGTCTGCTGGCCTGACCGAGGGACAGCTTGCGGCATACATGGAAGAGGTTCCAGAAATGGGTCCTTACACGTCTTGGGTCTTCAGGTCTTGAAGACCATCCAAGACCCCATTCCATCCAACCAGACCTAACCGCAAAGTTTCAGGTCCAGCAAAGCATATTCCACCTTCTCAAGGTCTACTCACCCACGAAGAAGGTCTCAGACTGTCCAGATTCTGGGGCCTTGGGACAGTACCCAGCCCCCAACGTCACCCCCATGAGGGTCTTGCACCACAAAACACATGATCTGACATCTGCCAGGAACAGAACGGTGGGTGGTAAGGATAAGCCAGTGAACAGTCTAAGGTGCACCCTCCTCAGGCATTCCTGGAAAATGTGAAAAGGAAATGCATTTGGCTAAAGGAAAGGGGATTCTTTTGTTTTCTTCCCTGAAGCAAGGAAGCTCAGCAAAGCCCAGAGGAGCAGGTAGTACTGGATCTGTGGCATATCTGAGACTGTGCTGTGCCCTCCAGTTGGGATTTTTTTCAGGGACCTTGCTGTCTACACCGACTTCTCCCTTCCTACAAGAAAACAAAGACCTTTCCTTGGATCTGAACTAGGTTTTGAAAGAGAAACCGGTATGCATAAAGTGAACCACAAGCTTAGTAGAGGGAACCAAGAATTTTGTGTTCAAAGAACTGAAAATAGATTGATTTTTTTTTAACTTTTTTTTTTTTTAAAGATTTTACCTATTTATTTGACAGAGAGAAATCACAAGAGAGGCAGGCAGAGAGCGAGGAAGGGAAGCAGGCTCTCCGCCGAGCAGAGAGCCCGATGTGGGACTCGATCCCAGGATCCTGAGATCATGGCCCGAGCTGAAGGCAGCGGCTTAACCCACTGAGCCACCCAGGCGCCCCAATAGATTGATTTTTATTAGAGCCTTGAGTTGGAAGGAAGTGTGCCCTGGGACTATAAGCATCAAATGAGGTCATCTAAGCATGTTAGAAAATGGCAAGTCCTGGATAAATATGAAGTACTCTGCACATCACAGGAATACTGGAAAACCGAATGAATTTATACTCATGTTTGTGTTATATAAATTGTAGTTGTTATAGGACATTTTGGAAGAAGATGGATTAAGCTTTAACCATGGAGATAAATCACAAAAATATACACCTGTTCATTTCTTTTGATTCTACCGTTTTAGAACTGTTTACAAACTGAAAATTTTTTTTAAAGTTTCCTTTCTGTTCTCTTTTTTGGATAAACATACACTGCCCAGTTTTGACATTTGCTGTTTAGATGTTCTTGGTTTCTTACCACCATACTTTACTTTTGAGGCTTTGTGATCACTTTTTCTGGCCAGACAATTCTTTGTGTGTGTGTCAGAGGAAGAGGTTTGGTATTGCTACCTCCCTAGAGGTCTCCAGTTATCCCTCTGGTCAAGACATTATCACACCACGCCTCAACTCCTGCCATAATTTCCTAACTGTCTACTCTGCTTCCAGCTTCCTGTCTCCAAATCATCTCTTCCCCTTGGCTGCACAAATACCAATATCATTTTTTGCCATTAAGAGTAACTACAAAAGAACCTATGCTAGCTACAGCCACAGTAATAAGACAAGAAAAAAAGAAAAAAGAAAAAGAAAAACTGCTGGGAATAAAGAAGCAGATTTATCATTATTTACAGACAGTATAATTATGTATCAGAAAGCAACAAGAAAAATCACAGAAAATCTATTCAAACTAATGAAATAGGTCAGTAAAATGGTTGAATATCAAATAAATTTGTAGGAAACAATGGTTCTCTTATATACTAACAATAATCAGTTAGAAACAGAATTTTTTAAATATGTTAAATATGTTCATAATAGGGGCACCTGGGTGGCTCAACGGATTAAAGCCTCTGCCTTCAGCTCAGGTCATGATCTTAGGGTCCTGGGATCGAGCCCCACATCGGGCTCTCTGCTCAGCAGGGAGCCTGCTTCCCCCTCTCTCTCTGCCTGCCTCTCTGCCTACTTGTGATCTCTGTCTGTCAAATAAATAAATAAAATCTTTAAAAAAAATGTTCATAATACATATCCAGTTACTTTGCTGACTTCATGAAAATATATCACATAAACTTCTGTGCAAATGTGAATTTTGCACCTTCCACTCAAATCTACTCCTCCTCCAGTGCTCTCTAGCTCGATAGTGGGTCTTCCATCTACCTATTTGCACATGGCAGAAACCTAAGATTCATCCTTGCCTCCTCCCTCTCTCACACCCAATCTGTAAACCTGTCATGAAACCCTATCAATCAATATTACCTCCTGTCTGTTCTGCTTCTCTCTGACCCAACTGCCTTCATCACCTCTCACCTGGAGGATTATAATAATTCCTCACTGTTCGCTTTTGGCTTCCTTGTTCTCCCCAATCTGTTTCCACAAAGCAGTCATAAGGATCTTTTGAGGTTTTAAGCTAAATCATACCACTCTCCTGCTGACAACCCTTCAATAGTTTATAAACCCTTTATCTCCACCCTGGCCTTCACTGCTTGGCTTCCCATGCTCCCCCTACACACTCACTTCTTCCTTCCCTTTGCTGGAGGAACATGATCCTCCTCTGGTTTCTCAAAGCCCCCAAGCTCTTTCCCACCTCAGAACCTTCGCTTTCCATATTCCATGCTGGGAATAAGGATCACTGATCTTCCTTCAAGAAGGCTAGCCAGAGGGGTACCTGGGTGGCTCAGTCAGTTGAGCACCTGACTCTTGGTTTCATCTCAGGTCATGATCTAATGAGTCATGGGATTGAGCTCTGTATCAAGCTTCATGCTCAGTGGGGAGTCTGCTTAGAGATTTTCTCCCTCTACCTCCCCAAAAGAAATCTTTAAAAATAGGGGGGAAAAAGGCTAGGCAGAGAGAGGGGGCCTTAGTCCTTTACAGAGAACTCCCTGACTCTTTGCCTCAGTTCCCCACCTACAACATAAGTTGATTGAACTAAAGGTTCTCTCTGATAGTCTATGAGCTGAAGATTCAATAAGAAGGGACAGCATTGATGGAGAAGAATGGAAAATAGGGAGAGAATAGAGAGGAAATAGTCCTAGGAAAGACAGCAAAAAAGGAAAACTAGGGGGAAAAAAAAAGAAAAAGCAACCATTTTCAGTACTTTTTAAAAAAACTTTTAAAGATTCATTTATTTGAGAGAGAGAGCAAGAGAGAATGTGCACATGAGTGAAGGGAGGGACAGAGGGAGAAAACCTCTCAAGCAGAACTCCCCTTCACCTACTACTGAGCGAGGAGCCCAAATTGGGTTTGATCTCACAACCTATGAGATCATGACCTAAGCCGAAACCAAGAGTTGGGTACCCAACCATCTGAGTCCCCCAGGCACCCTACTGGTGTATTTAAAACACTAAATGTTATCATTTTATTTTTATTAAAACAACTTAATATTAAATCTCCACAGGACTCAGGACCATCAGAATTATCCTGCTACCAAGAAAGAAAAGCCAGCCAACTTTTGGTATTTAAATATTAAATACATGCACTATACTGAAAACTTGATTCCATTCCATGAAAATAATTCACATCATCCAAAGCCAAGTAGGAAAAAAAAAAAAGAACAAAAACCTCATTTACTCATATAAACAGCTTCTAGGTAGCCAAATGTAGGGACGCACTGGCTGCTTCTGCTCCTGGCTTCCACTGAGACTCATGGTTGCCTACTCAACTCTCCTTCTCTCTTCCTAGCACAACTGTCTGTGGTTTCATTCAGAAAAGCAATGTACCCAATTAAAATGTTACATTTCCCAGCTTCTTTTGCCAAGAAGGGTGGCCACAGAGCATCGTCTGGCAAGTGATATGTGAGAATAAATTACAGAGAAATGTCGTTAAAGGTAGGTATGCTCAGCTGGCACACGTCCTCTCTTATCTTTTACTTTTTATGCTTTCCTCTTCCTTCTTCAACCATCTTGTGACCTTGAGGTGACCATAGGGACAGGCCAAGAGAATCAGAGACCTCTATTTAAATCCCAGCTCTAGCATCTGCAAACTCTACGAACTTGGGACAGTTCATTTAATTGCTCTAAGCCTCACTCTGGTCTATCAAATGGGAGTCATAATGCCTCACTCACGAGACTGTTAGGATTAACTGAAATATTTTATCACATACAGGGGACAGTGCTTTGTAAACTGTTTAGCTCTAAGAAAGTACTAGGTTATTTGTTTGTTTGCCTCCCTCCTTGTTTTGTGACTGGTTTTCCTCCTCACTTAAATCTAAAATACATTAAAAGTTAAATGTTGTATTTCTACATGATGATCTGTCATAATAGGAATACCTATTCCCTTGACATAATACCAAACCATTATGATATCAGAAGCCAGAGTTCCTTCTGTTATACAGACTGGCCACATGCAAATCACAAGTGAATCTGCATTCTCCAAATGTGGCCTCAGTTACCTTCTAAGTCAACCAGAAATTTAAGATGCATCATCCTTTAAAAATACTTATTTTTTCAGAAGTGGGGTCTAGTTCCTTGAGCATTTGAGGGGTCTTATCAATCCATATCTTTTAATTTTAGCAAATTTTCTTATTTTTTATAATTATTTTGTTAGTAATGTCTTCCCTTTCATCGTGTTTTCTCATTCTTGAACTCTTATTGGATGCTAGACTTCTTAGTCTGTTTCTCTAATTTTCTTCTGTTTGGATAAGATCTCTTATCTTTCTTAGCTATGTATTAGGCAAAGGACCCTAAAAGCATAGAAACCACCCCCTTACAAGGCAGTGGCAAATTAAAAATAATAACCTCCCTAGCACTCAAACAAAAAACCCAATCACTTGGGATATTTTTAAGTGTCCTTTAGACAACATTTGGGTTAAAGAGGAAGAATCAGGGGTGCCTGGGTGGCTCAGTGGGTTGGGGCCTCTGTCTTCAGCTCAGGTCATGATCCCAGGATCCTGGGATCGAGCCCCATATTGGGCTCTCTGCTCCGCAGGGAGCCTGCTTCCCCCCCTCTCTCTGCCTGCCTCTCTGCCTACTTGTGATCTCTGTCTGTCAAATAAATAAAATCTTTAAAAAAAAAAAAGAGGAAGAATCGAAACTGCAAATAGGTGATTTTAAAACAATGAAAAAGAGAAAACCATACAGGATATTTTATGGGATGAGGCAAAGCTGATTCACAGGCAAACTGATAACCTTAAATACCTTTATGGTTAGTCAGGAAAACATGAAAGTAGGTAAAATAAACCTTCATTTAAATAATTTGGTTTCTATAATAGATCAAAATAACCATGAAAAGAAATCTAGAAAATATAGTTAAAGCAAATGTTATTGATTAGTAAACTTAATAGTCATAAAAAAAAAAAAAAACAGTAAAACTGGTAGATAAACCTTAAAGCTGGTTCATGAAATAGCCTTGTTTCCACCATTGGAGGAGACATAAATAAATGTTATAAATGCAAAAAGGGAAACCATAAGGTTTGAAATTGTAAGAGGATTCTATGCATAATTATATGCTAATACTTTCAAAACCTCACTGAAATGGATTATTTTCTGGGATAGTATAACACACCAAAATTGCCTCAAGAAAAATTACACTACCTGAATAGACCGATAGTAAAGGGAAAAAAAACTAAAGAAAGTTGTCAAAGTATTGCCTCCTAAAATGGCTTCCAGCCTCAGATGATTTCATGGGTGCATTACTTCAGCCTTCCACAGAACAAATAATTTCCGTGTAACATAAACCCCTTCAGGGCATGAAAAATGATGTAAATCTTATCAGTTCATTTTACAAAGCTAGCAAAACTATTGACATAAGGTTTTGGATGAATCTCAAAAACATTATGTTGAATAAAAGAAGCCAGACACTGAGTACAAATTATATGATCCCACTTATACGAAGCTCAAGGACAGACAAAACTAATGTGTGGAGATAAAAATTAGAGAAGTGGTTGCTGGGGGTGGGGATGGAGGACTGGCTGGAAGGAGCCACAAGGGAACTGTATGGGGCCATGAAAATGTTCCATATCTTGATGTGGGTGATGGCTACTGGGGTGTGTCTATTTGTCAAAAAATCATCAAGTTGTACACTTAAGATTTGTGCATTTTTCTGTGTGTAAATTATACTTTAAGAGTACATTTACTCTTAGAAAAAAACCTTGTGACCATGAGTTAAAAGCCTAAATAAATAAATAACAGCCTAATCACATTTAATATGTTGTATATGCAAAAGTACTAAACAAAATATTGGCAAAGGTAATCTTGCAATAGATTAGAAGAACAATACATCAAAAAACTTCAAAGTTGTTTCAATATTCTAAGTCTATTGCTACACTAATTCAAATAAGAAATCGCATATCATAATAATATTGAGATTAGTTTATAAAATTCATTTATTCATGATCTTGATTCCTAATAAACTCAGGTAAAAAAAAAGGCTATACCTCACCATGATAAATAATATCGATCTCAAACTGAAAGCCCAAATCATCCTTAACAGTGCAACTCAAGAGGCCGCCTCGTTAATGTCAAGAACAAAACAAGGATGGCCATTGTTCTCACTGCTATTTACTATTGTTCTGAAATTTCTAAGCAATGTAAGAGGACCAGAAATAGATATGAATCATAATTATAAGAGAGAAAGAAACAAAAGTATAATTTTTAGCCCATGATAATATTGTCTTTCTAGAGAACTCAAGAGGGCCAACTGAAAAACAATATTCTGACTGGTTACAAAATAACTACACAGGGACAGTAGGGATGTTCACTGAAGCATTGTGATAAAGAACAACTGGAAACCACCTAAAAGTCCAATAATAGGAGCCTGGAGAAGTGGATGTATAGACACACAATAGAACGCTATATAGCAATTAAAGTGAATTAAGTCAATATAAAAATAGCAAGTGGGAAAGAAGATGCAGGATTATATACACAGTGTGATACTTTAAATGTAATGTTGAAAAACAGATTATACTATTTGGAAAAATACAAAAATATAGATGTGAGAGATACCAGTTTTGGAACATTGGTCTCGTCTGGCGAGAGAAGACGGGCGATGAGACTGGGAGGCATACAGGGGGCTTCCATTTTGGTTGTAGCTCCTCCCTTCCTTCCTTCATTCCTTCCTCCCTCCCTCTCTCCCTCCTCCTTTTCTTTCTTCTTCCTCCCTTCCCCATTTTTTTCTTTTAGGACTAAAAAGCCCTGGAGAAAACCATCCATCTGATGACCAGACCCAATTTGCCACCAATAATTCCCAGAGAGCTCCCTTGTGGCCCTACCAACCCTCTACCCTCTCCCCCTGGCAACCACTTCTCAGATTTCTGTCATCTGAGATGAGTTTTGCCAGTTCTTGAAGTTTCTTTAAATGGAACCATGGGGGGCACCTGGGTGGCTCAGTGGGTTAAATGTCTGCCTTCAGCTCAGGTCATGATCTTAGGGTCCTGGGACTGAGGCCCACATTGGGTTCCCTGCTCAGTGGGGAGCCTGCTTCTCCCTCTCCTTCTGTCTCTCTCTCAAAATAAATAAATAAAAACCTTTTAAAAATACATAAATACATAAATGGAGACATGGGCTTCCTTTCAGGCCTTCTGTGGTCTCCTTCTGGAAAACTGGCCTCCTTTAGGACATCAGGAGTCTAGAACAGACACATGACAGACTGAGTGATAGTTGAGGACTGCACACCTCAGTGCTCTTGGCCGCCATGCAGGACAGGAGGACAGCTTCTCATAGGAGGCTTCTTGTCTCAGGGCACAAAGCAGACACTCAGAGGACAGGTACCCCTTGTGACACTTAACAGACTCACCTCTGCCACCAGTCAAAATACCACTATACCAGGAAGACAATCCATAGGGAAAGACTCCAGGCATCCCACAAACAGATGAGGGTTTCTCAACCTCAGCACTCCTGAATTTGGGGCCAGATAATTCTTTGTTGTGGGGACTGTCCTAGGCACTGCAGGGTGTTTAGCAGAATCCCTGGCCTCTTCGAACTAGACACCAGTACTGGATCCCCTGTGTGACAACTAAAAATATGTCCAGACATTGCCAAATGTCCCCTGGGGACAAAATCGCTCTTGTTGAGAACCACTGTGATAGAAGACGGATTAGATAGAGGGGTGGAGGACAGTTTGGGTTTTTTTCTGTTTTATTTTTTTCACTTAGGAATCAAATCATTGAGAATTGTGCATTTGAATTTGAAGAAGCAAAAGAGTACTGAGGACATGAAGGAAGGCCCGCATGGTTAGGGAGCACACCATACTCAAGGGTGAGAAAACAATATTACAAATCTATTGATTCTGTCAAAGTAATGTGTAAGCTTAATGGAACTGCAATTAAAACTTGGCTGGAAACTTTCTGGAACTTAAAAATGTTAAGTCTAAAGTATCAATAGAAAAATAAGATGGGTTGAATAATAAAGAAAATTTTCAAAAATATAATAATGGGTCTGAACTACCAGATATTAGGTGGGTTGTAAATTATAATAATTAAAACAGTGTAGAAAAGTAGACATAGCTATGAAAAAATTAAAAGCCTGGAAGCAGGCCCTAGTCTAGGCAAGAATTTAGTATCGATTAAAGTGACGTTTAAATTCATGAGAAATGTTGCAGAATGGCCAATAAATTATGCAAGAATAACTCATTAACTATTTGGGGCAGGAAAAAAATTCAAGGCCTGGCACCGTACATCAAAATAAATTTCATGAATCAGAGAGTTATTATTTTAATTAAACTATAAAAAACTAGAATAAAATATAGATTAATATTTTTCTGGTATTAGGAGAAGGCTTTCCAAACAAAAGGAAGGCCCCAAGAAGGAAAAGATGATATACTTGACTACACAAATATGCTGACCTTTCATACATCAGCAAGCACTATAAACAAAATTAAAATTCAGAAAAACTGTCACCTAACAATATAATATTAAAGATTTCTTCTGCTAAATACAATATGAAGAGGACAAGGTATCATTCTCAATTTTTAAATGGACAAAAGGACACACCATGAAATTCACAGGAGACAAGAGAGAAATAGCCAAAAAAAATTAAGATGTTAATCTCACTGGAAATTCACATTATGCAAATTAAAATACTGAGACATCATCTTTTACCTATCAAAACAACATGGATTTTTTTTAAAGTAACAGCCAGCATTTGGGAATTTCCATATACTCTAGAGAGAGCATTGGTTTATGAACCTTTCTGAAAAGGAATCTGACAACTATTTTTAAAGGCCTTAAAAAGGGTTCATATACATCTGAGAGTTTCCCATTTATACCCTAAGCCCAGAACTCACCCAGAATCCCACAGTTGCATATCCAGCTGCCTCCCACCCAACTCTGCCACCAGGGCATGCAACCAGTACCTCAAACAAACCATGTCCAAAGCCAAGCTCCCAACTTCCTATTGCCCTTCTGTGCCTCAAAGCTATTCCTCTTAGTGTAACCTCCATCTCAGGAAAAGGCGACACCTACCCTTCCTATTGCTCAGACCTAAAACCTTCATGTCATCTCTGATATCTTTCTTTTACTGACATCAA
The DNA here is from genome assembly GCF_922984935.1 of Meles meles. NCBI lineage: Eukaryota > Metazoa > Chordata > Mammalia > Carnivora > Mustelidae > Meles > Meles meles. The sequence continues at coordinate 66,717,919 of NC_060081.1, read as the reverse complement.
ATTCTGGGGCATTATGCTTCAAAGTTATGCAGAATCCAACCCTTCGTCACCACCTCCATCACCAACACTCCGGTCTGAGCCCCCGTCATTCCTTACCTAGGCCGCTCCAATAGCCTCTTTCCTCGCTCTGCCTCTCCATGTGCCATCTTTCACATTATCCTCATATGGCTGCCAGAAGGATCCTTTTGTAGCCTAAGTCAAATCAAAGCACGCCTTACTCAAAATCTTCCATTGGTTCTCTTTTCAGAGAAAAGCAAAGCCATGTTAAGAGTTTATAAGACCGATATTTTGATTTATTTAAAAAAATACATATTGGGTCATTTGGATAACCAAAACATATTTTTTTGTTTTTTATTTAGATTCAGTTTAGTTCATATGTTCTGTATTATTAGTTTCAGGGGTAGGATTCAGTGATTCATCAGTTGCAATGTGGAATATTAACCACCAAAAAGAATGAATTTTTTTTTCACGTGTCTGTTAGCCATTTGTATATCTTCTTTGGAGAAATGTCTATTCATGTCTTCTGCCCATTTCTTATGACCATCAAAAAGAATGGTGTACACACTCACATATATACATAAATCACATCTTCTTTATCCATTCATCTGTCAATGGACACCAGGGGTCTTTCCATAGTTTGGCTATATGGGGTGCATGTGTCCCTTCAAATCACTAAGTTTGCATCCTTTGGATAAATACCTAGTAGTGCAATCACTGGGTCATAGGGAAGCTCTATTTTTAACTTTTTGAGAAACCTCCATACAGTTTGCCAGAGTGGCTGCTCCAATTTGCACTCCCACCAACAGTGTTAAGAGAGTTCCCCTTTTTCTGCATCCTCACCAACACCTGTTGTTTCCTGAGTGGTTAATTTTAGCCATTCTGACCAGTGCGAGGTGGTATCTCATTGTGGTTTTTATTTGTATTTTCCCAATGCTGAGTGATGTTGAGCATTTTTTCATGTGTCTGTTAGCCATTTCTATGTCTTCTTTGGAGAAATGTCTACTCCTGTCTTCTGCCTGTTTCTTTTTTATTTTTTTAAGATTTTATTTATTTGACAGACAGAGATCACAAGTAGGCAGAGAGGCAGGCAGAAAGAGAGGGGGAAGCAAGCTCCCTGCTGAGCAGAGAGCCTGATGATGCCAGGCTAGATCCCAGGATCCTGGGATGGTGACCTGAGCCGAAGGCAGAGGCTTTAACCCAGTGAGCTACCCAGGTGCTCCTTCTGCCCATTTCTTGACTGGATTTTGTTTTGTTTTGTTTTTTGGGGGGTGTTGAGTTTGATAAGTTCTTTCTACATTTTAGATACTAGCTCTTTATCTGATAAGTTGTTTGCAAATATCCTCTCCTATTCCGTAGGTTGTCTTTTAGTTTTGTTGATTGTTTCCTTTACTGTGAAAAGCTTTTTATCCTAATGAAGTCCCAACACTTCATTTTTGCTTTTGTTTCCCTTGCCTTTGGAAACGTGTCTAGTTTTGATTTGTATTTCCCTGATGCCGAGTGACGTGGAGCACTTTTTCATGTGTCTGTTGGCCATCTGGATGTCTTCTTTGCAGAAATGTCTGTTCATGTCCTCTGCCCATTTCTTGATTGGATTGTTTGTTCTTTGGGTGTTGAGTTTGCTAAGTTCCTTATAGATTTTGGATACTAGCCCTTTATCTGATATGTCGTTTGCAAATATCTTCTCCCATTCTGTCAGTTGTCTTTTGGTTTTGTTAACTGTTTCCTTTGCTGTGCAAAAGCTTTTGATCTTGATGAAATCCCAATAGTTCATTTTTGCCCTTGCTTCCCTTGCCTTTGCCGTTGTTCCTAGGAAGATGTTGCTATGGCTGAGGTCGAAGAGGTTGCTGCCTGCATTCTCCTCAAGGATTTTGATGGATCCCTTTCTCACATTGAGGTCCTTCATCCATTTGGAGTCTATTTTCGTGTGTGGTGTAAGGAAGTGGTCCAATTTCATTTTTCTGCATATGGCTGTCCAATTTTCCCAGCACCATTTATTGAAGAGGCTGTCTTTTTTCCATTGGACATTCTTTCCTGCTTTGTCGAAGATTAGTTGACCATAGAGTTGAGGGTCGATTTCTGGGCTCTCTATTCTGTTCCACTGATCTATGTGTCTGTTTTTGTGCCAGTACCATGCTGTCTTGATGATGACAGCTTTGTAATAGAGCTTGAAGTCCGGAATTGTGATGAGATATCACCTCACACCAGTCAGAATGGCTAAAATTAACAAGTCAGGAAATGACAGATGCTGGCGAGGATGTGGAGAAAGGGGAACCCTCCTCCACTGTTGGTGGGAATGCAAGCTGGTGCAACCACTCTGGAAAACAGCATGGAGGTTCCTCAAAATGTTGAAAATAGAACTACCCTATGACCCAGCAATTGCACTACTGGGTATTTACCCTAAAGATACAAACATAGTGATCCGAAGGGGCACGTGTACCCGAATGTTTATAGCAGCAATGTCTACAATAGCCAGACTATGGAAAGAACCTAGATGTCCATCAACAGATGAATGGATAAAGAAGATGTGGTATGAAGGATCAGGGGTGGGAGGTTGGGGGAACAGGTGGTGGGTAATGGGGAGGGCACGTTTTGCATGGAGCACTGGGTGTTGTGCAAAAAGAATGAATACTGTTACGCTGAAAAAATAAATAAAATGGAAAAAAAAAAAGAAGATGTGGTATATATACACAATGGAATACTATGCAGCCATCAAAAGAAATGAAATCATGCCATTTGCGACGACGTGGATGGAACTAGAGCGTATCATGCTTAGTGAAATAAGTCAATCGGAGAAAGACAACTATCATATGATCTCCCTGATATGAGGACATGGAGAAGCAACATGGGGGGGTAGGGGGATAGGAGAAGAGTAAATGAAACAAGATGGGATTGGGAGGGAGACAAACCATAAATGACTCTTAATCTCACAAAACAAACTGGGGGTTGCTGGGGGGAGGTGGGATTGGGAGAGGGGGAGCGGGCTATGGACATTGGGGAGGGGAGGCGAACCATAAGAGACTATGTACTCTGAAAAACAACCTGAGGGTTTTGAAGGGTCAGGGGTGGGAGGTTGGGGCAACCTGAGGGTTTTGAAGGGTCAGGGGTGGGAGGTTGGGGGAACAGGTGGTGGGTAATGGGGAGGGCACGTTTTGCATGGAGCACTGGGTGTTGTGCAAAAAGAATGAATACTGTTACACTGAAAAAATAAATAAAATGGAAACGCGTCTAGTTAAGAACTGGCTGCAGCCGAGGTCAAAAAGGTTTCTGCCTGTGTTCTCTGGGAATTTGATGGATTCCTGCCTTACATTTAGGTCTTCCATCCATTTTGAGTTCATTTTTGTGTATGGTTTAAGAAAGTGGTCCAGTTTCATTTTTCTGCCTGTGGCTGTCCAATTTTGCCAACACCGTTTATTGAAGAAACTGTCTTTTTTCTACTGGATATTCTTTCCTGCTTTGTTGAAGATTAGTTGACTATAGAATTGAGGGTCCATTTCTGGGTTCTCTATTCTAGTCTATTGATTGCCAGTACCATGCTGTCTTGATGATCACTTTGTAATATAGCTTGTGTGTACACACACACACACTTACATAATATAGCTTTGTAATATAGCTTAAAGTCCAAAATTGTGATGCCTCCAGCTTTGATTTTCTTTTTCAACATTACTTTGGCTATTCAGGGTCTTTTTTGGCTCTATACAAATTTTAGGATTGTTAGTTGAAGCTCTGTAAAAAATGTTGATGGTGTTCTGATAGGGATTGTATTGAATTCATAGACTGCTTTGCGTAACATAGACATTTTAACACTATTTGTTCTTCCAATCCATTTCTATACGCTAACAACGAAGCAGAAGAAAGAGAAATCTAGGAATCAATCCATTTACATTCACACCAAAAACCATAAGATACCTAGGAATTAACCTAACCAAAGAGGTAAAGATCTATATTCTGAAAACTATAAAAAGCTTCAGAAAGAAACTGAGAAAGACACAAAGAAATGCAAAATATATTTCTTATAAATATTTGGTCTTCATCCATGGCTCCTGACTCCCAAACCCTTAGAATTTTTGAACTGTTGAGAATGTTCTTGAGTGACTTTAGAAAGCAAGTAAAGATCGGGGCTGGTTGCCAAGGAGGCTGACTTTCGGTACTACCCCTTGACCTCCAGGGACGGGAGAGTGGCTAGAGTTTGGACCAATCCCCAGTGGCCAATGATTTAAGCAATCATGCGTATGTAATGAAACCTCCATAAAAATCCAAGAAAACAAGATTGGGAGAGCTTCCAGGTTGGTAAACATGTGCAGATTTGAGAAGAGAGGTCCACTCAAAGAGAGCATGGAAGCTCTGCTCTCTCCCCATATGTTTTGCCTTCTAGCTGTTCCTGAGTTAATTCTCTTAATAGTAAACCAGTGGTCTAGTAAGTACAGTGTTTATGAGTTCTGTGAGTGCTGTAGCAAAGTAATCAAACAAGAAGAGGGGATTGCGGGAACCTCCAATTTATATCCAGTCAATCAGAAGTACAGGAAAGGGGCGCCTGGGTGGCTCAGTGGGTTAAGCCTCTGCCTTTGGCTCAGGTCATGATCTCAGGGTCCTGGGATGGAGCCCTGCATCCGGCTCTCTGCTCAGCAGGGTGCCTGCTTCCTCCTCTCCCTCTGTTTGCCTCTCTGCCTACTTGTGATCTCCCTCTCTTTCTCTGTCAAATAAATAAATAAAATCTTAAAAAAAAAAAAAGAAGAAGTACAGGTAACAACATGCACTTGCTACTGGCATCTGAAGTCCAAGGAGGTCATGAAAATCTCATATCTACAGTCAATCAGTCAGAAGCCCAGTTATCAGCTTGGGCTTGTGCCTGACATCTGAAGGGAGGGTGGAACAGTCTTGTTAAGACTGAAGCCCTAACCTCTGGAATCTGATGGTGTACCCAGTTAGACAGTGTCAGAATTTAGTTGAATTCTTGGGAGATCCTACCAGAGTCTAAGAATTGCTTATTAGAGGAGTAGGAGAACCACCCAACCCAAACACAGGTTGAAATTCAGTCCAGGAACCCCAAAGAAAGACTGTGTGGGATCTGGCTACTTTTCTAACCTACACCTAAGTGATGCTACATAATCATCAAGTCCAACATAGCAGAATGACAGTGCCAGAGGAGTAGATTCGACTTCAGCCAAGTCTGTGCTGAGATATAGAAAATGCTTCCTTAGTGCGTCTGACAGTTTAGAACCACTGAAATTGTAATCCAGCACTTCTATTTTACAAAAGAACAAACTGAGGCTTAGCAAGTGAATTCCTGGAGATGTCAACAATATAGCTCTCTCAAGATGTCCCCTTGATCCAACCCTTCCTGCATCCCATATAGCTTAGAGTCTTAGTGACAGGAGGTTATCTCTGATAGCTCTGCACTAGCCAATTAAAACATATATTTAGAATAAATGTTCAGAATAAATTCCAATTCCCCAAACAACAAAAATATTTAGAATAAATGTTCAGAATAAATTCCAATTACCCAAAACAACAAAAATTCTTTACTTTTTCATATAAATGTATAACATTCGTATGGTTATTTCTATTGAGGACTACTGTTTTCTCAGAGCAAAGCATCACTCATCATGTGAAATAAATCAAGATGAAGATTCCAAGATAGATGCAATCACAGATATCCCAAGGGGCTTTTGTACATTTGCGTGGAGCCCACGTGTCTCTTTCAGCTTCTTATTTCCACACAGGCAGTCTATTTATCAGCACTTATTTCATGAATTTGTTAATTTGGTTTACAACCTCAGCACCTGCTCTGAGCCAGGCCCTGTGCTAGGCACAGCAAATCTGAGATGGAAGCTTCATGAGCACCATGTAGAGTAGGAAAATGAGCCAGAAGAGAGCTGGGGAGGAGAAAGGGCAGGCACACACTAACCAAAGTAGTAACACCACAAGCTCCAACAGTTGGTCTCACTGTCTCCAGAGCAGATGAGGAAACCAAGGCAAAGACTGAGAGAACTCTTGAGGTCACACAGTGAGTGGTAGATGCAGAGCACAACCACAGCCCAGGGAGCAGATACTTAAAGCCGAACTCACCCCACAGCACTCCTCACCCCCATAGCCCTCATGTCTCCTGTAAGCCAAGTCAGGATTGAAAGTCACGCCTCATCCCTGGGTAGTATACCTTTGTTGACTTTTGACTCCCCACCATTCAAACATCTTTCCAGTTTGAGAGTCATGTCCCGGGGTATGACCAACAACCCTGCCTGATGCACCTGTCCCCACACCCTGGGTGGGGACAGTCCGCTCTTCTCTTTACCCCAAATCCTGTCACACATCTATGGATATGTTTCCCACTGTCGAAGTGTGTGAAAGGGTCACCCAGAGCATTGCAGGGCCATATGGGTACCTGGGCCTCTCTCAGGGCTCGGGTGCAAGTCCCCCAGTTGCAAATGATGCCAGTAAAGACCCAGCAGAAGCCAGCAAAAAAAAAAAAGAGAGATGCCTTGATGACATGCCTTGGAAGCAAGTCTTTTTATAACTTCATTCTTCCCTCTCAATGGCCCCAAATGAAGATGAAATCAAAAAGGAGCCCTTGGCAATAGTAAAGGAGAAAACTCAGCCTTCCAAGGGCCTTCCCCTTGTGCCCAACTTCTTTCAATAGAAGGCAGATTTGGCCTCCCTGGCACCACTGTGTTCCCAATTTTCTGCATGAGGAACAACAAAACCCACGCTTTGGAGAAACTGTGAACCAATCACACAGATGTTTTAGGCTGCAGCTGTCATGGTAATTAGCTGCTTCTTTCCCTTGGGTTTCTCTACCTCTCCCCCCAGCCTACTTCCATGCTCCTACTGAAGGCAGGTGGCTCACAGGGGCTGGGGAAGCAGAGCTATGTAGAGAGTCCACTGGGCACTACCACTTGATGTCAAAAGCATAGGCTCATAGGTTGAAACACCAGGTCCACCACCTATTAACTTTGAGACCCAGAGAAAGTTATTTCACATCTTTGAGCCTCAATGTCCTCCTCTGAAAGTGGACAGAACAGCAGAGCCTGCCTTGTGGGAGTAAATGAGATGCTGCACTCGAAGCACCTAGCAGAGGGCCTCATGTGAAGTGGGGGCTCCACAGATTCAGAATCATCACTCTTGCCGAGGAATGTGCATGCACAATCACTGACACTTCAAAAGCCCTTCCACACCCAACTTATCTGGCCACCACTCCAGGGCAGGGTACCAGGAAGCAAGGGCCCCAGGAAGACCTGTTGTGAGGACTGAGATCATGTCATTGAAGTCTTAGCTGTGCATGGTATCCAGTAAGTGGGCAAGACATGCTCACCATCAAAGTCCCATTTGAATAGATAATGGAGGCTCCGAGAGATTATGGCATGGGGCCAAAGTCACGTTGGTACATGGTGGAGTGTGGCTTTGACCCAGATTGTCTGGTTTCAAATCTCCTTCCCCTCTAGGATGTTTAAGGTCCTGGCAAAGTCTTGAGTTCTTCTGATGCAGATCAAGTTCTCGGTCTTGAAGAGTTTAGGGGAACAACAGTGGTGGATCATGTTTCAGACTGAAAGATGGGGAGGTGGACTACCTGGGTTCAAATCCTGGTTCTACCACATTTCAGTTGTGCATCCTTGGCAAATTACCCAACCTCACTGGACCTCAGTTTCCCCCTCTGTACAATGGGGATAATATTAATATCACCTAACAGGGTTGTCATGAGGATTTTTGTTGTTATGATCGCCACTTTGACCTCAGGCACCACAGTCAGTCTGTAATATCCTTTCAACTCCACTTGTTGGTACAAGTTCCTAAAGGGTATGGTCATCTCATGCCTGACTTCTCAGGCAAGGCTGCTGCATTGCACAATTCCAAGGCAATCAATCATGTCTTATTCCATATGAATAGAGCCCTCTGGTCTTGTGCAGTGCACAACCTACACTCCTGTACATAGTGACTCCGTGCTCGAGGAAAACTGTGGGACCATTGAGAATCTGGATGTTAGGTTTCTAGTTGGAGAGCATGAGCACCATGAAGTTAGCAAAATGTCCTGGTTCTGGGGTCCTCCAGTTTAGAGCTAGAATCTAGACTGCTCCCAAAAGTCTGGGGTCTATCCCCAGCTGCTAGAGGGAGAAGATGGTGAAAAATAGTAGATGCCAACACAGGGCCACAGGCCTGACTGCTGGGTAGGGAAACGGCTTGGGCAAGTCTCAGCTCCAATTAAGGTCTCTGAGTAAAATGAATCCAGAGTCAAGGGGAAGGACTTGTGTATTCTGGCCATGGAAGACAAAACATTAGTTACCAGTTGCTACCTCAGAGCCTATACTGTGTCCCGCAGAACAGCAGCCCAGTTTTAAAGTTGGCAGAGCTGAATCTTCAACAGGCTCCTTCTCGTTCCACCAGTCTGGCTTGTTCTGTGTCTACAGAGTAAAAATAGCAAATCCCATGAGCACCTCACAGCTCATTGCCTCCCTGCTCTTGCTGTGGCCAGAGGGAATATTGTGGCTATAAGTCACATTTAACAAGTTTGAGAATAGGGATGCCGCCAGGGCCTGATGGAAATGGAAATCCAGAACAAGTGTCTACTCTGCTAAAACAAATTGCTTCTCCTTCAACGCAAAGGAGGGCCAATTAACCATCCAGTCACCAGGTCCCCTCAGTGAGGTATGACACTACATAGAGGGCTTGTGGCAGACATCGCTACTGGAACACTGAGCACAGAGCAGTGTGGGCAGCCCAGGAAGGCTGGGTCTCGGGTACACGCAGGCTGCTGTTGCCACTCGGTCATGAGCTCCCTGAGCAAAAGGGATGGTCCAAGAAGGAGGAAGATCAATAGCCATGGGGCAAGACATCTCATCCCCTGGTAAAAGGCAAATAGTAGATAACTTAATAAATACTTTTTGAATGAATATACTAATTTGATCAGGGGCTTAGCCTGGACTTGCCCTGGGCACAAAATTTAAGGGAGGTGCCTAAAGTCTCAATAAGCAAGACAAAAAATATTTTATTGAAATGATCAAAATAAGAATTAATACAGAACATTATATGACAAATCAAATATCAAAATATTAGCTAAGGATAAGATCTGACAGGGCCAAGATAGGGAAGAGGCCAGTGAGGCAGAGTCAGGCAAGCACAGGGTCAAATCCTGGCTTTACTTAAAGCTCTGATATTTTGATGGTGGACATTTTGCTCCATTTTTCTTTTTCTAAAATACTGAGTTAAAACATTATCCGTCTTAGGGCATGTGGGTGGCTCAGTCATTAAGCGTCTGCTTTCAGCTCAGGTCATGATCCCAGGCTCCTGGCGTACAGTTCCGCATTGGGCTCCCTGCTCAGTGGGGGGCCTGCTCTTCCCTCTCCCACTCTCCCGCTTGTGTTCCCTCTCTTTCTCTGTCAAATATGTAAACAAAAAAATCTTAAAACAAAACAAACATTATCCATCTTGACTACTGAGTTTTTTGGGACATCCCCTTAAATTTTGTGCCCAAGGCATGTGCCCAACTGGCTATACCCTTGGCCCTGTCTCGCACCGCTGGGAGTTTCAAGACTTCACAACAACTGTGAACAGCAGCCTCACTCGCACTAGTCTGGACCAGCTGTGGAACCTCCTCTTGCCTGCAGGGCTATTCAGAACTGGTGGCGTGACAGCGGCAGGGTCAGCGACTGACACAGGCCCCCCAGATGTGAAAAAAGCTACTCATGGGGGAACTCCGACAGCTGTCACCCCTGAAGCCCCAGCAGCTTCCCGAAGTGACCAGACATGAGGTTGGTTTGTTTGTTGATTAACAGGCATTGTTTTTTAGAGCATTCGCAGGTTTACAGAAAAACTGGGCAGGGAGGACAGTTACCATACACCCCCTTTGCTTCTGCGCCAAGTGGTCCTACCATTAACACCCCACACAGGGGAGTATATTTAGTACAACTGATGAGCCAATACTGGTACATTATTAATAACTAAACGCCACAGTTTAGTTAGGGTTCACTCTCTGTGTTGTAGATTCTATGGATTCGGGCAAACGCATGTCATGTACTCATCATCACAGTGTCACACAAAAATGCCCCGTGCTCCACCTCTCCCCTCCCCTCTTCCCCATCCCTGGAAATCACTGATCTCCATAGTCTTTCTTGCCTTTTCTAGAATGTTATATAGCTGGAATCATACAACACATAGCCTTTCCAGACTGGCTTCTTTCACTTACCAACATGCCTTTAAGGTTTTCTCGTATGTTTCTACGGCTCAATAGCTCTTTCTGTTTTATCACTGAATTAATTGCTGAATAATGTTCCATTGAGTGGATATACATACACAGGTTGTTTATCCACTCAGCTACTGAAGAGCATCTTGGTCGCTTCTGAGTTTTGGCAGTTATGAATAAAGCTGCTATAAAACATTTGTGTGCAGTTTTTGTGTGAACGTAACTTTTCAACTCAATTGGATACAGTATTATAGGAGCACAACGGGTCTATGAATTTTTGAAGCCGAGCCAGAGCTCTAGGACACGGGCCCCTCAGGACTGTCCAGGATCAACAGCATGACCTTGTCAATGGAGGGGACCTGGAGGGTGCTGTATGGGCCAGTGAGGACACTGAGCCTCTCATCACCAGAGTCGGCTTTCCCCTGGAGCAGGAGGCAAAGGTGTACTGCGGTCTATGCAGAAGGCAACGACGTGTAGTGGTCCAGTTTAACGGGGGCAGAAAGGCAATTCCCTGCCATCTGGTCTTGCCTCCACCCTAGAGAGTGTGCCAGAGGGCACAGAAGGCAGAAAAGTTTGCATTTTCCAATTAAGCACACATATTTTCTCTCCAGGGGCAGCACGGTCCAGCTCTTACCTCTGTTTATTCTGTCAATAAAAGGCCTTTTCACCTGCAATAATAACCTGCAAGGAGACCATAATTAACAGAGAGAACATGTATTTCTAGCCATCAGAAAACTGCTTTCCAACAGTAAGTAAAAATATAATTAACCTTCCCCAGCTCTCTCCTCTATGGAGACTTTTCCGCCCTTAACTTCCTACCAATGCAGAGAAAAGAAGACTGGGAATGTGCTATGGGTTGAACTATGTTCTTTCAAAAAGATCTGTTGGAAGTCCTAACCCTGGTCATCGAAACTGTGATCTTGTTCAGAGAGGGTCCCCGCAGATGTAGTTAGTTAAGAAGGGGGTGTGCTGGAGTAGAGGGTGACTGGTTCTTGGCCCAGTGTGGCTGGGCTCCTTATAAGAAGAGACGAGACACAGAGACACACCCAGAGGAGAAGGCCACCGTGAGGCCAGAGGCAGAGACCGGGGAGCCCTGCAGCAGTCAGCCAGGACACCAGGGACTGGCAGCTGCCAGCAGAAGCCAGGAAGATGCCAGGGAGCCTTCGACAGTCTCAGAGGAGCACGGCCCTCCTGCCACCTTGCTTTCAGACTTCGGCCTCTAGAACTGTGGGCAAATAAACAGTTGCTGCTTTAAGCCCCCCAGTCGGTGGCGCTTGGTTACAGCGACCTCCACAGAGCGCCCCCCCTCCCCCACAGCAGGATCACCGAAGTCCGCACCCTACACACGGGGCAATGGTCTGGGAGGGGTGGGGACTTACCTGAGGCCTCTGGCAAGCAGGAGGCTGAATCAAGTCCCACTGGCTTGGAGGCCAGCATTCATGTCACAGCAGGATTCACTCTCTGCGGGTCTGGCAGCCTCGGGGGCTGCACAGTGCTCGTGTCCGGACTCTGAACAGCAGGTGCAAGCAGGCTGGCCATGCGCCCCAGGTGCAGGCTGCTTCAGAAACCAAGGGAGGAGGAAAATGTGTGTGAGGAGGGAGGAAGGGAGCTAGACCGAGAAAAGGGACTCACACTGATGGAACTGAGTGCCAGGGGTACCAGGGGTCTCACACACACTGTCTCAGTTACGTCCCACACAGCCCTCTGGAGCAGGTGGCAGTAGCCTTGTTTTTCAGACCAGACATTGGGTCTCAAGAGATGCAAAGTTAACTCCCCAAAACACACAGCCAGTGGGGACTCGAACCCAAACTCTCCCAACATCACATTCCGAGTATTTCCATCTCTTCCCAGCGGTTTGCACGGCCATCCACACGCTAATGGCTCCTGGATAGTTAGGCAGCAACCATACCTCGTCTCCCTCCCTGTTCAGACAGGGACATCTTCGTGTCTCGGGGATCTCAGATTCGGCATGTCCAACATTTAATTCATCAGCTTCCACTGAAAGCCCAGCACTCCCATCCACCAAGACGGCGCACTGGCAACCTGGCAGCCATCCCTGACTCCTGTCCTGTCCTCCGCAGCCCTCCCGGCACACATCCCACAAGTCACCAATCCCTCATCATGTATCCTCTGTCTCGTGGATCAGCCAGCCATCGTGTCACTCCGGGGCCTTCTGCTTCCAGCCTCTCCCCTCTGCAGGCTGGTTTCCCTTCATGCTGGAGTGAGGGATTTCTTGAAGCACAAACCTTATCACATGACTTCCTGATTAAAACCCTTCCACAGTAATTGCAAATTCTTATGTGCTACTCACTGCGTAAGCCCTTCACGTATATTGACCCATTTAATCCTAAAAACCACTCTGTGATAGGAAACAGGCACTACATTGTTCTCCTTTTACAGATGAGAAATTTGGAGTGTTGAAATGTTCAGTAACTTGCCCACCATCTCACAGCTAGTAGGTGGCTGAGCCAGGATTTAAATTCCATTGTGCTCTAAGTACAAAGTCCCAAATCCTTCTCATGGCTTATGAGGACCTATAGGGTCTCACCCTTACATCTCACCCCACTCTTTCTAATTCAAGTTCAAAGCAAGGCCTGGGTTGTTGCTGTTGTTGTTTTTAAATATTCAAGATCTCTAAGGTTCTTTCTGCCTCAGGGCCTTTGTATGCACAGTTTCTTCTGCCTGGAACATGGCTGACCCCATTCTTCACCTGGCTGACTTCTCCTTCAAACCCCTTAAAATGCTTTGTCAGAAGCTTTCTCCGAGCCCTCAGACCAAGTCAGGCAGCACCACATTTTACGCGTTCATTGCTACCTGCACATTTTCTCTATAGTACTTGTCAGTCACAATTACTTATATAATATGATGTTTTCTGTTGGCCCCCTCCTCGCTTCTCTGTTGGGAGAAGCTCCCCGAGGGCAGAGTCTGTATCCACCTTGCTTCTCCAGGACATTGCCTGAAAACAGATGTTCGATAAATAGTAACAGATTGAAAGAACAAATAAAATAATGAAGACAAGAATGAATGAGCACGCGGAGCTGCTCCTCGGTTGTCTGTCCAGCACCTTTCTCAGAGGAGAGCTTCTCACACTTGTAAAGTGCATGCAAATCATCTGAGGGTCTTTTTAAAATGCAGCTTCTGATTCAGGAGGCCCAAGCCGACAAGTTCCAGGTGATGTTGACACTGCTGGTCCGGGGACCCCCATTTTGAGCCACAGATACTTAAATACTCCCTCACCTCGGTTTCTCTTTAGTGAGTGGAGTCTCTCTGATTTCTTCCCTCACCTACTCCTTTCCAAGATGGCACCTGGATGTGAACGTTTGCTCCTGGGGCATGGCGGGGGCAAGTGGAAGGGTGAAGAGCCTGTCCTGTGCCAGTGCCGACATGGGCATTATGTGGTTTGCTGGAGATGCCTGGTCAGGCCTGTCAAAGCCAGGGCAACACTAACTTCTATAACAATTGAATCCCCAAATATCAGTGCCTTCACACGACAGACTTTCCCCATATTGCTCACAGAATAGCCCAGTGAGGCAACTCCTAGCCTATGAGGAGCTCTCCTCCATGTAGTGATTCAGGGACCAAGGCTCTCCCCATCTTTGGCTCTGCCAGGCTCTCAGACCACAGCGCCTTCTAGCCACTGGAAGAACAGAGACAAATGCCCACGCACTTCTTAAAAGCTACCCCCCAGGAGTGACACACATGACTTGCACTCACATTCTGTTGGTGAGGACTTGTCACACAGCCACACGCAGATGTAAGGTTAACTGGGAAATGTAGTCCTTATCTGGGCAGCCACCTCCTAGCTGTAATTCCACACTGTGGGAGGGTGAGCACGAATGACTGGGAGGTGGAACACCAGCTGTCACTACCACACAGCCTGGCTGGTCTCAGACAGCCCGTTAGCAGTTACTAAGTCTGTGATCCGTCCTCCATCCGACATCAGGGCGAGTGTCTTCTTGGAATATCTCGAGCCCCTCCTCACCTCGAACCAGCACTGCAGCTGCACCAGAGAGCCCCACACATCCCCTGGCAGAAGTCTTTGCTATGGACCCCCAACCTCTCATCACAGCTGCCCTGTGACAGGGTCTTGGTTTGAACCATTGGCCTGACCTCACCTTGCTGCCCTCCCCTTGCAGCCCTTTCAAGGCTGCCTTTCTACACAGCCATCTCCTCCTGGTGTCCCAGACAAGAAGCTGAGTGGAGGCCTCCTAGAGGGCTCAGAGCCTCTCCAGCCTATCTCTAGGCCAAGGAGGGCAGGTCTAGACACATGAACTGCCATGCTTGCTTCTCCTCTGTTTCCTGTCTCCCTCCTACAAGCCACCAGGCAGGGAAGTATAACAACAGTCCCTCCCTTCCTTTTCCTGTCTTGTCAGGACTCTCCTTCTGGTAGATGCCACTGATTCCCAAGCCGTGTCTCCCTTACTAGACCAGAGCCTCTGGTCCCCAGATCGGTGAGTGTTGGCTGCTAAAACTAAGTGTCCCCTTCCTCAGAGACTTGCTTCTGGCAGGAGCTGCCTCACCTACTAGGTTACTTTCTCCCTAACCAGAAACATCTAGTGGACACTGACTAACTGGCATGGAGTATAAAGGCTGACTGCCCTGTCTCAAGTGATCACCAACTTAGTGATATAATTCATGCTCCAGAGCTCCTCAGGGGGTTGGGTTGAGGCTGGCCTCTAGTTTCAGGCCCTCCTGTCTCCTCCCGCTCCCTCACTCCTTCCCTCGCAAGAGCACCTTGCCATAAATCACTCTCACCAGACTCCCCGTCTCAGGCTCTGATTCTAGAACACCTGGCCTAACATACTGCACTGCACCAGATCTGCCTCTTTCTATTTTTCTTTATTTCCTCTTTTTCTTCCTTCCTTCCTTCCTTCCTTGGTTTATTGTGTTGTCAGTCACCATACAGTACATCATTAGTATTTGATGTAGTGTTCAATGATTCATTGTTTGCATATAACACCCAGTGCTCCATGCAGTACATGCCCTCCTTAATACCCACCACCGGGCTGACCCATCCCTCCCACCCCCCTCCCTTCTAAAACCCTCCACTTGTTTCCTGGAGTCCACAGTCTCTCATGGTTCATCTCCCACTCCGATTTCTCCTCCTTCGTTCTTCCCTTCTCCTAATGTCCTCCATGCTATTCTTTATGTTCCACAAATAAGTGAAACCATATGATAATTGTCTTTCTCGGCTTGACTTATTTCACTTAGCATAATCCCCTCAGTCCCACCCATGTTGATGCAAAAGTTGGGTATTCGTCTTTTCTGATGGCTGAGTAATATTCCATTGTATATATGGACAACATCTTCTTTATCCATTCATCTGCTGAAGTTCATCTTGGCTCTTTCCACATTGTGGCTATTGCGGACATTGCTGCCATGAACATTGGGGTGCATATGGCCCTTCTTTTCATTACATCTGTATCTTTGGGGAAAATACCCAGTAATGCAATTGCTGGGTTATAGGGTAGCTCTATTTTTAATTTTTTTGAGGAATCTCCACACTGTTTTCCAAAGTGGCTGCACCAGTTTGCAGATGGCACCTGCCGCCTTCTTTTGCCAGAGACATAATGGCAAACTGGTTGTAGGAAAAGAGAGATCAGCATACAGATTAACAGAATGTGCCTTGGGAAACACAATGAAAATATTGCACAACAGACACTTTAGGGTCTTGAGCACTGTGCTGTCCACCAAAATTTTTTGCCAGCAACCCTACCATGGCCCTGGAGCTCTGCCTCTTGGAGGGAGGCCTCCCACCAAACCGGGGAGGTCCTGAGGCACAGATTCCATGGATCCAGTGCCCTGAGGTGAATAGCAGGACCCTGTTCCTGAGCCCTGTCTGGCCTCACCCTGGCCTTCCCAAGGCAAAGCCTACTCCTTGTTACTACATTAACCATGTGGGGGAACAGACAACAGATGAGAGCCAGAGAGAAAGAGAGAGCATCATGTTTTGACTGGTCTGAAGACCTCTTTCTTTGGCTCATCAGGAAATCCACACCTTCTCTCCCAGCCTATTAACTGGCCATGTCCTAGGACCTGCCTTTAGCAAAGGAAGTGGTTTCAGGGCTTGCTGCCTGAGACTCAGTGGAAGGTAAGAGGCGGGTTGGGGGTGGGTAGTGCCCACCAGCCTGCGGCAAAGAGGCAGAGAGTGAGGATGGTAAAAGGAGAGGGTTAAGAACCTGGCAGTCCACACAAACACCTTCCACGCTGCACTCCTTTCAATTTCTTTTCCGTGAATTTAAATGCATTCTGTCACAGTGAGTTATGTCACCCGGAGGAAATGCCCAACTCGGCGACGTTTTTAAAGATTATTTTTTAGATCACCTATCACTATCCATTTGAGGAACGATTGTTCAATCTGAAAAAATAAATTCAAAACTGTCCCCATCTAAGCAAGATGGAAAAATAACTTTCCCTATTCTTTTCTTTTCTTTCTATTTTTTTTTTAAGAAGGTTTATTTCTGAAGGACAGGTAGAAAATCCGTTTTCACCTTGACATTCTGGCTGGATTTGAGCAGCTTGGTACGGGGAATGTGTGCCTTGTCATATGAATAAACAAATGATTGTACAGTCAACTGTGTGACCTCAGGCAATTCACTTAACCTCTCTGAGCCTTAATCTCCTCAACTGTTACGCTGAGATAACAATACTGACTGTGGTGATCAAATGAAATGATGTCCAGGACAGTCCTGGAATGTGAGACAGATGTAAGGTGTCTGTTCCATTCAACTGTCAATTCCTCAAGGGCAAGGAAGTGGTTCTGACCAATTCTACCCTTCCAGTGGAGTACAGGACTTGGCCCACAAGAAGTGTTTAGTACACATTGGATTCATGGGTGGTTGGATGGGCAATGGCTTGATGGGTGGATGTCTGAACATATAAAAAGATGGATGAATGAAAGTAGATGGATGGATGGATGGATGGATACAATGGTGTACGGAAGATAGCTACCCCAAAAAACAAACAAAAAAGCCCTCACTTGTACTGTCCTCCAATTGCCATAGTGTAAATTCTCCCACCATGACTGATTACAAGCTACCAAGACGACATCACTGAACACAGAGTTAGAAAGACTTGTGCAAAACTGGTGCATCCATGTCTACAGAAGCAGCTCCTGGGCTCAGTGGATGGATAGATGGAAGGAAGGAGGGAGGGAGGAAAGGAAGGTGGATAGAAATAAAAGAAGGGGAAGGGAGAACCACGAATAAATGTTTACCTAGGAAAAAATCATTAAAATACTCAGGAACCAGGGAATGCCAGAGAGAAAAAAGCCTGAGGAACAGAAGACCTGGATTCACCACCAGTCACCATGGACTAGGAATTGATCCACCCATTTGCTGGAATAAATTATTTCTTCTTAAGGACAGTTACGGGTGGGGGACGGTGAGGGAGGGGCTTCATGTAACACAGAACAATGGTCCTCAGGGAGGGTGGGACACCTGGGTAGTTTAGTTGGTTAAGCCTCTGCCTTTGGCTCAGGTCATGATCCCAGAGTCCTGGGATCAAGTCCTGCATGGGGATCCTTGCTCAGCAGGGGATCCTGCTTCTCACTATCCTCTGCCCACTGCTCCCCCTGCTTACGCTAGCATGCTCTCTCTCTCTCTCTTCGACAACTAAAATCTTTAAAAAAAAAAAAAAACCTCAAGGAAAAAAAGAAAAGGATGGGGGGTGGGTTCACATAATGCAGAGCAATGGTCCTTAATTATTTTAAAAGTTAGAAACCCTTTTTCTTGTCACTCTCTTCCTTGGTGCTGCCTGTGCTGGTGGCAGCCATCTCTTACTCAGCATCATGGCTACCCTCAGACCTTGGGTGAAGCCCAAGATCGTTAAGAAGAGGACCAAGAAGTTCATGTGGCACCAATCAGACTGATATGTCAAAATTAAGTACAACTGGCAGAAACCCAGAGGCACTGAAGATACAGTACGCAGAAGATTCAAGGGCCAGATCTTGATGCTCAGCCCTGGCTATGGAGCAACAAGAAAACAAAGCACATGCTGTGTGGAAGAAACTTCTGGAAGTTTCTAGTCCACAACCTCAAGGAGCTTGAAGTGCTACTGATGTGCAATGATCTCACTGTCCAGAGACTGCACAGTGTCTCCTCCAAAAACCACAAAGCCACTGCAGAAAGAGCATCCCAGCTGGCCCTCAGAGTCACCAATCCCAATGCCAGGCTGTGCCGTGAAGAAAATTAATAGACAGCTTATTTGCACATCATACTTGTGTTAATAAAACCATAAAACTACACCCCCCCCCAAAGAAACCCTTTTTCTTTCCCCATGAAATCTTACCTGGAAGGCACAATAATAATTAGAGCTGATCTTGATTAAGCATTTACTATGTAATGAATATAGTCCAAAAATGTTGCACGGAACAGCCCACTGAATCCTTCCAACCAACCAGTGAGACAGATAATGTTCCTATCACCAGTTTACCAGAGGTGAAGAGGCACTTGTTAAAGGACATGTAATAAGCAGTAGGTCCAGGTAATGGTGGTTCCAACCATCCTGCTCTCTGCCTAGTTGTAAATCTGTCAAATAAATAAAATATTTAAAAAAAAAAAGAAAAAGAAAAACCCCTTGTCTTCTCTGAGCTTCGATTTTCTCGTTTACAATACAAGGTCATCACTCTCTATGACTTTCATAGATTATACATTGGGCGATTCTCATGAACAGGATCAGAAGGCCTTTGGAAAAACAGCTCAAATAAGTCATATCATATATAATTTGTTTACCTGTAGGACAACAAGATCCATTTGATTTTTTTTAATTTTTTTAAATTTTTTCAGTGTTCCAAGATTCATTGTTTATGCACCACACTCAGTGCTCCATGCAATCTGTGCCCTCCTTAGTACCCACCACCAGGCTCACCCACCTCTCCGCCTCCCCCTCCAAAACCTGCAGTTTGTTTCTCAGAGTCCAGTCTCTCATGCTTCATCTCCCCCTCCGAATTACCCCAATTCACTTTCTTTCTCCTAATGTCCTCCATGTTATTCCTTATGCTCCACAAGTAAGTGAAACCATATGATAACTGACTTTCTCTGCTTGACTTATTTCACTCAGCATAATCTCCTCCAGTCTCAGAGAGAAGATATTCACAAATGACACCACAAAGGGCTGATATCCAAGATCTATAAAGAACTCCTCAAACTCAACACCCAAAAAACATAATCATGTCAAAAAATGGGCAGAAAACACCTCTCCAATGAAGACATACAAACACTTGAAAAAATGTTCATCATCATTAGCCATCAGGGAAATTCAAATCAAAACCACATTGAGATTACCCCCTTACACCAGTTAGAATGTCGAAGATTAACAAGACGGGAAACAACAAATGTTGGAGAGGATGTGGAGAAAGGGGAACCCTCTTACACTTTTGGTGGGAATGTAAGAGCCATGTGATTTAAAATGCATTCATTTTGGAGCCTATCTGAATTCGTAAAACAGCTAGTAGGAATCATTTCTCTAACTACATTAAATCTTAGAGGGATGACTTTATTCTAGGATACTTATTTTGAAAGTCATTTAATATTCAGTAATATTTCATTTCTGGAGCCACCTACATGTACCATTTTACAAATGAGGGCGAGTTAAACCTATTTTGTGGGAGAAAACAACAAAGAACAAAAAGTCATCAACCTATAGGGTATTACTTTCTTTAGGACTCATATCATTTTGAAAATCTAAAGAGAAATATGGACTCTTTTTCTCAGAGAAATGCAGACACTTTCCAAACTCTGGATGTGACTTTGGGACGGCAGGAATGAGGGGACTCAGCCCCTGCCACCAGGGTAAGGGAGGGTCTTAGATACAAGAATATCTCCAAAGTCCCAGGTAATTCTTCAGGCCCACATTTCTGTGTCCTCAATCAATGCAGAAAAATAGCCAGAAGCCACTCAGACAGTGCCTGAGATTTTAAAATGAAGAATTCTCTTGATAAATAAATCTCTTAATGAAATACAAGCAATTAAGCTAAAAGTCCTATCAAATGCAGCCTGTCACTCAGCAGCCTGACACTTAATTGAATTTCTTTTTCCATCCCCTGGCTCCTTTTCCCTGATAAACAAATTCATTCACTGCAGATCAAGTTTCCCTAACCTAGAAACCAGTGATAGTCAATCAACTAATTGACACAACAAAGACTTCTATTTAAGAAAAAAAAAAAAGTTCCCCTAATTAAAGTGCGAATGAAATTGTGTAATACTCTGGTGCCTGATATTAATTACTCTGCAGTTAACCCTCTCCCTCCTTCTTGGGGACCTGGCAGTGGACTGGGAAAAATGAGGGAGCCCAGACCCAGTTACAAGCCCAAGTTCTAGCTTCTTCCTGAGTTCGCTGTGTGACCTCAGGAGGTCGCTTCCCCTCTCTGATTTTCATAAGCTACAACACAGGGATAGAATGAGGTGACTTCCAAAGCTGCTTCCAACTCTAACTCTCACATTTTATGATCCAGAAGACAGTCTATGGCACAGTCTTTTCCCTGTGGTTGCAGGTTAGCCAGAAGCCTCGAAATGAAAAGAGAGCCCATGTTCTGTGGGCTCCTTCTGCCTCTGTCTGGTAAATGCAGCAGCCCCTGAATGTATATACCCCTCCCACACACGCACATCCACCCACACATTCCCAGGCACATGCCTTACACACATACGTATACCAGGTCTCCCTGTAGCACCCTCCTTCATCATTCTCTCTCCCGTTCCCTGATACATACACATGTATGCCACACATTGAGACATGCAAATGTTCCCAAAGCCCTGTGCACACCCATCTCCCTCACCCCAGTGCATAAGCACACACGCACACAGTCCCAGACCCTTTTAACACAAAACCCCTGCAGAAGGGCCATGTGCACATGCATTTACACACCAGCATGCACAGACACCCATCCACAAAGGTGAGCTGGGGTTGGACAGCTGCTGCTTTTAGCTTTGGCCAGGGTAGCCCCAGGGATCTCAGAAACCCGGCTACTGACCCAACAGGATTTTCCAGGACTATCTGGCTTCTAAAGTTTCCTTCATTCAACTAAGGCTGCCAAGTGCCCTCCCTGTGCCAGGCACTGTGTGGCGAGAGTAGTGAATGGACAGACACAGACCCACAGCCCAGACTCATCAGCAAGTTATACAGGCCCCATCTCTGGGCCCTGAAATATCCAAGGGTCAAATTTAGAGGGGGCTTTCTCATAACATCATGGTCAAGGTGGGCCTTTGAGCCAGCCCGTGTAGGACACAAGAGGGGGTGGACCAGGCAGACACACAGCATGAACAAAGACAGGGAGGCTGGGAAGCCAGGGATTCTGGGAAGTAACACCACACAGGGGTGTGGGCAGCCTAGCTCCACTGCTCACTGTCTTCGGGCTTGGGCCAGTCACTTAACATCTCTGAGCTTCCTCTTCTGTGGAATGGGGACAAGGGTTGAAGCACCAGAGAAGGGCTATCCAGTCACTCAACAAACAGACTGAGCAGCCACTCTGTGCCAGGCACTGTTCTAGGCACCGTTCTAGGCACCAGGGGTTGATGTGAAAACAGAGGAGATAACAAATGTCAGCTCTTGAGGCCATGTCTACACACACTGGGCACTGGCCTGGCAGGGCCCCCAGGGACTCGAGAGAGTGGAGGGAGCGGAAGGTCCCTTCAACTGAATGTCAGCGGAAGACTGGGCTCTGGAATGAATTGGGGAAGGGGGGCCTCTAGTGCTCCGGAGCACAGGGCCAGGAGAGAGCTGATGGAGAAGGATGGCAGAAGCTGGGAGGCCAGCTGGAAGGGGATCATGGAGCATGGTTGGTGATGTAGTCCCCAGCCCCAGGCTGCATCTCCAGGTAAGAGACACTGCCTTGGCCCTCCACTCCCTTCCCCACATTCCAGGCAGGGGCCTGGCTTGCCTTGCAGTTTGCACAGCCAGGCCAGGATGGTGATGAGGGCACATTCCCCCCACTCCCTTGGACAGGGCGGACGCTCTCGACATCTCATGCTTTCTGTTGAGCTCATCTCCCTGTCTCTGTTTTCATGTTTTCCTCTCTCACGCTGGCTGTGTGGAGCACATCTCTCAGAAAATACTTGCTTTTGAAAGTTGTTGCCATAACAACCACTTCATTACACGCCAGGCCCAGTATCTCAGAAATGCAGAATCTTTCCTTAAAAGCGTGCGCTGCACATCAAAGGGGAATAGGAGCTCATTATTTTTACATTATTTTGCAGGCAAATAGATATTTTCCAATACACATTTCTTTTCTAAGTTGATTTTCTTGTTCAGTGGAAATGCACATTTCTTTCTTAACGCTTTCCTGCCTGCAGGGTTCAGGGCCTAGAAATATAAGTTCCTCAAAGCAGGAGGGAGAAGGCATTTCTTTGCTGGGCTATGCCTCCCTCGGCCCCCAACGCTGTAGCTCATGAAGGATGGTTTGCTCTAATTCACAATTTAACTGCACCCAGAAATTCTAGAAAAGTCAGTAATTAGTATAACATACATACACCTTCATTGGTCTGACTTGGTTCAAGCCAAGCTTTCATAACAAGTGAGGCAAATTATTTAAGGAGCCAAATCAAAACCAAACCAAACAAACAAAAATCTTAACCATGTGGGATGGAGATGTGTTCTAAGATTTTATTTTCTAAACCAGAGGGCATCGTAGAATGTAATAGGTCCTTCAAGTAAATGTCTTGCATGTGTCTCCCCCCTCACTAGCATGGAAGCCCCATGATTATTGTCTGTTTGGCTTGCTGCTTATCACCAGGCCCGAGAACAGTGTCTGGGCACATAGGCGTTCAGCAAATATTTGCTAAATGGACCAACGAATGAATGTGCTGTAAATACTACATCTTACAACAATTCTGCAAAGAAGGAATTATCATCCCCACTGTACAGATGAAGAACTTGAGGTCCAACAAAGTTAGTAAAATAATAACATTAATAATCATAATTCCAGAGGCACCTGGATGGCACAGTCATTTGAGCGAATGACTCCTGGTTTCGGCTCAGGTCATGATCTCACGGTCATGAGACAGAGCACGGAGTTTGCTTGGGATTCTCTCTCCTGCCCCTCCCACTCATTTTCTCTCTCTCTCTCAAATAAATAAATAACAAGTAATAATCAAAATCACAATTAGAGCTCATACCTTACACTTTCTATGAGCGCACAATATGCATGCAGAAAAGGGCACACGTCTCCCTGACTTCATAAACTGAACACCCCTGAGGAACCAACACCTAAACTGAGAAGCAAAACATTTGGCAGGAGGAAGACTTTCACAGCAGCCTCTCAGGTGGACTTATCACAATCCACTAAGCTGTTTGTTTTATGCGGACTTCTGCATCTGTTCTATTTTACAACAAAAAAGGCACTACACGTCATAGCCACTATTGTGACCTCTAATATGACAGATTAGTTTTGCCTGTTTTTGTGATTTCTGTAGCTGGAACCATGCAGTGGTCCCCTTCGGTGCCTGGCTTCTTTCCCTTATCACAATGTTTTTGCGATTCATCCATGCTATGGCCTGCAGGTGACCACCATTTACATCTCAGCTAATAGCAGCGGATTTGTAATGAGCATTTACCATGTGCCCTGTAAGCTCAGGTGATCCTCTCATCACTCTAAGATGAAGGCTTTATTATAAGTGATTTGCCTGAAACCCCACAAATAGTGAATGGAGATATGAATCTGGAACTTTAAGGCCCCAAACTCCTGCTGTCATCAAGAACCTCTTTCCTGGATGACTCAAGGCTATTGCTAAGAATAGCACAGTCAATAATGAGCTAAGCCAGGGGCAAGTGGAGAGCTTTTTCCTCCCACAATGAATGGTCCAGCATGCTATGTCCCGCCTCTTGTGACTGCTTTTATGCTTCTCCAGCCCCTGACCCGTGAAGTTCTCAGCTCTTCCCATTCGCTGGTGCCAACAACAGTCATACCAATGGCTCTTCTGTTATTTCTAATTCACCATGACCAGGAAGCCAGAAATATTAAGGTTACTAGAATTGTGTGTTAAACAAGAGATAGTGGCTATGAACAAGGACATACCAGTGCATGACTTCACAGACAAGAATATCTGGGTGCTGGGGACACCAACACAAGCAGGATGGGACCACCCAGCCTCATCCCCTGGCAGCCTCCTGCTCCTTGTGTGCAGCCCTCTAGACTGCCCAGGCCTGGGGAGCGCGGCCCTGCTCTAGTTCCTCATCCCAGCCTGTCTACCCCAGCCCCCACCAGGGCCCTCACTTACCTCCACTGGGCACTTGCTGACTCTCAATACTTTTTTTTTAAGATTTTATTTATTTGACAGACAGAGATCACAAGTAGACAGAGAGGTGGGCAGAGAGAGAGGAGGAAGCAGGCTCCCTGCTGAGCAGAGAGCCTGACACCGGGCTCAATCCCAGGACCGTGGGATCATGACCTGAGCCGAAGGCAGAGGCTTTAATCCACTAAGCCACCCAGGCGCCCTCTCAATACTTTTTTAACAGGAAACTAAACTTTATCACCACCCTTAGCCCTTTTGGAAAAAGCCAATTTTAACTCCATGAACCAATTCATTTTCACTTTCCTGACTATCTACACTCACGTCTGCTCTCTGGAATTCCATCTAGCCCAGCTTTTAATACCTTTCTGGTTCCTTCAGAAATTAATAGTTTAAAAAAAAAAAATCCTTGACATGGGTTAGAAGAAGCAGAAGGAGGAGGAGGAGGAGGAGAAATCTTCCTTTGGGGTTTCACCGTGAGTGTGAACTCAAGTTTTCCTGGTTTCACACTCCCCTAAATCCAGGCTCTGACACCAGAGTGTCTCCCTTCCTGGAAAGAACAGCCATTTTCTTGTTTCCTGACACTTTCCGCAGAAGCCCTGATGGCTGTGCTGTAAAAAGCCACTCACCCTGAGCCCCTAGCTCACATTTGGCAACTGTGTCCCTTTAATGGATGCACACGTGTCTATTGTGAGTACAAACATAATGGTTTCCATGGTGACATGGTCACAATGACTAATTAGACAAAAGAGGGTGTTTTTCAAAGCCTTGAAAGACATCATGGATGTAATAAACGAACATCATCTTATTCAATTGATGTATTCCTTCTCATTTCTGCCTAGAAACATCAATAAATGGTCCCTGGTGACTTGACCTCAGATTGGAGTTGGATTCTTCAGCCACCGGTCAGAGCCTGCCAGATTCTCCACTGCGTGATCCTGATCCTGGCAAGCATTGAAGCAGCCGCCACAGGGCCACTCATCCAATGCCAGCACTTTCGGACTGGGCCACCCCACTCCTGTCCTACCAACTCACTCTCATGATGGCCACTAAGGGGACCAGGGATGGGCTTTGGGGACCTCATCCTATCCCCTCATAACACCTGCCTGACTCAGCCACCTGCTGCCACACGGGGTTCTCCCTACCACCTTCATTTATTCATTTCAGGATGTTGGGTGGGACTTTTATTGCTGCCCCTCCCCCAGCTTTGCGGGGGCAGGGGAGGGGGAAGTTGAGTTTTAACTGTCCCACATTCCCAAAGAAAAGCAATCGTTCTCTCCAGGGAGGTGTACCTTAGCATAACGTACTAATATAGTCTCCTAAGTGAGAGAGAGAACAGCCCCAGGTATTTTTTTCCAAAGACTGTACACAAACCTGTCTCAGATAATGCTGAGAAATGAGTCCAAAAGTCACACAATACAACAGCAAAAGGAATACCTAGATAGAAATGCCTGAGCACAAGTAAGAAATAGATGGCAACTATGCAAACATACACCGACCAACATCCCAAGAAAAAGAATCACCCGAAGGTGAAGAATCCAATGTAGAAGAAAACATAATCCCAAATCCAGAAGAAAATTTCATGCAAGTGTTCTCTGCTACAAAACTATATAATAAGAATACAAATATTTGGGGAGCCTGGGTGGCTCAGATGGTTAGGCATCTGCCTTCGGCTCAGGTCATGATCCCAGGGTCCTGGGATCAAGCCCCACATCAGTCTCCCTGCTCAGCAGGAAGCCTGCTTCTTCCTCTCCCGCTTCTTCTGCTTGTGTTCCCTCTCTCGCTGTCTCTCTCTCTCTGTCAAATAAATAAAAGCTTTTAAAAAAAAAAAGAATACAAATATTTTAAAGGCATAAATTCTCAAGACCAAATATAACAGAAGACATGACAGCAGAGGAGAGATGTCATCAATATTTGGAAGATAAAACATAGAACAGGTAAGTAGTAACTGACCTAGGAAAAGAAAAAAACTGAGACCTATATGTGGGGTCTACAGGCTGGGGAACCTGCAAAGAGAAAAGGAACTTGAGCCCCAGAACTCTGAATCAAGCAGAAAATCACTGAAGCCAGACATACAAGAGATTCTGAAACAGGAGTGACCAAGAGTCTGTACGATAAGCATCTCGGACACCAGCCTCCTTCCCTGAACCTGCAAACCCAAGAGATGGTGCCTCCACCCAGCAGAAAGAAGTGGGGAGTTTACTCCCTTGGAAAGGTTGAAGCCAGAGGCTCAAAAATAAACATCAGCCACTGCTCATGGAGGGTATGAGGTGCTGTAATGGCAACACCAGAGTGAGGTGTAAGTGTGCTGAACAGTGGGAGACAGAAGCCCTTTCCCTACTCAGACCCAGAATGGGCTGGTGCCCTGAGGCAGGAGAGTGAATAACTTCTCTAGCCCAGAAGAACTAGCCCAAGAGAAAGGACTTGGAGATACCAACATTTGAGGTCTCCTAGTGGCACACCTTGACTCCTGCCCTTTTACCCCAAAGTAGAGCCCATCAGGCAGTAAGCACCTTTCCCCAAGGAAAGGCCTCAGGGCCTCAGGGCCTGCAGAATGTAACCACTATTTAGGAATACAAACCTAAAGCTAAAAGAAACAGTTTCAAGGGTTGAAAAAAGGTGGTGAGAATGAAGAAAGGCAAGAGGAGAGATCTGATTTTCCCGGGAAGTACAATTTGACTTTTTAATTCTATGTGCATCTATTCTTTCTTAAAATAGAAATTATTTTTAGAAAAAGGAAAATAAACTTGGAGTAATATATCTTTCAGCATTCTAGCAGAAAAGCTAATCTTCTACAAAGGAGAAGCATCAGCCTGGATTCAGCTTCTACTCAGTGCTAGTCAAAGTCAGATCTTGGGAAAATGGTGTTTTCTATTAAAACGTGTGAGCTAAGGGGCACCTGGGTGACTCAGTGGGTTAAGTGTGGGTCATGATCTTGATTGGAGTCATGGGACTGAGTCCCACAACGGGCTCTGCCCTCAGCCCAGAGTCTGCTTGTCCCTTTCCCTCGCTCCTCCCCCTGCTTTCACTCTTTCCCTCTCTCAAATAGTCTTTTTTTTTTATTTTAAATCAATCCATCCTGCGAGCCAAGATCATTCTATCCTGCGTAGATGTTGTTCAAATACAAAGGCAATAGATGTTCACAAACATTAGCTAACTCAGAGTGTACCTTGCCTATTAATCTTTCTTGCAAAAACTACTTGATAATAAAATCCAGCAAATGAAAAAATAAATAAAAAGTGGAAAACTCAGGGAGGGAGAGGGAGGCATTGTGGCAAAGGGCCGAGCACACCAATGTTCAGACTGTGATTTCAGAGAAATAACAAATGTTTTTAAAACTTAGCAATATAAAAATATGGAGACTAGGAATGAGGTAGGAGGAAGCAGAAGGTTAGTGACCTATTCTTTATTACAAGGAGTCCACTCATCTATCCATACTAACAGGTCACGTGATTCACAGTTTGGGGCCAATGGCACAATGGATAATGCATCTGACCACAAATCAGAAGATCCCAAGAACATGTGGTTCTTCTCAGGAAAATACAAATTAAAACCACAATGAAATGCAGCTACGTATCTATTAAAATGATCAGATTTTGTAAATTGGCAACGCCAAGTGCTGGAAAGGACACGGAGCACCTGGACCTCTTGCACATTGCTGGTAGGAATGCAAAATGGTACAGCCTCCTAGGAAAACAGTTTGGCCGTTTCCTACCCAGTCAAACACTTACCCTACAACCTGACAATCTCATCCCCAGTGGTATTTGCCCAAGACAAAGGAAAGTTTATGTCCACAGAAAACCCAGTATGTAACTGTTTTGCAGCTTTACTCAAGTTGCCCCAAACTGGAAACAACCCAAACGTCCTTGAACTGGTGAACAGACAAACTGTGGTACATCTATACAACGGACTACTGCAACACCCAACATGGATAATCTCAAATGCATTGTGCCAGGTGAAAAAAAAAAAAGTTAAAAGGCTAGCTTCTGTATGAATTCTGTGATTTTCTGGAAAAGGTGAAACTGTAGGTACAGAAAACAGATCAGTGGTTGCCAGTGTCCAGATGGGGAAGGAGGGGCTGACCGCAAAGAGACCCAGAAATTTGCGGGGGGGGGGGGTGCATTCTGCATCTTGATTACGTGAGTGTGCATTTGTCAAAGCTCACAGGACAGGACTGGCTGTACACTGCTCTGTGAAAAATGGATTAGGAAACGAATGGAAATGTTAGTCACAGACTTTTCACAGACTATGACCATGTCTTTTGATTTAATGGATAATTTTATGTTGCTTGCTCAAAAATTCTACCATTGGATTAATTGGAAGTATTTTATTTTGGAATGGAAGAATACCATTGTTAATTGTGCTTATGATAAAATATATGTATTTTTAAAACCATAGGACTCTAACCATCATATTTTTCCTCATCTCTTGTTAAACTTGGTGGGATCTGGGGCGCCTGGGTGGCTCAGTGGGTTAAAGCCTCTGCCTTCGGCTCAGGTCATGATCTCAGGGTCCTGGAATCGAGCCCCACATCGGGCTCTCTGCTCCACGGGGATCCTGCTTCCTCCTCTCTCTCTGCCTGCCTCTCTGCCTAGTTGTGATTTCTGTCAAATAAAAAAAAAAAAAAAAAAAAACTTGGTGGGATCTTTTAGGAAATAATTCCATTTGTGATGAAATACTTGTTCGAGGTTCAGAAATTCCTTGGTTTCACTTCTTTCCTTTTCTTCTGTTAGTGTCAAATGAAATTACATTTAAAGATTTTATTTTCAAAAGTCTCCCATTTTACGAAAGTATTTCTACCTGCCTCTCCATCTAGAAACTCCGCACAGAAACAGTCTGAATGGTAGTTTTTGAGCGCATGAGGAGGTCTTTTATTTATCTTTTTCCTTATTTTTTCCATGTTAATGTGCATGCATTTTTATGACAATGTACGTCTTCCCCTGACCCTCCCTAGCGCAATCACCGCTCCATCGCTTCTCTCTCCTGGCATGCGTGTCACTCTTTTACTCTGGAGATGTGGCCACATCTGTCCCACCTCCCTTTTGGACTGCACATTCCTGAGGGGCAAGAGCTCTGTCGCGCTCATCCCTGTGACTCATGGAGGGCCATGGTCCACACAGTAGGTCCTCAAGGCTGGCAGTCAGAATAGAGGAGACCACAGGTGAAGGAAGCCAGGGGAGGAATCCCTCATGACTGAAACATTAAAAAACGGGTTTCAGTCCTGACTGCAGGTGATAGTTTCCGACTGTCTACACACAAGAAGAGACATCAAGGGCAAAAGGTGACATGGCTAAAAGTTTAGCTCACAAGAACACTAGGGGACCAGACACAGCCATCTCACTGCCTGACATTAGTGGCATGTCTCTCTTCCCAGTGAAAGACTAAGGCTTTGAGAGAAACCTGGTGGTTGGGATTCTAGATCTCTGCATAAACAAAGAGAACTTAGAATGAGATGAGACGCAGAAGCCTGGAAGACACCAAGGTCTCTCAAGCAGAGACTGAGAAACCCAAGAGACTCCTAGGCATTCATGAAGTCAACAGTAACCATTTGTAAGCCATTCTCCAACACCAGAACATGAGATCGCTTGTTACCTCACTGAGGAATGAATTCAAATGATGCGTACTACAGAACTGTGTGCAGAAGGTATTGAAGATAGGGCACCTGAGTGGCTCAGTGGGTTAAGCCGCTGTCTTCGGCTCAGGTCATGATCTCAGGGTCCTGGGATCGAGTCCTGCATCCGGCTCCCTGCTCGGCAGGGAGCCTGCTTCCCTCTCTCTCTGCCTGCCTCTCTGCCTACTTGTGATCTCTCTCTCTCGCTGTCAAATAAATAAAATAAAATCTTTAAAAAAAAAAAAAGAAGGTATTGTAGATAGAGAAGGTATTGGCTAAGGTATCACTCGTAGCCAATGAGTGAGCCAAGTCCCCCACCCACTGCATCTCAACAGGGCTCTGTTGATCTGTCTTGGTCCTTCTGTGTCCCCAACCACTCCCAAGAAGTGATGAAACTTTCCTTTCTGGTGAAAAAAATGGCACTGAAAAGAAATCCAACTGCTTATGTTGGTAATGAGAGTGAAGAGGAAGTGAAGGTATCCAAGATAGACTCTACAATGAAAAGGAATGTCATGTGACAACATGGATGGAACTAGAGGGTATCATGCTTAGTGAAATAAGTCAGTCGGAGAAAGACAACTATCATATGATCTCCCTGATATGAGGAAGTGGAGACGCAACGTTGAGGGTTTGGGGGGTAGGAAAAGACTAAATGAAATAAGATACGATTGGGAGGGAGACAAACCATAAGAGACTCTTAATCTCACCAAACAAACTGAGGGTGGCCGGGGTAGGGGGTAGGGAGAGGGTGGTGGAGTTACAAATATTGGGGAGGGTATGTGCTATGGTGAGTGCTGTGAAGTGTGGAAATCTGGTGATTCACAGACCTGTACCCCTAGGGCTAATAATACATTATATGTTTATAAAAAAATAAAAAATTAAAGAAAAGAAAAGAAATGTCAGATTATATTGTAGGTCAAATCTACCATGGAATAACTTTAAAACATACTTAACATAGAAACCATGATATGTGACTCAGGAAACTGTCAGCAAGTGCTCCTGTCATGGGCAAAAATGCTTACAAATGAAAACTCAGTTCACTCCTTCAATCCTTCATTTTAGGTGCCTGCCCAGCTCAATTGGTAGAGCATGTGACTCTTGATCTCAAAGTTGTGAGGTCAAGCCCCATGTTGGGTGTAGAAATTACTTAAAATCTTAAAAAAAAAAAGGGGGGGGAGCGCCTGGGTGCCTCTGCCTTCGGCTCAGGTCATGATCCCAGGGTCCTGGGACAGAGCCCCACATCGGGCTCTCTGCTCGGCAGGGAGCCTGCTCTCTCCTCTCTCTATGCCTGCCTCTGTGCCTACTTGTGATCTCTGTCTGTAAAATAAGTAAATAAAATCTTTAAAAAAAATCTTAAAAAAAAATCAATGGCTGCAAGCTTTTTCCCATTGAGGATGATATTTGCTGTGGGTTTTTCATAGATAGATTTTATGAAGTTCAGGAATGTTCCCTCTATCCCTATACTTTGAAGCGTTTTAATCAGGAATGGATGCTGGATTTTGTCAAATGCTTTTTCTGCATTAATTGAGAGGACCATGTGGTTCTTCTCTCTTCTCTTACTGATTTGTTCTATCACATTGATTGATTTGTGAATGTTGAGCCAACCTTGTAACCCAGGGATGAATCCCACCTGGTCATGGTGGATAATCTTTTTAATGTGCAGCCTTCCCGTTGAGATCAGGAACACGACAAGGATGCCCACTCTCACCACTCTTGTTCAACATAGTATTAGAAGTCCTAGCAATGGCAATCAGACAACAAAGAGAAATAAAAGGTATCCAAATTGGCAAGGAAGAAGTCAAACTCTCTCTCTTCGCAGATGACATGATTCTTTATATGGAAAAACCCAAAGACTCCACCCCCAAACTACTAGAACTCATACAGCAATTCAGTAACGTGGCAGGATACAAAGTCAATGTACAGAAATCAGTGCTTTCTTATATACTAACAATGAAAATACAGAAAGGGAAATTAGAGAATCAATTCCATTTACTATAGCACCAAGAACCATAAGATATCTGGGAATAAACCTAACCAAAGAGGTAAAGGACCTGTACTAGAGGAACTACAGAACACTCATGAAAGAAACTGAAGAAGACACAAAAAGATGGAAGACCGTTCCATGCTCTTGGATTGGAAGAATAAACATTGTTAAAATGTCTATACTGCCTAGAGCAATCTATACTTTTAACGCCATTCCAATCAAAATTCCACCAGTCTTTTTCAAAGAGCTGGAGCAAATAATCCTAAAATTTGTATGGAATCAGAAGAGACCCTGAATTGCTAAGGAAATGTTGAAAAACATAAACAAAACTGGCGGCATCACGTTACCCGATTTCAAGCTTTACTACAAAGCTGTGATCACCAAGACAGCATGGTACTGGCAATAAAAACAGACACATTGACCAGTGGAACAGAGTGGAGAGCCCAGATATGGACCCTCAACTCTATGGTCAAATAATCTTTGACAAAACAGGAAAAAAATATTCAATGGAAAAAAGACAGTCTCTTCAATAAATGGTGCTGGGAAAACTGGACAGAGATATGTAGAAGAATGAAACTCAACCATTCTCTTACACCATACACAAAGATAAACTCGAAATGGATAAAAGACCTCAACGTGAGACAGGAATCCATCAGAATCCTAGAGGAGAACATAGGCAGTAACCTTTTCGATATCAGCCACAACAACTTCTTTCAAGATATGTCTCCAAAGGCAAAGGAAACAAAAGCGAAAATGAACTTTTGGGACTTCGTCAAGATCAAAAGCTTCTGCACAGCAAAGGAAACAGTCAACAAAACAAAGAGGCAACCCACGGAATGGGAGAAGATATTCGCAAATGACAGTACAGACAAAAGGTTGATATCCAGGATATATAAAGAACTCCTCAAACTCAACACACACAAAACAGATAATCATATCAAAAAATGGGAAGAAGATATGAACAGACACTTCTCCAATGAAGACATACAAATGGCTATCAGACACATGAAAAAATGTTCATCATCACTAGCCATCAGGGAGATTCAAATTAAAACTACATTGAGATACCACCTGACACCAGTTAGAATGGCCAAAATTAGCAAGACAGGAAACAACGTGTGTTGGAGGGGATCTGGAGAAAGGGGAACCCTCTTACACTCTTGGTGGGAATGCAAGTTGGTACAGCCACTTTGGAGAACAGTGTGGAGATTCCTCAAGAAATTAAGAACAGAGCTTCCCTATGACCCTGCAATAGCACTGCTGGGTATTTACCCCAAAGATATAGATGTAGTGAAAAGAAGAGCCATCTGTACCCCAATGTTTATTTCAGCAATGGGCACGGTCGCCAAACTGTGGAAAGAACCAAGATGCCCTTCAACGGATGAATGGATAAGGAAGATGTGGTACATATACACGATGAAGTATTATGCCTCCATCAGAAAGGATGAATACCCAACTTTTGTAGCAACATGGACGGGACTGGAAGAGATTATGCTGAGTGAAATAAGTCAAGCAGAGAGAGTCAAGTATCATATGGTCTCACTTATTTGTGGAGCATAACAAAGAACACGGTGGACATGGGGAGATGGAGAGGAGAGGGAGCTGAGGGAAACTGGAAGAGGAGATGAACCATGAGAGACTATGGACTCTGAAAAACAACCAGAGGGTTTTGAAGGGGCGGGGGGGTGGGAGGTTGAGGAACCAGGTGGTGGGTAATAGGGAGGGCACGTACTGCATGGAGCACTGGGTGTGGTGCAAAAACAATGAACACTGTTACGCTGAAAATAAACAAAAAAACAAACAAACAAAAAATCAGTGGGGTACCTGGGTGGCTCAGTGGGTTAAAACTCTGCCTTTAGCTCAGGTCGTGATCTTGGGGTCCTGGGATCAAGCCCCATGTTGAGCGCTCTGCTCAGTGGGGAACTTCCTTCCCCTTCTCTCTATGCCTGCCTCGCTGCCTACTTGTGATCTCTCTCTCTCTCTCTCTCTCTCTGTCCAATAAATAAATGAAATCTAAAAAAAAAAAAAAAAAAAAAAATCCTTCAATTAAGCCAATATAATAGATGCCCAGCCACTGGTCTTGGCCTTAAGGATCTAACAGTAAGCAGAGCAAGGTCTCAGAGCAAAGTTCCATGATCACACCATCAATAAATATTATACAGCATCAAACTGGAAAGCCCTTAACAAACATCTGGTCTGGGCCTTCTTTTTCCAGATAGGGACATTAAGCCCCAAAGAAAGGAGGAAGTTAGCCAAGACCACATGGTCACCAAGTGTCAAAACCATAGCTAGGTCTCAGGGTCCCTCCAGACCCAATACAAGCTCTCACTTTCTTACCCTTTATGATTTGGCAGAGATCCCCCCAGGCACTGCCCTGAGCTGCCCCAAGAAGCTTTTAGAGCTCCTGCAAAACATTTTGTTTTGTATCACACCTGTGGTGACAGCTGAGTTAAACTGAATGTTCACAGTCATTACACACAGAAACCTCACACAAGTCCCATCTATAAGGTTTCAGAATGAATCCAGTTTCCAAACTCTCCTCTCTCCAGCTCCTCATGTCTGTATATGGTAACCTTTAGAAAATGAGTCTAATAATTAGTCATCTTGGCTTAGTTAAAGACAACAGTATGTTCTCCAATTTCACTTTGTTTTTAACGAGAGTAATGCCAACGGTAATTTTCACCACGGTTAAAATATGCTTCTCAGTTGGTGCCTGCAGTTAACTGAGACAGCTCTGGTCCCTGCACCTGCCCGGTACTTCCCCATGGCTTACTCTTCAACCAGGCTGTGCCCCGACCCAGCTACCCCCTCCCTACTCTCATTCACATCTCACACCATTTGTGTACTGGACACTAGACTAGATGTTTTGTACTCATCATTACCTTTAATCATCTTTGCAAGGTACACTTTACTGTCTCATTTTGAAGATGGGAAATCTGAGAACCTGAAGGTACTGGTCCCTGTCTATTGCCCGAACCCCACGTCCAGCCACCCTCCCCTCTTTTCCTTGCACTCCAGCCATGCCAAGTTCTTGAAATTCCTCAAAGGCAGTGAGCTGGTTCTCACCTCAGGCCCTTTACACATGCAGTCTCCTCCCACCTGAGACACGCTTCCCCCTGACTCTTCACTTTGTTACTCCTACTCACCCCTCAGATATCAATTCAAACACAATTTCCTAAGGGAAAAATCCCTCACATATTCCTACAGTTAGTTCTTCACTCACATAACAGCCCAAACTCCTCTTCGTTCAAAGCAGCAATTTTAATTCGTGATTTCATATTTGTGGGATTATTTGCCATTTTCTGACTCCCCCACAAAAGCGCGAACTCCAGAATGAGGAGGACAGTGTCTGTCTTGTCTACCTACCTCTGTATCTCCACACCTAGAAAGCACAAAATAGGAGTTTAGTTACTATATTGGATGAATGTTGAACAATGGATGGTTGAGAAATGCTAAACAAAACCCTAAAACAAAACAAAGCAAAATCCAAAACCTTGTCACCCACCCAGGTAAGAGAAGATGCTAAAATGCAAGCCCTTCTAAATGCCCAAGCCCTTCTACCCTCCATCCTACTTATTGTGTGTGATAATCTTGTGCTCCCCACTGTGACACACCACACACATACACCACCCCCAGACTCTGACCCTGGAAGACTCGGCCCACTTCCCTGGAACAGAAGTTCACAAAACTCTCCAGGCCTCCTAACCTTGCTGTCTGAACCCTGACACCCCCATCCCCCACACCTGGAGCTTCAGAGGTACTGATTCAATGGGTCCAGAAGGGCCCCAAATCTGATGGCAAACCCCCAGGTAATTTTGAAGGGAGTGTATCCCAGACCTCCATTTGAGGGTCCCTAGACTAAAGTGAATCCAGAAGATCCCACATTTGGGAGGAGGGAACACTGCCAAGACCTCCACCCTCAAGGCCGCCAGACTGCTGGAGAAGCCGCCACAGAAGCTGGAGCCGTGCTGCCCTCTGGCGGTCGTGGTGGCGCTGCAGCTGCTGGGTTTCCCAGATGAAGTTGGCCACAAGGGTGCCCCTGGACCACTGCTGTCTCCCTCCCAGGCCTGTCCAGCACCTGCGGCCAGTCCTTGACTCTCAAAGACCTCTCGGGGACTAATTTTTCTCTTTATAAATGGAATATGGTGTCTCCCAAACGTCAGTTCTTTGGGTAATATCTCTTCAGCATTTTGTACATCTCATATAATACCTCATTACTTTTACTTTTTTTCTTTATAATTTTTTTTGAGAGAGAGAGAGAGAGAGCAAGGGAGGGCGTGCTGTAGGTGGGGAAGGGCAGAGGAAGAGGGAGAGAGAGAATCTTAAGCAGGCCCCCCACCCAGTCAGAGCCCCATGCAGAGCTCAATCCTATGACCCTGAGATCATGACCTGAGCCAAAATCAAGAGTGGGATGCTTTAACCAACTGAGCCACCCAGGTACCACAGGAGTTGCTCTTTTTAATTAAGTTATCTTACATACATACATATAAAGAAAAAATTTAAAAAAATTAGAAATTAAAAAATGTAATGTTTAGGGCGCCTGGGTGGCTCAGTGGGTTAAGCCGCTGCCTTCGGCTCAGGTCATGATCTCAGGGTCCTGAGATCGAGTCCCACATCGGGCTCTTTGCTCAGCGGGAGCCTGCTTCCTCTCCTCTCTCTCTGCCTGCCTCTCTGCCTACTTGTGATCTCCGCCTGTCAAATAAATAAATAAAATCTTAAAAAAAAAAAAAGTAACCCTCCTTCTCCTTCCACCCCTCCCATATCCCTCTCACACACTTGCTCTCAAGAAAAAAAAAAAAAAAAAAGGAAGACCAAAC
Source organism: Meles meles (assembly GCF_922984935.1). Taxonomy (NCBI): domain Eukaryota; kingdom Metazoa; phylum Chordata; class Mammalia; order Carnivora; family Mustelidae; genus Meles; species Meles meles. Next base: position 66,681,117 of record NC_060081.1, on the reverse strand, counting down.
ATAACAGATGTCACAATAAATGTGCACAGATTAAATTCAAGACTCAGGATGAATCCAAAACCAAAATCCAAATCTTTAGCCAAAAAATGAGATTTTCCTGGTATTTCAAGGTAGTATGCTAGAGGACCCAGAAACATCAAATCTTACCCCACCACCTTCCCTCCCTTAGGAAGTGCCCAAGGGACAGACGCTCCAAATACTAAAGGAAATGGAAAACAAGTTGCCACATTACTGTGATTGGGCTTGAGCCCTAACCAGAGGCTCCATGAAAACCCAAGTCCAGAACAAAGTCACCAGTATCTAGGTTGCCAGATACAGCAAGCAAAAAATGCAAGATTGTCGGGGTGCCTGGGGGGCTCAGTGTGTTGGTTGAGCCTCTGCCTTCGGCTTGGGTCATGATCTCAGGGTCTTGGGATGGAGCCCCACATCGGGTTCCCTGCTCAGCAGGAAGCCTGCTTCCCCCTCTCTTTCTCTGCCTGCCTCTCTGTCTACTTGTGATCTCTGTCTGTCAAACAAATAAATCTTTTAAAAAATGCAAGATTGTCCATTTAAATGTGAATTTCAGATAAACACCAAGTAGTTTTTTAGCATATATATGTCCCATGCAATATTTAAATTCTACTTGCAATAGTAAAGTATCATTGTTTATCTGAAATTCAAGTTTAACTGGGTGTCCTGTATTTTATTTCACAACCCAGCACACCATAACAGGTAAATGAGAAAATGAGAGCCAAAGAAGGGGAAGATGGCATACAACCCCCAGCCTGCCACACGACAAGGGATGTGGAAGACAAGTCGAGTGGATTTCTCAATCAGCAATCTGGCCAGTGCAGTCAGGAGCTCCTCCTGGGGAGATGTCAGTGCGAGCAAAGGGCAGCAGCTTTCCCTCCCTGTACTCACATAAATGCTGTTTACGAAAAGCCCACATGCAGTGAAATGCCACATAAAGGTTAAAAGTGAAAGGATTTCCAGATAACTGACAGTGGTATACACTTAACTGCTTTTTGCCAGATGCCAGCTGAAATGCTCAAAAGAAAAACACAGAAAAATCTGTGTTGGTGTGTAAACCTCGGACAAACCCAGACCACATGCTAGAAACCTTCAAGTGAGACATAATGCAAGGACAGGCCAAGCGGCAAAGGACTGATAGGGGGAGTGCTGGGGGAGAGCTGGATCTGGCCAGCTCCTTGTGAAACTATTGGTAGCTTGAAATTGGCCACAGTGGGAGTGTTTATACCATGGAAATTGGCAGATGCTACAAATCAGGGACTTTCTGTTGTTGTTGTTGTTGTTGTTGTTAAGAACTGGCTGTTAAACATTTGTTGGACTTCCCATGAGTACCAAATAAGAAGAAATAGATCTGTGAGTAAGCTAATAGGACCCTGGGGCAGAAGCAGTCAATGCCCCACCCAGATCCTTGGGAACCTCCAGTGAGTTCTGGCTAACCTCCAGTCTCCACATTTGTCCATGGCTCCGTAACTGCCCACCGCTCCGTAACTGCCCACGTTAGCAGATTAGAAGTACCAAGGAACTCAAAAACCCCCTGAAATAGTCCTCCAAGATGAGTCTCTTGGAAGTTGGTATAAACATGCTCCAGTTCCCTGACCCCTTGGGTGGGGCCATTCTGAGTTGTGTGGCTTTTTCCCTATTATTTCCCCAAAGGCCTCCAGATGCCCAGTGAGGTAACTAGATTAACCACATACACTTTAACCTTTGTAAATCTTTACTGGTTTCCATATATATTTTTCTAAATATACTTCTTGGTTTTTCTTATTATGGAAAAATATATACATTGACAGCTTTAGAAAGCATAGAAGATATACCATTACAGGGTTTGTCTCATTCTTTTTAAATATTTGTCCCTGCATACAGATGTGTATCTCACTTCCCTGCTCTCTATAGGCTTAGCTGCACTTCCTGAAGAAACTACTTGCATCTGAATCCTTGCTTCAGGCTCTGCTTCTGGGAGAAGCCAAGTGAAGACAGAGCCACATCCCCAGCAAGACTCCATGAAATGGACACGTTCAAAGCAGTAAGGAGTATGGAAGCTAATGTCACAGGGAAGCTGTAGGGGACCAACACTTGGTACTGGTGTTACCTCTGAAGCACAGCAGGGCTAGCTCATGGCACTGCAGGCTACAGCCCCACTTCAGACCCCCAGCTCTGGCGTTAGCATGAGATATGGGCTGTTCCTGTGGGTAGATGCACAAGGGGGGCCCTGCTAACTTCAGGCCACCAGTGCAAACTGAGAAACGTTAAGCACAACAGTGAAGTCACTGCCATGTAGCCTCACTCCTCCACTCAGTTCTTCAGACAATGGGGCCTCCAAGGTAACAAAGCAAAAGGACAGCAAACAGTCCAAAAGGACTGGCTGCGCTGAGTCTGGTAGAGCATCCTACAGAGACACACAGACATTCCCCCAGGCCGCAACGTCGTCTTCTCTAAAAATGAACAGAGAAGCAACTCAGGACTCATGATGAGTTCAGAGGTCCGAAGGGAAGGGCCTGAGGAAGGAATGAGTACTACGACCTTTCATAAATAGTTGTTCCTCAGGAAATAAGAGTAAATCTTAAAAACAGAATTCTCTGAAATGTGTTCCATGGAAAACTGGCTGCTCCAGATGGCAAGAGGCACCAAGAGAAACTGAGGCTTGGTACCACTGAGGTAAGTGAAGGTACACAGGCAGTTTCCCCAAGGACTTTCTGGATCATGCTGACAGACACCGTGACTCCCCACAAGGGGGACCCAATGTGCCAGTTCCCTGAGTGATGTGAAGGACGCACGTTCCAGCTTCATTTAATAAATACACACAGAGAAGACATTTAGTTCAAACATCTGCAAGGAAGTGACTGAAACTGATGACATTCTAGGCCAAAAGGAAAGCCTCAGAGATCTAATAAGCAATCCTCTTTGGTCACATTATCTGACTACAATGCAACAAAAACAGAAATTAAACAAAAAGGATGAATGAAAGAAATTAAATCACTTGAAAACTTATACCTAAATAAGCCAAGGTAGGGAACAAAACTGTAGTGATAGGCCATTCAAATGTAAGGACAACTGGATCTCCACATAGCAAAACTCGTGGAATGTAACCAGTCACTGCCTGAAGCTCTAAATGTTTTTGTTGTAAAACAAGGAAAACTGAAAGTAAATGAAGCATCCAACTCAAGAAGCTAGAAAATAAGCAACAAGATAAACTCAGGGAGAGCATTAAAAGTTAAGGTTGGGTGCCTGGGTGGCTCAGTGGGTTAAGCCTCTGGCTTCCGCTCAGGTCGTGATCTCAGGGTCCTTGGATGGAATCCCGCATCAGGCTCTCTGCTCAGCAGGGAACCTGTTCTTCCTCTCTCTCTCTCTCTCTCTCTGCCTGCCTCTCTGCCTACTTGTCATCTCTCTGTCAAATAAATAAATAAAATCTTTTTTAAAAAAGTTAAGATAAAAGTTAATGAACTAGGCAACATAAAAATCAGTAGAACTGCTCAATCCAAGACTCAGCTCCTTGTAAAGATCTGAGGTAGCTAGACTTGTAAAAATCCAACAAAGGGAGGGAACAGGAACTGCATGAGAGAGAGAATTTAAAAAATTAGATAAAAATTAGAAAAGTAAACTTAACCAGAGAGGCGTTTTCAAATTATAAGAGAATACTAATTACACACAGCATGCTAGTATATCTAGAATGTTCAATGGGGAATGCATGTGTATTTGTCTGCTCAGGCTATGTAACAAAATACCAAAGACTAGGTGGCTTTAACTACAAAAGTTCATTTTCTCACCATTCTGGAGGCTGGAAGTGCGGGCAGGGTTGGTTTCTGGTGGACCTCTCTTCCTGGCTTGCAGACGGTCCTTTTCTTGCTGTGTCCTCACATGGCCTCTCCTCTGTGCCCCTGTGGAGAGGTATCTCTGGGGCCTCATTCTCTTATTATAAGGACACCAGTCCTATTGGAAGAGGGCCCCACCCTGTGATTTCATTTAACTTCCCTAAAGGCCCCTCCAAATATCATCCCATTGAAGTTAGGGCTTTCACATATGAATTTAGAGGGGGTTGGGGGACACAATTCAGGCCATAACACCATGCTTTTCTAGAAAAATGACAATTTCCAAGAGAAGTAGAAAACCATGGAACCAAATTGAACATGGACACAGAACTATGTCCCAAAAAGGTGAGTCAGAGTTTAGCAGACAAGTTCTGTCAAACTGTCCAAGAATGTTCCTAGGCTGTTTAACTACCCAAAAAGCAGAAAAAGATGTGTTCCAACTCATGTTACAAATCCAGCGCAGCCATGGCACATAATCCCGACAGACATAACCAAAACTTCACTTTTTCAAAATCAAGTCTTCAAATCAAAGGAGCTAATGGGAGCCCAGTGGGCTGAGATTCGGGCAGCCTTGAGCAAGGAGCAGCCCACAGAAGGTGGCGTGGGGGAAGCCCGGGTCTGAGCTCAAGTGTTCAGGGGGTTTACCCAGGCTGTCCACACCTGTCTGCTGGACATGCAGGGAGACACTGGGAGCCAGAAATAGAGTGGCCCGACCACCCCAGTGCCACATACACACGAGATGAGTTTGGCATATTTGGGATATCCCCCATCCTGGAGGATGGTGCCAGATCAAAGGACACAGAGGTCACAATGACTGCTAAGGGGTATGAGGAGGAGGTCAGCTTGGCTCAGTGTAAGAAATCTATAGCAGAACTCTCTAGGGGGTAGAGAGCTCCCTGTCATCATAGGACCACCCTCCAGGGATGTTCCAGAAGGGATGACACCCCTGGGAGAAGCCAGTATTGATGTCAGGTATCTCTCCAACAAGTCTGTAACCCTAATCTTTTAATGGCTTTATCCCACCCCTTAATGACAACTGCTGACTTAGCTGGCCAAGATACACAATTGTTCATTTTTAGAAAACGTTGTTGCCGCATGCTCTGAGACCTTCTCCATGCCTGCATTACCATCTGTCAGCAGCATGTCTCAAAATGCTATGTGTGGGAGGGGAAGGAGCAGAATCTGACCTCACTTGCATTACTGGTCAGGTAAATGCAGACAGGCCTGGGAAGTGCCAGTCAGATAGGTGGGTCTGTATCCCTCACTCCTTTTGAGTTGCCATGGTGAGCAACCTGTCAGGTCCCAGGCTCAAGAGCAGAAGCTGGGAGAAGGCTTCAGGCTTGAGGACCATTCAAGACATCCATTAGAAGCATTAGAAGCCCGGCTTCCCTCTCTCCATAATGGACTAAATGTTGGCCTGCCACACTAATGGGTGGTTGGCCACAAAGAAGCTATAAGGGTGAAAGCCCTGTTCCTTATTATGTGGATTTCAATGACAGGTGAAGTGCTTTTATCATCTCCATTTGCACACATACACATGCCTGAATTACTCGGTGCCTGGGTCAGCCCTGGTCATGAGCATGAAAAAGGCTATGGGACTAGGAACTGAAAAAGCACTGTCAGCATCGCCCACACACACTGTGCCAGGCTTTGGGGGTATGGAAAAGCAGATGCCAAATCACCTGTTGAGTCCTAGCAGGGCCAATGTCATACCTGATCCAATATTGGGTTGCAAGCTTGGAGAAAATAGGCGCTCCATCCCATAAACTGTATGGAAGTTACAATTTACCAAGGATACTTTCCCAGCAAAGTATACCAGGATATATCCCTGGGGGGATGGGGATTAGGGGTAGAAGGAGCATGACTCTATGAGCCCCTCATTCCTCACAGCAACAGGTTGGTTGGCGGCACTGGAAGGCCCACCATCCTAGAGTAGGCTCCTGCCAGAAGTCAATGAGCCCCCAGTGAGCACTGACCAAGTTGTTTAGCTCCCCAGTCTAAGCTAGGACTTTGGGTTTTCTCTTTTTGGTGGAGGGGGAGTATGTGTGGAGAAAAGGAAAACAAACTGGTGACAAGGAGAGGCAGGACATTCTTAGGACCTTCTTTTTTTTTAAAGATTCTGAGTAATCTGTACACCCAACGCGGGACTTGAACCTACAACCCCAAGATCAACAGTCCCACATTCCACCAATTGAGACAGTCAGGTACTCTTTTTCGGACTCTGAACAAAGTTCCTATTCTCCTCTTTGTGACTATGCAATAGGACTGTGCCTCTTTGACCCTGCACCTTAGGTGTGGCCCTGAGACTTGCTTTAGACAATGAGATGTCAGTGGAAGTGACATGTATCATTTCAGTGGAAGTATGAGAATAAGGTAGAAGCAATATTTGAAAAGACAATGACTGAACATTTTCCAAAACTAATGAAAGGTACTAATCCACAGATTCCAGAGGTCTAAAAGTAAAAACAAAGAAATTAATAAATAAAAAGAGACCCGCATGTCAACATCATAGTGAAACTACAGAAAAACCAAAGATAAAATCTCTTTAAAACAGACATATGAAAATAAACAGATTACCTTCAAAAGAAATTAGGTGATGATGGAATTCTGAATTCTCAACCACAGTGGGGGCTGGAAGAAACTGGACTCTGCTTCAGTGGGAAGAAAAGAAATAGCACAAGTACACTCCATTAAGTCATCCTTCAAGAATGAGGATGAGATGGGGCACCTGGGTGGCTCAGGTCATGATCTCAGGGTCCTGGGATCAAGCCCCGCATTGGGCTCTCTGCTTGGCAGGGAGCCTGCCCACCCCCCACCCCCACCCCACCCCCGGCCTGCCTCTCTGCCTACTTGTGATCTCTGTCTCTCTGTCAAATAAATAAATGAAATCTTAAAAAAAATAAGAATTAGGGGTGCCTGGATGGCTCAGTGGGTTGAGCCTCTGCCTTCAGCTCGGGTCATGATCCCAGGGTCTTGGGATTGAGCCCCGCATCAGGCTCTCTGCTCAGCAGGAGGCCTGCTTCTCTTCCTCTCTCTCTCTGCCTGCCTCTCTGCCTACTTGTGATCTCTGTCTGTCAAATAAATAAACAAAATCTTAAAAAAAAAAGATTTAAATAAAAAATAAGCATGAGGATGAGATAAACACATTTTCAGATAAAACTGAAAGGGTTCATCATGAGAACATTCTAAAAAGTAAATTTCTAGTGAAAACATAGTGATCCCATGTGGCAGGTCTGAAACACACGTTAGCAGAGAGGAGTCAACATGAGGACAGTTGTCCACAAACTTGGACCATGTCAAATGATAACAGCAATGTTGTTTTGGGAACTTCTTAAAAATTAGGCTTAAGGGGCATCTGAGCGGTTCAGTGGGTTAAGTGTCTGCCTTCAGTTCAAGTCATGATCCCAGCGTCCTGGGATCGAGCCCCACATCAAGCCCCACATTGGGCTCCCTGCCTAGTGGGGGGCCTGCCTCTCCCTCTCCCTCTGCCCCTGCCCCCCACCTTGTGCTCTCTCTCTCTCTCTCTCTCACTTGCTCTCTCTCAAGTAAATAAAATCTTTAAATAAATAAAATTAGGCTTAAAATAATAACATAATAAGTTAGAAGGGAAGTAAATGTAGAAAAAATCCTGTATTATTTGGAAAAAGGATGAAACTATTATGAACTCTAAACCTTGAGAAGTTATTTACAAATGTCTTAATTTGTAAAGTAACCACTAAATGATTAGAGAATGTAGAACTTACAAAATCATGGGGGAAGTGGGATTTTTTAAAATTATCTATTTAAAATCAGGGAGGAGAGGCACCTGGGTGGCTCAGTGGGTTAAAGCCTCTGCCTTCGGCTCAGGTCATGATCCCAGGGCCCTGGGATCGAGCGCCACATAGGGCTTTCTCCTCGGCAGGGAGCCTTCCTCCCCCTCTCTGCCTGCCTGCCTCTTTGCCTACTTGTGATTTCTGTCAAATAAATAAAATGTTTAAAAAATAAATAAAATCAGGGAGGAAAAGAGAAAAAATAAAACCAAAGCATTGATTAGGAAGCATGAAATAATATAGTAGATTTAACCCCAGATATATAAGGAATTATATTAAACATATAAGTTTAGAAACAGTTAAATGACAACTGACATGCCACAAACAATTTTGAATGGCAGCTTTTCTAAAAGCCATCCTGCCCCTTGAAAGTGAGGGACAAGTAGCCTTTTGCTGATGACTCAAGCTGCCCATTGTGACCTTTCATGACTGCTCCTTGACATCACACAGCAGACCTCTCAGACTCAAGGGCGGCAGGCTTGTACCTTCTTTACCTTCCTGTGGGGCAGCTGTGGTTTTCTGGCTCTTGCTTTATATGGTTCTTCTGTCTCACCTGCCATTTGTAACCCGGTCTCCGTGCAGCTGCCCCTGACAGTTCCTGTCCTTTTCCTAACCCACCACTCATGGTCACAGAACGCAGGAAGCATGAATTGTTAAGAACCTGGCTGACAGAGCTCTAAGGGCCAACTCTGGGCAGAGGACAGCTCCATCCTCCTTACCAAAGGGTTTTTCCATGAGGGGCATTTCATTTTGACTCTGGGAAGTGAGCTCCTCTGCTTCAAGAACAATTTCTCATGGAACCCGAAGTCTTAGAAATCTGCCCTTACAACCCTCACCACCGAGTCCCGCTCAGCAGATTTCAGTACCACCTGGCATCGTGCAGGAGGAAGAACCCCAAGAAGGCCAAAAAGATGGCCAGCTGCAAATACAATGCCTGCCACGTGGTCCCCATCAAGAAGCTGGAGGAACATGAGGCGGCCTGTATCAACAGAAGCACAGTGGAGGAGGAGGACGGCTTGCACCCCCTGAAAGCTAGCCTTCCAAGTTCAGAGCAGAATGGAAATGCCCTTCCAGGGCCCCCCTGGCTCCCCGGTTCTGATGTCTGGAATGTCGATGGCACTAATTGCCATCCCATGTTTGTCCTTAAGACTTTTGTTCCCCAAAAGCTTGTCTGTGAAAGCGATACAAGAGAGTCAGAGAGAGAAGCCCACCCCCCATCCCTGACCACCCCCCAGAAGACCCTCAGACCAGGAAAGTAAACCACCAGCAGCAGAAAGGAGCCACTCGCCTCTTATGTGCCTAAAAGAAGATGCAATTCACCCAAATAAAAGCATGCAAAGTGAACCACCTGGGCTACTTTTTTTTTTTCTTCCCCGTGTAGCAATTGGTAGAGGTCTAAGGCTGGCAGGACATTCTGCTGGCAAAGACGGGGCAAACAGGCACTTTCATAACACCACGAGAATGTAAGCTGGTAAGCCTCTGTGGGGGGGGGGGCAGTTTGGCATTAGTTGTAAAAATCACCAGTGTGCTCTGCTTCCAAGAACTATGCCACTTCTAGGAATTCATCCTGTGAGTATGGTCACACTTGCGGGAAATGAGGTAAGTACAAGGTTACCCAGTGCCATGTTATTTGTAGCAGTACAGGTCAGAGTCAGAAATGGTCTAAATATACCTTAGGGGAGGGACTGATTAAATGAATGATGGTCCAGCCATACAAAGATGTAGTATGCTGCCATGAGAAAGGGTAAGGAGGCTCTTCCTGGACTAGCTTGGGAGGACTAAAACACAGTGTTTAACTCAGACATCAGCAAACTTTTTCTCTAAAAGGCCAGAGTAAACATTTTAGGCTTCACAAGCCAAATGTTCTCTGTCACAACTCTTCAGGTCTGCTTTGGTGGCATGCAAGCAGCCACAGACAGTACGCAGACACATGACGATAACTTCCAATAGAACCATTTCTAGAAACTGGTAACAGGCTTGAAGTGGCCTATGAGGAGCATAGTTTGCCACCCCCTGGCTTAAATGAGAAAAGCCAAGTCTGGAACACACTGTATATGCTACAATTTTTGCAGAATTGTGAGAGAGAACGTGTATACGTATGTGCTTGTATTTCCATAAAATTTCTCTCAAGGGCACGCTAGAGCAGGTGTCTGCCCACAAAGCCTACAATGTCTCCTATCTGATCCCTTACAGAAAAAGTTGACTGGTCTCTTCCCTAACAACTTATCATCTCTCCCCTGGGAAGAGAACTAGGGGAGAGAGAATTGACTATAGACTCTTGAGTATCTGGTATTTATTTTATCCACAGGGAGACAAAAAAAGAAAAATGTTTAATCCTCTGGTTTATGTTACACCTCACTGTGTCTCATGAACATTGAAAACCCTGCCCGCTTTTGCTCTGGAACCCTCCCCTCAGAAAACCACACACCAACGCAATGCTATCTGGAATTCTAAAAGGATTCACAGACCAAACTCATCTGTCGTTATTTCATATGTAAGAAACTCAAGACTAAAAATGGAAGGTCCCAAAATGGTAGTCATATTAACTGTTGAGGAAGATTAAGATGAAATGGTGATGCCTCAGAAGGCTGGCTGGTTCATGATGGTTGGCACTCATGACTCTTCCCTCCCTCGTGACCCTCAACAAAGGCATACCTCAGCTGCACTTTAGCCAACAGTCTATATAACAGTTGGGTTCTCAGAGGAGAAAACACTGGAATAGGTTAGATCTTCTTGCTCATCTTGTGTCAGTTTCAATCATCTGCCACAGAGTGTGGCCTGCAGCCCTTCAGTGCCTTTTACATGTGAATACCGATTCTGGCCAAAAAATGAAAATCCACTTTCTTAACCAGCAAGAGACTAACTCTTTTGAAAGCATTTAAGGATGAAATTTTAACTAAGTTATTTTTAAGTAATCATAATTTTGCCACTTCTGGGCCCTTCAATTCTTTCTACAAAGTGTGAAATGAAGATTTCTTCTTACAAAAAAAAAAGCAGAAGAAGAAGTTCTAGGTGTTGGCTTTAGAAACACCATGATTAATAAAGTACACGAACTAGAAAACTGTCTATGGGAAGCAGGAGAAATAAAGTGATCCATAGGATGCACATCTGTAAACCACAGACCACCAGGACCAGGAAAAGGAAAAAAGTAACTTGGTTTGGGGCGTGAATGAAACAAATTGGTCATGAGTTAATCATTGTTGAAGCTGAGTCATAAATTTTACTATTGTCTCCATTTTTATATAACTCTGAAATCTTCCATTTCAGGTCTTTTAGGGGCGCCTGGGTGGCTCAGTGGGTTACGCCTCTTCCTTCGGCTTGGGTCACGGTCTCAGGGTCCTGGGATCGAGCCCCGCATCAGGCCCTCTGCTCAGCGGGGAGCCTGCTTCTCTCTCTCTCTGCCTGTTCTCTCTGCCTATTTGTGATCTCTCTCTCTGTCAAATAAATAAATAAAATCTTTAAAAATAAATAAATAATAAAAGGTCTTTTAAAATACATGTATATTTATTAAAAGCAATGTGGGATCCCAGATTGGATCCTGGAACAGAAAAAGACACGAAAAAAAAAACAAAACAAAAAAAAAAAGAAAAAGAAAAAGAAAAAGACACGAGAGGAAAAACTGGTGAATCCAAATAAAGTCCATAGTTTAGTTACTGGTATTATACCAATATAAACTTCTTCTGTTAAATGCACAATGTTTTTGTAAGATGTTAACGTTAGGGAAAGCCAGGTGGAAAGTATATGGGAACTCTTTGTACTTTCTTTGCAAGTTTTCTGTAAACCTAAAATGATTTCAAAACAAAAAATTTAAACACACACAGAGCAAAGAGCAACAAAATAGCCAGGATTGAAGCCCAGCTCCACTTCTTCCTAATGCTGGATCTCCAGCACAACCCAACATTTGTGCGACTCTGTTTCTTCATCCACAAGGTAGGGATGACAAATTCCCAGGACTATGTGGAGGATTAAGGGATTTAACACATGATAAAGTCAGGACAACTGTCTAGCATACAGGAAGCTGTCAGCCAATGTTCCCTACTAGTAGCAGAAATGGAGGTGGTATTACTTAGTGAAAAGAAAATGTAATGAGGTGAGAGAAACAATGATGAGTAAGTGAATATTTAAAATATGTACACAGGGGTGCCTGGGTGGCTCAGTGGGTTAAGCTCTTGCCTTGGGCTCAGGTCATGGTCTCAGGGTCCTGGGATCAAGCCCCGAGTCAGGCTCTCTTCTAAGCAGGAAACCTGCTTCCCCCTCGCTCTCTGCCTGCCTCTCTGCTTGTGATCTCTCTCTGTCAAATAAATAAAATCTTCAAAAAAATAAAATAAAATACATACACAAAGTTAATAATCTGAGAAAATCATCCATTTTTCATTTAAAATTATAAAACAAAACAACGAAAATGGGCCAGGAAAGGGCATCATTCAGAACAGAAACAGCAACAAATATGCATACTGAAAAGTTTTAAATAGCCTCTAAAATCAGAGAAATATTTTTTATGTAATTTAAACCAGGCAAACGGAGAAAACAGACCAGATTACAGAAAACTATCAATTCAATTAAGAAAAAAAGGGGAAACCGCAAAATAAAATGGTAGAAATCAATCCAAATATGTCAATAGTCATATAAATGAAAGCACAACTTCTCCCACCTATTTAAAAAACATTCATTTATCTCTCTAAACCAAATACATGTCTATTCTGAGCAGTATTAACCAATAACTTCAAGCCAAAGATAGAGGTAAACATATGAAATGTGTGCCGCTGCCACCACCTCCCATGCATATAACAGACATAACTAATCAATCACAGCACTTTCCTGAGCCCGGATAATATTTTCTGAATCTTTCCCAACACAGGATGCCATTATGCAGAGAGAGAAGTAAGCTCTCTCTTGACAGATCCCTCTGTAGGCAAGTTTTGCACTTGGCCCACTGACCCACATGGCCTGACTTGAGGTGTTTCAGGAAAAATAAGGAATAAGAGAGCTTAAGAAAAACTCCTGCCTGGACATCAGGGAAGAAAGACCAGGCAAGAAAGGAATATGTTATAAATTCCTGGGCTGGATCTCAACAGCTGTTCCCTCTCAGTCCTCATTCCTCACCCCTCCTGGGCCAGTCTCTAGAGAACATCAGCTACAAGCCACACGCTTACCAAGAGCATCATAAAAACATTTGTTAGCAGTGATGGTGATCACAGCAAGCTAGTGCTGGGCTGGGCACCAGTGGCTGAATCACAAAGGAGAGCCCATGGCCAGAGGAAAGCTCCCACTAGCCCTGGGCAGCAGGCAAGCTTTCCAGGTTCACGTCGAGGACTCCTGGCAAAGGGAGAGTCTATTAGAAGAGCTTGTGTCCTAGGGCAGAGGGAGCTCTGGCATGGCAGAGGAAGGAGGAAAGAAAGGGAAGCTACACTGGGACCAGGTGCCTTGCAGATATTGTTTTATTAAGATCTGTAACAACAGGGATGCCTGGGTGGCTCAGTCATTAAGCTATTCATTAAGTGTCTACCTTTGGCTCAGGTCATGATCCCAGGCTCCTGGGATCAAGCCCCACGTCAGGCTCCAGGGAGCCCTTTTATCCCTCTCTTTCTGTGCCCCCACCCCCTGCTCCTGCTCTCTCTCAGATAAATAAAAAAATTTTTTAAAGATCTGTGACCCAAAAAAAGAACGATAAAAGATCTGTGACAACAAAGTGGCAACTATTTTTCTTTCCAATATACAGACAAGAAAAGTGAGTCTCAGAGAAGCTACATAACATGCTTTGGTTCACAAAGCAAGTGGCCTAATGAATTTGAACCTAACCCCAGTAATTCCATACTAAATATGTATGAACCGGTAATTGTATATGAGCTCACCAAAAGATTAGGACAAGCTTTTTACAACAGCTCTATTTACAATAGCCAATCCAGAAACTTTCCCTATGTCCTTCAGGAGAATGGGTAAATTCTGCAAAAACCCTATCATGGAATTCTATATACTCATGAGGTTGAACAAACTGTAACTACCCAAATCAACATGGGTAAATCTTATGTAATATGAAAGTCCATTTACACAATGTTTTTTTGTTTAAAGAAAAAAAAAAAGGCAAAACAGATGCCTGGCCGACTTGGTCGGTAGCGCACAGGACTCTTGATTTAGGGGTTGTAAGTTTGAGACCCATGCTGGGTGTAGAGATTACTTAAAAGTAATCTTCTAAAAATAAAAACTAAAATTAAAAAAAGGCAAACCAAATCTATGGTGTTTGAGGTAAGGAGGGGGTCTCTGGGGTGCTGGTCATGTACTATTTCTTGATATGGGTGCTGGTTACATGACTGTGTTCAATCTGTGAAAATTCAACCAGCTATACACTTGGGATTTATGCATTTTGCTCTCTGTATGTTGAACTTTTACAAAAAATCTTTAAAAACTGAACATATGCTGCAGAACCTGGATGCCTCAGTCCTTTAAGCATCCATCCAACACTGGATTTCAACTCAGGTCATGGTCTCAGGGTTGTGAGATCAAGCCCCATGCCAGGCTCCCCAGTTGTCGAGGACGTCTGCTTCTCTCCTTCTCCTTCTGCCCTTCCTCCCTCTTGCTTGCACACACACTCGCTGTCTCACTCTAAAATAAATCTTAAGGCGGCGCCTAGGTAGCTCAGTGGGTTAAAGCCTCTGCCTTCAGCTCAGGTCATGATCCCAGGGTGCTGGGATCAAGCCCCACATCAGGCTCTCTGCTCAGCAGGGAGCCTGCTTCCTCCTCTCTCTCTCCCTGCCTCTTTGCCTACTTGTGATCACTGTCAAATAAATAAATAAAATCTTTAAATAAATAAATAAATAAAATCTTAAAAAAGAAAAAAACTGAACCCATACCTGTTAGGGTCCGTGATCAAAGGAACGAGACTGACACAAAGCGAAAATCAAGCAAAGCTTTATTTCCTGCCAAGCATCGAAAATCAAACCGACCAGTCGGGGCCATCTCTTACGAAGAGGTGACGACGACGAGGATGCCACTCCTGACAACAAAGTAGCGATGACGATGAGGACAACAACCCAGATGACACAGACTCTGCTCCCCATGATGCCACTCCGACAAGACCAGTCCCCAGATGAGGCCGCTCTGGACGAGGCCACATGCTGGATGAAGGCCGCTCCCGATGACGAAGAGGCTGCTCCGGACCAGGCCGCTCACCGATGAGGCCGCTCCCCGGAATGACACCGCTCTGGCGAGGCCGTTCCCACGAGGCCGCGGCTTGGGGTGGCGAGGCCGCTCGTGGCGGCGCCGCTGCTCGGGGCGGTGCCGATCCCAGCAATGCCGCTCCCGATGACCCCGACGCTATCACTCCTACAACTACCCTAACAGCTCCCAAGGGCTACTCTAACAGCTAATCTAACTCCTCCTGCTACTCTAATGGCTATTCTAACTCCTCCTACTTCTCTAACGGCTATTCTAACTCCTCCTACTTCTCTAATGGCTATTCTAACTGCTATCCTAACGGCTAATCTAACTCCTCCTGCTACTCTAATGGCTAATCTAGCTCCTCCTACTTCTCTAGGGGCTATTCTAACTCCTCCTACTTCTCCCCCCACCCCCCGCAGCCTCACAGACTAACCTTTATAGAGGTGGTTGAGCCCGGCCCACACACAGGTGGCCAATGAGATTTCAACTCACCACAGTTAATATTTGCTCACCCCACTGATTGGATATGGCTATCTGGCCTGGCCCACCCCTAAATCTGGGGTTTACAAGTAAGTTCCTCTGGCTAACCAGGCCCCTACATTCCCCGCTTTTCTTTGGAAATTAGCCAAATCCTTGACTTTTCAGCCAGTTCTATGTTCTCCTGTTGTAAGTGGGTTATATTGAGCATGTAAGACTAACATTTTTATCACTCCAATTTTCTTTGGTACAAATGACATTAGGGTGTTTATAATACAGGGGCCAAAAAGTAACAGTAGTGCACAGTTGGCTGATGAGTTAGCCATTCAACGCTTTGTAAACCTTTTCCATTTTTCCTAATTCCGTTCATCTAATTTCCCACCTATACTTTACATAAACAGGTAACAATAGGAGCAACAATAAACTCACAGTTTTTTAGTCTTAGCTTTAGTCCATGGTCAGTGGGGTCCATCAGCTGCAGCTTCCATCTCTTCCATCCGTCCTCATCCTCAGCTCGTTTGACGTGACCCGTGTGAATCCAGGCCCTGATGCCTTCTACTTTTACTGCCACGGGGGTGGTCAGGATAACAGTAAATGGTCCCTTCCAGCGCGGCTCCAAGTTTCCCCCTTGATAGCGACATATCCAAACCAAGTCTCCGGGTTGGTAAGGATGTGGTTCCACCTCCATCTCTGTCCCAGTGTGGGCAGTCCAGATCCCCGAGTGGGCTTTTTTAAAGACAGACTGTAATGCCTGCAGTGACTGGAGTACAGACTGATCAGTCATTTCTGCTAGGGCAACCTCTTGTAGTCAAGGACAGAGAGGGGGGGTCTCCCAAACATTATTTCAAATGGGGTCACCTTGCTTTAATAGGGTGTACATTGTGCCCTGAGGAGGGTGAAAGGAAGGAGATCCACCCACCCACCTCCAGTCTCCAGAATTAGTTTTGTCAAGGTCTCTTTAAGAGTCCAGTTCATTCTCTCTACTTGCCCAGAACTCTGGGGCCGGTAGGCACAATGTAGTTTGTTTGCAATTAGTGCCCATAACCTTGGCCAATGCCTGTGAGACTGAACTCACAAATGCAGGGCCATTGTCTGACCCGATTGCGAGAGGCAGCCCAAACCTAGGAATTATTTCTTCTAGTAGCTTTTTGGCTACCACTCCTGCTGTCTCATGTTTGGCGGGAAAAGCCTCTACCCAGCCTGAAAAGGTATCTACAAAAACTAACATGTACTTGTGCCCATATTTTCCAGGTTTCATTCCTGTAAAATCTATTTCCCAATAAATTCCTGGTTCCTCACCTCTTTCTCTTTTCCCTCTTCCCATTTTAGTTCTTCCCACATTAACTGCCTGGCATTGAGCACATCTATCAACTACATCCTGAACCATACGCCCTAATTTAGAAACCTGGAACTGCTTGCCTATAAGCTCCTTGAGTTTGTGTATCCCCAAATGAGTACCCTGATGTATCTGGTCTACTAACTTTTTGCCTAGTCTTCGAGGAAGAATTATTTTTCCTGCTTTAGTCTTAGGCCAGTCCCCTTCATAGTCCAATTTAACCCATTTCTGTAAATACTTTAAATCTTCTTCTGAATAGTTTGGTTTTTCTGGTAGGGCTGGAGCTGGGAGTGTAACCAGTTCTTGCACTGTTTCTCAGGCTGCTTGCTTTGCGGCTTGATCTGCTAATTGGTTTCCTTTTGAAATCAGATCAGTCCCCTTTTGGTGTCCTGGGCAATGCATAACGGCCACCTCTTTTGGGTCCCAAATAGTCTGGAAGAGAGCCAATATTTCTCCTCTGTTTTTAATTCCTTTTCCTTCTGCTGTTAATAGGCCCCTTTCTTTAGAAATAGCCCCATGTATATGGAGAGTAACAAAGGCATACCTGCTGTCCGTATAGATGTTGGCAGATTTTACCTTTGGCCATCTGCAGTGCCTTAGTGAGCACAATCAGTTCCGCTTTTTGTGTCGAAGTTCCATGTGGCAGGGCTGCTGTCCAGAGTTTCTGCTCAGGAGAAACCACCACAGCCCCCACATACCTCTTTCCATTGACCATGTAGCTACTCCCATCTGTGAACAGAGTCATCTTGGCATCCGGGAGGGGAATGTCTCTGAGATCTGGCCTTATTCCTGTGACTTGGGTTAGGACCTCCCCGCAGTCATGTGGATGGTCAGCCAGCTCCTCTGGCAGCAGCATGGCTGGATTTTCACCGCCAGGGGCCAGAAGGTCACTCTTGGTTCGTTGATGAGGAGGGCCTGATACCCTGTCACTCAGGCGTTTGTCATCCATCAGTCTGGTGGAGTCCAGAGAAGGCCCTCGATAGCGTGGGTGGTGGTCAAGATGAGATTTTGACCCAATTTCAATTTACTTGCATCCTTGACCAGGAGGGCCGTGGCAGCAATTATGCAGAGGCAAGAGGGGAACCCAGCCACTACTGGATCTAGTTTCTTGCTAAGATAGGCTACTGGCCTTTGCCAAGGCCCCAGAGTCTGAGTCAAAACTCCTTTGGCCACCCCTGCTTTTTCATCCACATACAAGTGGGAGGGCTTGGTAACATCTGGGATGGCCAATGCTGGGGCACTCAGTACAGCTGTTTGTAATTCCTGAAATGCTCCTTCTGCTCAGCTGTCCACTCTATCATAGTGAGCCCCCCCTTTCGCCAGTTCGTAGGAAGGTTGGGCAATCTCCGCAAACTGCAGTATCCACAGCCTACAGTAGCCCACCGTCCAAGAAACTCCCTCACTTGTCGGGACATGGTGGGGCGGGGCTATCAGTTGATCACCTGTTTCCTGGACTCAGACAGTGAACACACTCCCTCGTGGAAATCAAAGCCTAGATATGTGGCGTGGCTCTGACAGAGCTGTGCTTTCTTTGCTGACACCCAATACCCTTTTTCCTGCAGAGTCTGTAAGAGAGCTCTCATTCCCCCGCAAACATGACTCATAGTCCTCAGTGGCTACTAGTAAGTCATCAACAGACTGTAACAGAGTGACTCCCGGGTTGGAGGTTCTGTACTCATGCAAATCCTCGTGCAGGACCTCATCAAAAAAATGGTGGGTGAATTCTTGAATCCTTGGGGAAGTCTTGTCCAGGTGAGCTGGCCTTGGAACACTTCCTGTGGGTCAGACCACTCAAAAGCAAAGAGGGGCTGAGATTCCCTTGCTAAAGATATGCAGAAAAATGCATCCTTGAGATCTAAGATGGTATACACAGTTCTTTTGGGGCCCAGGAGGGAGAGTAGGGTATAGGGGTTAGGCACTGTTGGGTGGATATCTTCAACCCATTTATTAACTTCCCGCGATTCCTGAATGGGTCAGTACTCCCCAGTCTCGGCCTTTTTGATGGGCAGCAAAGGTGTGTTCCATGGAGATTTGCAAGGACCTAGGATCCTGTCTCCTCGGAGGTGGTTAATGTGTTTTCTGATCCCTTCCTTTGCTTCCTGGGGAAGGGGATACTGCCGAATGTGAACAGCGGTAGCCGTCGCCTTTAATTGTACCACCACTGGAGGTTGTCCCCTGGCCAAGCCAGGGGGCTTCCCTTCTGCCGAGACCTCGGGAAACTTGACCTGTAGGATTTGGAGAAGGCTCCCCCACTTTGTCTCCTCTGGTTTTGAGACTGGCTCGTAAAGGAGGTATTCATCTACTGCTGCCATAAGCACCTGTACAGTGGGTTGTCTCAAGGTTACAGTTATGTCTCCTTCCGAGAACGGAATGCCAGCTCATAACTTGTGGAGGAGATCTCTTCCCATCAAGTTATATGGGGCATTAGGGAGGACCAAAATTCGATGTTTAACTACTCCTGAGGCCAAATTTAAAGTCCTTTCTGTTGTCCATTTTTGTCTCTCTGTGCCATTTGCTCCTTGTACCCAAACTTCCTCTCCAGATAGTTTTCCCATAAGTTTAAGTAATGATGAAAACTGGGCTCCCGTGTCCACCAAAAAAATCAATTGATTTCCCCTCCACTTTAGTTTTTACTCTGGTGGCCAGCATTGCCGACTTCCTTCTGGGGCACTCCCTGGCCCAGTGTCCTTTTTCCTTACAGTAAGCACACTGATCTGAATCTAAGTCTTCCCACCTGCCTTCTCTGTGCTTAGGCTTTTCCTTCCATTTACTATCCCCTACCTATCTCATGTAATGCCAAAACCTTAACCAGCTTTTTGTCTGTTTTCATCCTCCTGTGCATCCCTGTTGTTAAACACCTTTTCTGCTATTTCCAATAACTCAATCAGATTCTTCCCTTCAAATCCTTCAATTTGTGGGGGAGGAGTCAAGATGGCAGAGAAGTAGCAGGCTGAGACTACATCAGGTAGCAGGATATCAGCTCGATAGCTTATCTAAACATTGCAAACACCTACAAATCCAACGGGAGATTGAAGAGAAGAAGAACAGCAATTCTAGAAACAGAAAATCAGCCACTTTCTGAAAGGTAGGACTGGCGGAGAAGTGAATCCAAAACGACGGGAAGATAGACCGCGGGGGGAGGGGTCGGCTCCCGGCAAGCGGCGGAGGAACGGAGCACAAAATCAGGACTTTTAAAAGTCTGTTCCACTGAGGGACATTGCTCCAGAGGCTAAACCGAGGTGAAGCCCACCCGGGGTCAGCGTGGCCCCAGGTCCCGCAGGGTCACAGAAGGATCGGGGGTGTCGAAGTGTCACAGAGCTCGCAGGTATTAGAACAGGAAAGCCGGCTACAGAGACAGAGCCGAGGACTGAGCTCTCAGCTCAGGGTTACCTTGAGCCAGTCGCAGGCTGGGTGAGCTCGGAGAGCGGCTGGAGGCCAGGGATATGGGAATGATTGGGCGCTGTTTGGGGGCACACTGAGGAGTGGGGCCCCGGGCTCTTGGCTCCTCCAGGCAGGAGACTGGGAGGCCGCCATTTTCATTCCCATCCTCCAGAACTCTACGGAAAGTGTTCAGGGAACAAAAGCTCCCAAAAGCAAACCCCAGCGGATTACTTAGTCCGGCCCCCAGTAAGGGCGGTGCAATTCAGCCCCGGGCAAAGACACTTGAGAGTCACTACAATAGGCCCCTCCCCCAGAAGATCAAAAAAATATCCAGCCAGGACAAAGTTCATCTACCAAGGAAAGCAGGTTCAATACCTAGGACAGCAGTGGAATTCCAGAGGAGGAGAAAGCAAAGCACAGAACTCATGGCTTTCTCCCCATGATTCTTTAGTCTTGCAGTTAATTTAATTTTTTTTTCAATTTTTTTTCTTTTTTTCTTTTTTCTTATTCAACTTTTGCCCTTTTCTTTTTTAACGTTTTTTAAGTAGTTGATCTAATATATATATATTTTTTTCTTTTTTATATTTTTTCTTTAACTGTTTTCTTTCTTAAATTTTTTCTTTTTTTCTTCTGAACCTCTTTTTATCCCCTTTCTCCCCACCACGATTTGGGGGCTCTTCTGATTTGATTAAAGCGCATTTTTCTGGGGTCTTTGCCACCCTTTTAGTATTTTACTTGCTCCTTCATATACTCTTATCTGGACAAAATGACAAGGTGGAAAAATTCACCACAAAAAAAAGAACAAGAGGCAGTACCGAAGGCTAGGGACCTAATCAGTACAGACATTGGTAATATGTCAGATCTAGAGTTCAG
This sequence comes from Meles meles, assembly GCF_922984935.1. Classification (NCBI taxonomy): domain Eukaryota; kingdom Metazoa; phylum Chordata; class Mammalia; order Carnivora; family Mustelidae; genus Meles; species Meles meles. The sequence goes on along the minus strand of NC_060081.1, from coordinate 66,660,271 downwards.
AATGACGATTCCGAAGGTTCTAGCCGGGCTCGAAAAAGGCATGGAAGATATTAGAGAAACCGTCTCTGGAGATATAAAAGCCCTTTCTGGAGAAATAAAAGAACTAAAATCTAACCAAGTTGAAATCAAAAAAGCTATTAATGAGGTGCAATCAAAAATGGAGGCTCTCACTGTTAGGATAAATGAGGCAGAAGAAAGAATTAGTGATATAGAGGACCAAATGACAGAGAATAAAGAAGCTAAGCAAAAGAGGGACAAACAGCTACTGGATCACGAGGGGAGAATTCGAGAGATAAGTGACACCATAAGATGAAACAACATTAGAATAATTGGGATTCCAGAAGAAGAAGAAAGAGAGAGGGGAGCAGAAGGTATATTGGAGAGAATTATTGGAGAGAATTTCCCTAATATGGCAAAGGGAACAAGCATCAAAATCCAGGAAGTGCAGAGAACCCCCCTCAAAATCAACAAGAATAGGTCCACACCCCGTCACCTAATAGTAAAATTTACAAGTCTTAGTGACAAAGAGAAAATCCTGAAAGCCACCCGGGAAAAGAAGTCTGTAACATACAATGGTAAAAATATGAGATTGGCAGCAGACTTATCCACAGAGACCTGGCAGGCCAGAAAGAGCTGGCATGATATATTCAGAGCACTAAACGAGAAAAACATGCAGCCAAGAATACTATATCCAGCTAGGCTATCATTGAAAATAGAAGGAGAGATAAAGAGCTTCCAGGACAAACAAAAACTGAAAGAATTTGCAAACACCAAACCAGCTCTACAGGAAATATTGAAAGGGTCCTCTAAGCAAAGAGAGAGCCTAAAAGTAGTAGATCAGAAAGGTACAGAGACAGTATACAGTAACAGTCACCTTACAGGCAATACAATGGCACTAAATTCATATCTCTCAATAGTTACCCTGAATGTTAATGGGCTAAATGCCCCAATCAAAAGACACAGGGTGTCAGAATGGATAAAAAAAACAAAACCCATCTATATGTTGCCTACAAGAAACTCATTTTAGATGTGAAGACACCTCCAGATTTAAAGTGAGGGGATGGAAAACAATGTACCATGCTAATGGGCATCAGAAGAAAGCTGGGGTGGCAATCCTTAGATCAATTAGATTTTAAGCCAAAGACTATAATAAGAGATGAGGAAGGACATTATATCATACTCAAAGGGTCTGTACAACAAGAAGATCTAACAATTTTAATTATCTATGCCCCTAACGTGGGAGCAGCCAACTATATCAACCAATTAATAACAAAATCAAAGAAACACATCAATAATAATACAATAATAGTAGGGGACTTTAACACTCCCCTCACTGAAATGGACAGATCATCCAAGCAAAAGATCAACAAGGAAATAAAGGCCTTAAATGACACACTGGACCAGATGGACATCACAGATATATTCAGAACATTTCATCCCAAAGCAACAGAATACACATTCTTCTCTAGTGCACATGGAACGTTCTCCAGAATAGATCATATCCTGGGTCCTAAATCAGGTCTCAACTGGTATCAAAAGATTAGGATCATTCCCTGCATACTTTCAGACCACAATGCTCTGAAGCTAGAACTCAATCACAAGAGGAAATTTGGAAAGAACCCAAATACATGGAGACTAAACAGCATCCTTCTAAAAAATGAATGGGTCAACCAGGAAATTGAAGAAGAATTGAAAAAATTCATGGAAACAAATGATAATGAAAACACAATGGTTCCAAATCTGTGGGACACAGCAAAGGCAGTCCTGAGAGGAAAATATATAGTGGTACAAGCCTTTCTCAAGAAACAAGAAAGGTCTCAAGTACACAACCTAACCCTACACCTAAAGAAGCTGGAGAAAGAACAAGAAAGAAACCCTAAACCCAGCAGGAGAAGAGAAATCATAAAGATCAGAGCAGAAATCAATGAAATAGAAACCAAAAAAACAATAGAACAAATCAACAAAACTAGGAGCTGGTTCTTTGAAAGAATTAATAAGATTGATAAACCCCTGGCCAGACTTATCAAAAAGAAAAGAGAAAGGACCCAACTAAATAAAATCATGAATGAAAGAGGAGAGATCACAACTAACACCAAAGAAATACGGACAATTATTTGACTCTACGCCAACAAATTTGACATTCTGGAAGAAATGGATGCATTCCTAGAGACATATAAACTACCACAACTGAACCAGGAAGAAACAGAAAACCTGAACAGGCCCATAACCAGTAAGGAGATTGAAACAGTCATCAAAAATCTCCAAACAAACAAAATCCCAGGGCCAGACGGCTTCCCAGGGGAATTCTACCAAACATTTAAAGAAGAACTAATTCCTATTCTCCTGAAACTGTTCCAAAAAATAGAAATGGAAGGAAAACTTCCAAACTCATTTTATGAGGCCAGCATCACCTTGATCCCAAAACCAGACAAGGATCCCACCAAAAAAGAGAACTACAGACCAATATCCTTGATGAACACAGATGCAAAAATTCTCACCAAAATACTAGCCAATAGGATTCAACAGTACATTAAAAGGATTATTCACCACGACCAAGTGGGATTTATTCCAGGGCTGCAAGGCTGGTTCAACATCCACAAATCAATCGATGTGATACAACACATTAGAGAAAGAACAAGAACCATATGATACTCTCAATAGATGCTGAAAAAGCATTTGACAAAGTACAGCATCCCTTCCTGATCAAAACTCTTCAAAGTGTAGGGATAGAGGGCACATTCCTCAATATTATCAAAGCCATCTATGAAAAACGCACTGCAAATATCATTCTCAATGGAGAAAAACTGAAAGCTTTTCCACGAAGGTCAGGAACATGGCAGGGATGTCCATTATCACCACTGCTATTCAACATAGTACTAGAAGTCCTAGCCTCAGCAATCAGACAACAAAAAGAAATTAAAGGCATCCAAATCAGCAAAGAAGAAGTCGAAATATCACTCTTTGCAGATGATATGATCCTATATGTGGAAAACCCAAAAGACTCCACTCCAAAACTGCTAGAACTTGTACAGGAATTCAGTAAAGTGTCAGGATATAAAATCAATGCACAGAAATCAGTTGCATTTCTGTACACCAACAACAAGACAGAAGAAAGAGAAATTAAGGAGTCAATCCGATTTACAATTGTACCCAAAACTATAAGACACCTAGGAATAAACCTAACCAAAGAGACTAAGAATCTATATGCAGAAAACTACAAAGTACTCATGAAAGAAATTGAGGAAGACACAAAGAAATGGAAAAATGTTCCATGCTCCTGGATTGGAAGAATAAATATTGTGAAAACGTCTATGCTACCTAAAGCAATCTACACATTTAATGCAATCCCTATCAAAATACCATCCATTTTTGGGTGCCTGGGTGGCCAGTGGGTTAAAGCCTCTGCCTTCAGCTCAGGTCATGATCCCAGGGTTCTGGGATCGAGCCCCGCATCGGGCTCTCTGCTTAGCAGGGAGCCTGCTTCCTCCTCTCTCTCTGCCTGCCTCTCTGCCTAGTTGTGATTTCTCTCTGTCAAATAAATAAAATATAAAAAAAAAAAATACCATCCATTTTTTTCAAAGAAATGTCACAAATAATCCTAAAACTTATATGGAACCAGAAAAGACCTTGAATAGCCAAAGGAACATTGAAAAAGAAAGCCAAAGTTGGTGGCATCACAATTCCAGACTTCAAGCTCTATTACAAAGTTGTCATCACCAAGACAGCATGGTACTGGCACAAAAACAGACACATAGATCAGTGGAACAGAATAGAGAGCCCAGAAATAGACCCACAACTCTATGGTCAACTAATCTTCGACAAAGCAGGAAAGAATGTCCAATGGAAAAAAGACAGCCTCTTCAATAAATGGTGCTGGGAAAATTGGACAGCCATATGCAGAAAAATGAAATTGGACCACTTCCTTACACCACACATGAAAATAGACTCAAAATGGATGAAGGACCTCAGTGTGAGAAAGGAATCCATCAAAATCCTTGAGGAGAACACAGGCAGCAACCTCAGCAACCTCTTCGACCTCAGCCGCAGCAACATCTTCCTAGGAACATCGCCAAAGGCAAGGGAAGCAAGGGCAAAAATGAACTATTGGGATTTCATCAAGATCAAAAGCTTTTGCACAGCAAAGGAAACAGTTAACAAAACCAAAAGACAACTGACAGAATGGGAGAAGATATTTGCAAACGACATATAGATAAAGGGCTAGTGTCCAAAATCTATAAGGAACTTAGCAAACTCAACACCCAAAGAACAAACAATCCAATCAAGAAATGGGCACAGGACATGAACAGACATTTCTGCAAAGAAGACATCCAGATGGCCAACAGACACATGAAAAAGTGCTCCACGTCACTCGGCATCAGGGAAATACAAATCAAAACCACAATGAGATATCACCTCATACCAGTCAGAATGGCTAAAATTAATAAGTCGGGAAATGACAGATGCTGGCGAGGATGTGGAGAAAGGGGAACCCTCCTACACTGTTGGTGGGAATGCAAGCTGGTGCAACCACTCTGGAAAACAGCATGGAGGTTCCTCAAAATGTTGAAAATAGAACTACCCTATGACCCAGCAATTGCACTACTGAGTATTTACCCTAAAGATACAAACGTAGTGATCCGAAGGGGCACGTGTACCCGAATGTTTATAGCAGCAATGTCTACAATAGCCAAACTATGGAAAGAACCTAGATATCCATCAACAAATGAATGGATAAAGAAGATGTGGTATATATACACAATGGAATACTATGCAGCCATCAAAAGAAATGAAATCTTGCCATTTGCGATGACATGGATGGAACTAGAGGGTATCATGCTTAGTGAAATAAGTCAATCGGAGAAAGACAACTATCATATGATCTCCCTGATATGAGGACGTGGAGATGCAACATGGGGGGTTAGGGGGATAGGAGAAGAATAAATGAAACAAGATGGGATTGGGAGAGAGACAAACCGTAAGTGACTCTTAATCTCACAAAACAAACTGAGGGTTGCTGGGGGGAGAGGGGGTTGGGAGAGGGGGAAGGGGGTTATGGACATTGGGGAGGGTATGTGCTATGGTGAGTGCTGTGAAGTGTGTAAACCTGGCGATTCACAGACCCGTACCCCTGGGGATAAAAATACATTATATGTTTATAAAAAAATAAGAAATAAATAAAAATTTAAAAATAAAAAAAATAAAAAAATAAAAACAACAACAAATCCTTCAATTTCGTGAAGTTTCCTCCTTATATCCGGGGCTGACTGACTGGCAAAAGCAAGATTCACTGCCCCCTGATTTTTGGGTGCCTCAGGGTCGATCAGGCTATACATTTTATAGGCTTCAATAAGCCTGTCTAGGAAAGCTCCTGGAGACTCATTCTTACCTTGAGTGACCGTACTAATTCTGGTTTAGTCTGAGTGCAACTTTTGCCTCTGGAAATTCAGTTCCAGGATTTCAACATATCAAAGACCTGTATTTGTTCTGAAAGTCTCCCATATGAATTTCCTTTAAGGCGGAATTCATCTTACAAGGGAATTAAAACAATTACAAATGACAAAAAACTCAGAATAGATATGGTTAAATATCAAATGATGACCCTTATCAAAACATTAAAACTTTAGGAAATGTACAGAACCTCTGGAGTAGTTACAGCATTTACCCAAATGTAACCCAAGGTTTATCATTGATTTAGCAGTACTTTCTGAGTAACTGAGCATATCAGGGAAAAGCCTGAGTCAAAGAGATCTCATTTACAATTCTGGGTGGGCAAAGAAAACCATTTACATTTTCTTAGAAACATCTCAATCTCTAGTGAAGACTAAATATTAACCAATTGTGAACTGTTACAATAGCAGTTAAGCACAAAACATGTTTACCAACAGATTTCAAAAGCACAAACCTAGTTCCAGCAACCAGCGCCCTAGCACTTCATCCCATTTGTCATCCAAGCAAAACTTCAAAGCTTCAGGTTACCAAAGACTCTGAAAGCTACTTTAACAATTACCCATTAAAACCCTGAAACAGATAATTAACCATCAGTTCAGTCATCTCTTTGCTAACAGATTTCATGTTCCACCTGGGCCCATTCCACTTCAGATGCCATGCTTTCCCCCCCAGCAAGGGGGAGGGGCTAGGCAGTCCATGTCCGGCCAGAGAAGGCAAGGAATTCCCCAAAACAAAGGGAGTTTCGGCAGCTGCTTGGGAATATTCCTTAAAGCCTCTGTCCCGGATTAGACTAACCCCAGTTGGCTCCAGTTATAGCCCTTAACACAGGAAATGAGTGAGGAAGAAGCCCCACATCTATTATGAGGAACAGAGAGACCAAAGTCAGAGTCCCCTTACTCTCTGCCTGTCCCATTCCCCCAAACACAACAAACAACACAGCAGACAACAAAAAGACAAGACAAAGACAACTGCAGGCTCAGCAGTCCTACCACCGGTGGGGATTTCCTAGGGAGACTCAAATCCCCTGACCACCTAGGGGGACTCGAACCCCCTGACTGCCCAGGGGACTCAAACCCCCTGGTGACCGCCTAGGGGGACTTGAACCCCTGGTGACCGTCTAGGGGGACTCAAACCCCCTGAATGTCCAGGGGGACTCGAACCCCCTGACCATGTAGGGAGACTCGAACCCCCCCACCGACTGCCCAGGGGGACTCGAACCCCCTGTCGATCTACCAGCAGAGGGATGGGGCATCCCCACATCCACTCCAGCCCTGGCAAGCATGGCTGCATCCAGCTTCTCCCCGGTGGGCCATACCCTGGAGCTCCAACCAGACAGACAGACAAGATCCCAATACCTCCAGAGGCTTTTCCCAGAAATTCCGATGTTGGCTCAGTTCTCGTTGTTTGATCCTGGACAAGCCCCCAGTGTTAGGGTCCGTGATCAAAGGAACGAGACTGACACAAAGCGAAAATCAAGCAAAGCTTTATTTCGTGCCAAGCATCGAAAATCAAACCGACCAGTTGGGGCCATCTCTTACGAAGAGGCGACGATGATGAGGATGCCACTCCTGACGACAAAGAGGCAATGACGATGAGGATGACAACCCCGACGACACAGACTCTGCTCCCCATGACGCCACTCCGACAAGGCCGCTTCCCAGACGAGGCCGCTCTGGACGAGGCCACACACTGGATGAAGGCCGCTCCCGATGATGAAGAGGCCGCTCCGGACCAGGCTGCTCACTGACGAGGCCGCATGCCGACGAGGCCACTCCCCGGAATGACACCGCTTCGGTGAGGCTGCGGCTCGGGGCAGCGAGGCCAGTTGCGGCGGGACGCGGCAAGGTGGGTTGTGGGTGGTGAGGCCTCTCGTGATGGCGCTGCTGCTTGTGGTGGCGCTGTTGCTCATGGCAGCGAGCCTGCTGGGGCGGCGCTGCTGCTCGGGGCGGTGCCGCTCCCAACGACCCCGACACTGTCACTGCTATGACTACCCTAACGGCTCCCAACGGAGCCTACTCTACTCTACTCTACTCTACTCCTACTCTAACGGCTACTCTAATGGCTATTCTAACTGCTATTCTAATGGCTATTCTAACTCCTCCTGCTACTCTAATGGCTATTCTAACTCCTCCTGCTACTCTAACAGCTATTCTAACTCCTCCTACTTCTCCCCCCCCACCCTCACAGACTAACCTTTATAGAGGTGGTTGAGCCTGGCCCACACACAGGTGGCCAATGAGATTTCAACTCACCACAGTTAATATATGCTCACCCCACTGATTGGATACGGCTATCTGGCCTGGCCCGCCCCTATATCCGGGGTTTACAAGTAAGTTCCTCTGGCTAACCAGGCCCCTACAATACCTAATGCCTATGCTGTTCTGCACCACACCACTTGCCCAGCTGGTAACTACAAAGCAGATGGTGACACAGAACAGGGCCGACTGAAGTGCAAACCTGCAGGTCAAGACTGGCTAATGCCCTGCCCCCAGCCCTACCTGGGACCTTCCCCTTGGAACACTCCACCGAAGCATGCAACTCCATGTGAACTCCTCCTATACACGGTTTCTTGAGCATGAGAAAGGGATGACAAAGCATTTTGTCGTAACATCTTAAGAGCCTTATTTCCTGAATCCCAAGGTGTGCCAGTGTTCTCTCCAGCCCCTCAGCAACTCTGACAGGTTAAGGATTCTCGCATTTTATCATGAGGACTCCAAGGCTCAGAGGAAGGAAGAGACATAGCCAGTAACAGCTAGGCTGGGATTCACATCCAGGTCTGTGTGATCCAAAGTCAGAAGAGGCTGGAAAAGCTAGCCTGGTGTCCTGGGGAACAATTAAGACATAGGCATAGTCGCATGGCGCTGGATTCCAGAACCCTCCCATCGTACTCATTTCCAGCCCCGTTCTGGGAACTCCAGTCTCCTAAGTTCCTCCTCCACCCAGTTGAGCGCAGGGTGCACCATCCATTTTCCAGGGCTTTCAAGTGAACACAAGTCTACCTTGGGTATCAGCTAGTTATTTTTTTTAAGATTTTATTTACTTGGCAGAGAGACAGTGAGAGAGGGAACACAAGCAGGAGGAGCAGGAGAGGGAGAAGCAGACTTCCTGCTGAGCAGGTAGCCCGATGTGGGGCTCGATCCTAGGACCCGGGATCATGACCCAAGCTGAAGGCAGACAGCCAACAACTGAGCCACCCAGGTGCCCCTACGTCAGCTAGTTATTACCACAATAACGCTGAGTAACAAATCACCCCAGTGTTCATCGGCTTGAGACAACTTTCTTACCATGCATCATTTGGAGGTTCACTAATCCAGGTCTGCAAAAAGCGGACAAAAAACCAGGATAGGGATGCCTGGGTGGCTCAGTCATCTGCCTTTGACTCAGATCATGATCCTAGGGTCCTGGGATCAAGTCCCACATTGAGCTTCCTGCCCATCTGCTTCTCCCTCTGCCTGCCACTCCCCTTATTTGTGTTCTCTCTCTCTCTCTCTCTTCCCCCCGACAAATAAATAAATAAATAAAAATCTTTTTAAAAACAGGATATTGAATATTTAGTCCATAGGATTAGCATATGACAAAAATGGGACATTGCCCCCAGTACCTGCAGACTATAGGTCCTTTCAGGTGCATGAGGAATTATCAAATTGATCATATACTTGACCATAATGCAAGTTTTGACAAATTTTGAAGATATGAAAGCACACAGACTATGTTCCCTGACCACAGGGAACACAATTAAGATAAAAACCAACACACACACACACACACACACACACACACACACACACACACAAAGTGATAACGCTTTCCCACCCCTCTGGTCCCAGCTACCCAAGGCTTTTCCCACTACCACATCACATCAAGGCAGAATGAGACATGTGCTGAGCACCTACTGGATACCAAGCTGGGCTGTGCTCTGGGCAAGGTGCAGGGACTCTTTCCCAGAGAGGGGCGACATACTCTCAGCTGTGCCTTTCTGAAGGGCATTTAATGACTCAGGCTTTAAACCTGTCCTCATCAGACTGTCCATTCAATGCATACTTTAGCCTAGAAACCTACCCGGCAGTCCTAGTTAACATACAGGTAAAACACCTTCGTTCTGGCCACTGAGACCACTGGTCTACATCAGTGAAAAGTCTGATCCTTAATTTGTACCAAAACTCAGCTTTAATGACCTTAAAACACAGACAAAGTGTTTTCCAAAGGTGGAAACATAAAACCCATTTAGAGAGGATTGAATCACTAAACTATCACTATCATCACTCAATCCGAGACTTGGTCACCTGTGGAAACAGGACAGATTTGATTCATGCTAGGATCTGCTGAGATAGTGGCTAATTCTGGCAGTCAAGACTCCCAAGTCATTGTGGCCTATCAGCCACCTCCTGAGACCCTGATTTCCCCATAGACCAGCTTCCCATGCACCTTAGTCATTCCTACTTTGGTATTACAAAGAACAGATGATTTTTTTCTCCAAAAAAAAAAAAAAAAAAAAAAAAAAAACTTTTCTTGTTGCTATTCAACAATAGAGCTGGCTGCTGAGTAATAAAGTCACCTCTCGCAGTCAGAGGAGGTGTTCAAGCAAGGGCCAGACAACTGCTTGGTGAGGATGCCAAAGAGAAGGCCTGAAAACAGAAAAATGCTTCAGGGACTTTTCCAAGACCCACAAGAAACTGCTGTGGCTCCCTTCATATGCTGCTGCAAACATACCAGTGGCCACCAGGTGGTGACAGAGTCACACCATTGCTGCAAAGGATTTAGTAGCCCAGAGCACTTCTGAAAATACCGAAAACCTGGCTGAAACAAAATAAAAACAATTAAAATTAAAAATAGGATTACCGGGAAGCCTGGGTGGCTCAGTGGGTTAAAGCCTCTGCCTTCAGCTCAGGTCATGATCTCAGGGTCCTGGGATTGAGCCCCACATCGGGCTCTCTGAGCAGCTGGGAGCCTGCTTCCCTCTTCTCTCTCTCTGCTTGTGATCTCTCTTTGTCAAATAAATAAATAAATCTCTTTTTTTTTTTAATTTTTTTTTAAATAGGATTACCTTGTTAGTGTATAGCAAAGCAATCGATTTTGGTGCATTGATTTTGTATCTTGTCACATTAAAAAGTTGCTATATGAGTTCTAGTAATTTGGGCATGGAGTCTTTTGGGTTCTCCACATAAAGTATCATGTCATCTGCAAAGAGAGAGAGTTTGACTTCTTCTTTGCCAATTTTAATACCTTTTATTTCTTTTTGCTGTCTGACTGCTGTTGTTCGGACTTCCAGCACTATGTTGAACAAAAGCGGCAAGAGTGGGCATCTTTGGCATGTTCCTGATCTTAAGGGAAAGGCTCTCAGCTTTTTCCCATTGAGAACAATATTCACATAGAATATCATTCATAGATGGATTTTATGAAATTGAGGAATGTTCCCTCTATTCCTGCACTCTGAAGAGTCTGAACAGGAAAAGATGTTGTATTTTCTCAAATGCTTTATCTGCATCAATTGAGAGGACCACATGGTTCTTCTCTCTCCTCTTATTAATGTGTTCTATCACACTGATTGATTGCAAATGCTGAACTACCCTGCATCACAGGGATAAATCCCACCTGGTTATACGGTTTCACTTATTTGTGGAACATAAGGAATAGAAATGAGGACATTAGAAGAAGGCAGGGAAAAATGAAGGGGAGGAAATGAGAGGAGGAGATGAACCATGAGAGACTATGGACTCCGGGAAACAAACAGGGTTTTAGAGGGGAGGGAGGTGGGGGAATGGGTTGGCCCCGTAATGGGTATTAAGGAGGGCACGGCTTGCCTAGAGCACTGGGTGCTACACACAAACAATGAATCTTAGAGCACTACAGCAAAAACAAATGATGTACTACTGTATGGTGACTAACATCACACACAAACACACACACACACACACACACACAATATTATGAAAGTCAAAAAAATCTAGCATTACTGTGTGACCCACCAATCCCACTTCTGAGTATACAGCCAAAAGGACTGAACGCAGGATCTCGAGCTACGTGCATAGCCATGTTGGCAACAGCATTATTCACAGGACAAGAGGTGGAAGCAACACTAGGATCCGTCCCCAGAAAGAAGAATGTGTAACTAAACCGTGGTCTCTATGTGCAGTGGAATATTATTCAGCCCTAAAAAGATAGGAAATTCCGACTCAACCTCTAAGAGGGATGAACCTTGAGGATATTATGCTAAGTCAAATCAGCTGTCACAAAATGACAATACTGCATGATTACACGTCATATGAGATATTTAGAGTAGTCCAATTCATAGAAACAGAAGGCAGTCGCCAGAGACTGGGGGAGGGGAAATGAGTTGTTTAATGAGTACAATTTCGATTTTGGAAGCTGAGAAAATTCTAGAGATCTGTTGCATGACAATGTGCATAGAGTTAACACGGCTGAACTGTACACTTAGAAAAGGTTAAGACAGCCCTGATATGAGGAATTTGAGAGGCAACATGGGGGATTTGGCAGGTAGGGAAGGAAAAAATGAAACAAGATGGGATTGGGAGGGAGACAAACCATAAGAGACTCTTAATCTCACAAAACAAACTGAGGGCTGCTGGGGGGAGGGGGGAGGGAGAAGGTGGTTGGGTTATGGACATTGGGGAAGGTATGTGCTATGGTGAGTGCTGTGAAGTGTGTAAACCTGGCGATTCACAGACCTGTACCCCTGGGGCTAATAATACATTATATGTTAATAAAAAAATTTAAAAATTTTTAAAAAGGTTAAGGTGATAAACTTTGTTATGTATTTAACCACAATTAAAAAAAAAAGAACAAAACTGAGTCTGGCATGTAGAAGGGATCTGGGATTATCAGTCTTCTGTAAACGGACACTAGGGTTGCTTCCACCTCTTGACTGTTGTGATTAATGCTGCTGTCAACATGGGTATCAGTTATAAGCTGAGACGGGAATTGGGCCTTTGGAATCACTTTAATCTCTGGGCATCCCAGCACAGATGAGTATTGATGGAGGAAGGCCTGCATTTGGGAAGCAGTAGCATGACTCTGGGAAGGGTCTCTGGCTCTTGAAGGGGCTGTGTCTGGGTGGGTGGGCTGAAAGGAGCGGTGGTCTGTCAAGATGCACATAGAACTCTTGGATCATGGATGCTTTTTGGTCAGTCCCTACAGTCACACAGCAAAAATTCAGGTCTTCCTTTGGTCTTGGCAAGAAGACATCTCCATCTTGATCAGGGCATCTGCGTGGCTAAGTGAGTTAAGCATCTGCCTTCAGCTCGGGATCATGATCTCAGGGTCCTGGGATGGAGCCCTACAGGGAGTCTGCCTCTCCCTCTACCCCTCCCCCCTGCTCTCACTCTCTCAAAATAAATAAATAAATAAATCGATACAAGAGGACACCTCCACCTTGAATAGTCCAACAAGAGATCCTTAGCTCATGAATGCTCAATAATGGCCAGAGCATCACTGATCCCTCTTGGTTTTCATATTCATTCAAGAAATATTTGTTGAGTACCTACTATGTGCCAGGCACCAGTGAGTGCTGGGGATAAGGCCATGCACATGGCAGGTATCATCCCTGCTCTCTCGGAAGTTACAGGCAAACAAGGAGTCATACAATAAGCCAGTACAACACAGGTGTAACTGCAACCAGACAGGCTCTTCCCAAGGGGATGTCCCACTGCCTGAGAAACGCAGGCAGGTGGAGGGGACCCAGATGGCTCTCACCACAGAAACCACATGGCACAGACTGCCCTGCATCTGCCAGGGCTGAGTTCTTGGAGCGAGTGAAACTGAGATGCTGTACAGCCTGAGGAAGAACAGACAGCAATGGCCCCAAACATCTCATTGATTTTGATTAATGGAACGATTAGTCCCGTTAATCCCTGCTTCTCCAAGTGCAGCTCCCCAACTCTGCATCACCTGGAAACTTGTTAGAAAGGCAGCACGTGGAGACACACCTGAGAGCCTCCCAGACCAAAGTCTGCATCGTAACAGGATCCCAATGCGATTCAGCAGGATCCGGGAAGTACTTTATTAGACCCCGAGTGGTGGTCACCTCCGAGGAAAATGGGGGTGGACGGACGGTCTGCATTTTAATCCGTCCACTTCTGCATCACTTGAATTTCAGGCGAGGCTTTTACATTTTAAACAGAGACAAAAAGGTATTCAAAGCATCTTAGGAGACGATTCCCTTTATTAAGGGGGAGATATAAGATGCAAATAAATGTACTAAGTATCCCAAACATCACTAAGTATCTCAAACATCACATCACACGCCCTGTACCTAAACCTAGGTCCCCATCGCTTCCCACGACGTCCACCCGCCCCACTCCTCCCCAGGGGGGCCTGGCCTGCCTCGGACCTACAGCAACAACCTGGAGCTGAGAACACCTCTGTCCCATTCGGAATTCTTCACGACCAGGGAGAGCGCTGCTCAGGGTCATGCCCTGCGCCCCTAGCCTCGTGCGGGTCCAGCCCAGGCTCGAACCCTCCGCGGTGGCCTCCCGCTCCCTGAGGGCTGCACACCAGTGTCCCGACCATACAAGTATCCACACGCCCTGGTTCCCTGTGACAGCGTCTCCATCAAAAAACAACCCCCAGGGGCGCCTGGGTGGCTCAGTGGGTTAAAGCCTCTGCCTTCGGCTCAGGTCATGATCCCAGCGTCCTGGGATCGAGCCCCGCATTGGGCTCTCTGCTCAGCATGGAGCCTGCTTCCTCCTCTCTCTCTGCCTGCCTCTCTGCCTAGTTGTGATTTCTCTCTGTCAAATAAATAAAATATTAAAAAAAAAAAAAAAAACCCCACACTGAAATGGGACTTAAAACAATACCGAGTTCTTATTGCTCCTGAGTCCGTGCTCAGCTGGGCAGTTCTTCTGGACTGGGCCAGATCAGGGCAGGCTGGATGGCTCAGGATGGCCGGGCTCATGCTACCGGACTCATTAAAACAGCAAGCCGTTCTAGCCTCTGTCCACAGGCTCTCCCACAATCCCTCACGTGGCAATTAGGAGGTTCCCATTGGCCAGAATAAGTCACGTGACCCCCCCATGGGCGTGGCTTCCAGGAGTAGCTGTCCTTTCGTGGCCATTACTGGAGTCCTCATCCCTAGACTCTGTGCCTCTGACCCTCTCTCCTTTGCTTCCAAGCCGTGTTGGCCAGCAGATACCAAACCACCGTCTGGGTCTTCTCAGAACGCTCAGCTTTGCCATCCTTCCCTCCTACTATCGTCCCCCATACTCCCTCCCTGAACTGGGGTGCTAGGCATCTGAGCACCTACCTCCACCTTGCTTGTCACCCTGGCCTAGGAAACACTGGGCCCTGGATCATCCCAGATGACCCAAGTTCCCAAGGCCAGCCACGGGCTGCCGAACCCACTGGGGCACTCCGTGCCCCCGTACTCCCAGTCAAACCACAGGGGCTGTCAGCACCGGTTCTGGCAACCAGTACCCCTGCCCGTGTGGACTCTCCCTCCTGGTCCCCATGGTGGCCAGGCGCTGCAGCCAGCCTTCTCACTCAAGCCTCCCTCCCCTTCCTCTTAGCAGGCGGCCTGGCGCCCATGCCACTCGTTACTCCTCTGCATTCTCTTCAAAGCCTCTCTTAACTTCTGGCATGTTGTGCATGGGTGCTGGCTTATAGCTTGTTGGTCCTCTATAGAATCTAAGCCCTGTGAGAATAAGGTTGTTTGGGAGAATCTTGGGGTTAATTCTTGTATCCTCAGCACCAGAACCACGCCTGGCACAGGCGAACCCTTGACGTCTGTTCATTTAATGCACAAAGCAGAGAACAGTTCCAGTGCAAAGTTCACTGGAGGTAGCAAGTTAACAGGTTTGCAGTTAATAAGCGCAAGAGCCTCAGGATAAGCCCTCGGCGTCGGTGGGAGAGGCAGCCAGGAGCAGGCACTGGCTGCTGGCGGGTTGTAGGCGAGCTCACTGAGGTGCAACCACCTATCACTTGCCTAGGAATCACCCCTGGGAACCTCTGATCAACTCCAGGGTGCAAGGACAGGAGGGCAGGTTGTCCCAGAGGCTTGCTGCATCTGACTTTAATATAGGTGTTCTATAGACTGAGTTGCCTGTGAACCCTCGGGATAAAGATCCCTGGGTCCCCACCCTCACTGGAGTCACCCACCAATGCTGACAGCCCTGCAGAGAACAGAGATAGAGCCTGGGCCCTGCATGTCCTCAAGAGAGAGCTGGGGGTGGGGGACAGAAGACAGAAGTCCAGGCCAGGAAATCAGCAAAGACACATGACCATGTGGCAGTTGTGGCCTAGCCATGGAACTGACCAGAGCATCTGGCTCAGCCGCAAGAGCTACAGGAAGCAGAGTGGAGCCCTCATCCCTGGTCTCATTCCCAGGCCTTGGCTCTGAAGCAGGAACCAGCACTCAACCAGGCTCAAATGGGGCACAGCTGTGTGTGACTGGGTCAAGGGCCACTTGGGGAGGGCTCTGCCACACTGACAGGACCCCGTGTGCAACTTCAGCTGGGCAGGGGTGTGTCAGTCAGACTTGAACCCTGGTGTCCTACCTCCCCAGCAAGAGGATCTGTCCCCAAGTCTCCTTTAGAAATCAGAGGCACTGCAGCAAGAGTCTAGAAATGGGTCCCAGGCAGGTACCCATCCTGTGATGAACTGAGACCTCAGCCCCCCCATGGTTGCGTGCCAAATCCCATGAACTCTACTGCTGAACCTCTCACTCCCTCGTCCAGATCTTGTCAAACCTGGCACCCATCCTGCTTCAGTCCCCAGCTTCCAGCCAAGTGCCAGTCGGCCCACTGCACCATGATCCAGGTGGACCACAGCGCAGGCTCTGACTGCTGCCATGGCCTTGGCAAGCTGAGGCCACTATGGCCAGGAAGTTCTGCTCAGCTGCTGGTCCCTCCTTGTCTACCGGTCTCACCTGGGGGCTGGGCTCATGGCAGGCCAGGTCCGCCATCCGCGGTAAGGCCAAACCGGGTCCTGATGACGCTTCCCTCCAAGAATCCTCGGAGCTTAGAGACAGCCACTGGGTGCAGATCAAACTGCCTGCAGCACCCTGGGCTGCTGGGGGAAGGCATCCAGAGACCGAGACCTGGACTGTACAGACAAGGCTGTGCTCTGAGGAGGAAGGCCCAGGTCTCCATATCCCTAAGGCCCCAAGGACAGTTGACCAGAGAGTCAACCCCTGATCAAGAAACCACAAGCAGGGGACAGGAGAAAAGTGGAGTCTACAACAGCATATGGAAAAAGGAAATTTTATTTTTTTCAAGAAAATGTACTAACGGGTTGAGGGAAGGAGCACGCTGACCACTCCCCTGTACTAAGCAGGGGTCTGAGATGAGGCCAGACCTGACCAGGGCTTGAGAGGAGCTAATGGGACTCCCTGTGGCACTGGGGAGAGGACTAGTCAGGCCCAGGGGTGGGACTTTGTTCTGTTAGCACCAGGAACCGCCCGCAGCCATCACTGGACTCAGAGACAGGACAGCGGGGGGCCCCGCTCTGCCTCCACCTGAGCAGTCTGGGAGGGGCTGGTGGCAGAAGGCTCCCTGCAGGTGGTCATCTGAGTGTGATGCTCAGACTCACAGACCAACCTCGGTCCCCCCAACCCCCTGTAAACATAAGAATGAGCTTGTAACCACCAAGCGCCTTAGGACAAGATGAGGGTCCGAGACGTGTGGCTGGGCTTCAAGCGGCCCAGGAGCTGCCGGGCTTTCTCTTGCATGAAGAGCTGGTCCCTGGTCCCCCCGCAGGCCACCGTCTTCCAGGCGCTGGTCATCTGGGAGGAGGCAAGAAAGTTACCATCCAGGCAAGGGCAGCACTCCCCCAGCAAACGAGTGAGCATGGCCAGGAAGAGAGGGGAACGTTCCTATGACCCTCCTCCCTTCTGAAGCCACAAGCCTTCTTGTGCTCCCTCCACCTTCCCAGCAGCCCTGGAGAAGTTGCTCCTGTTTCTGGGCTTCCTCAGATGGAGAGCAAGGAGGCTGGACCGGGGACATGGCCGTGCCCATGTGGCACCAGCCTCCTCACGGGGAAATATGACAGCCAAGCAGGCTGGTGGGAAGAAGCAGCAAGAAATTCAGACCGACGGGCAGTAAGGTGCGAGCAGCCAGGGCAGCCCCTGCCCCTGAAGACAGACACAGGCTAAGCAACTAAATACAGAGACAGTGATTAATTACAGTGAGACCACGCCATACAAGAGGGGCTAATGGGGGGCTCTCCAGCACACAGGCTCCCTCCTCGAGGGAGTGGCATCCAGAAAGAGATCTGAAGCGTCTGCTAATCAGGCGAACAGAGCCTGAGAAGGGCATTCAGGCAGAGGCAACAGCCCGTGCCAAGTCCCACAGGTACCACCACGCTGGTGGCCGGCACTCACAGGGGCAGGTGTTGGAAAGTGGCTTCGGGGTTTCGGGGCTGCCACCGGCTTCTCGGGCTTCCCCTGCAGGAAGCCCTCGTTGAGGAGGCTGGTATCC
Source organism: Meles meles (assembly GCF_922984935.1). Lineage (NCBI taxonomy): Eukaryota > Metazoa > Chordata > Mammalia > Carnivora > Mustelidae > Meles > Meles meles. The sequence goes on along the minus strand of NC_060081.1, from coordinate 66,642,395 downwards.
TCTTTGATGCCTGGCACCGTGAAGCTGGAAGAGCTTGACAGGACATTTGTCGGCTGAAATGAAAACGGAGGCAAACTCACCCAGACTGGCACATAACAGATGCCCAATAATGCCAGTCCTTTTTCCATGGAGCTGGCTCAGCGCCCCCAGCCTCAGGCAGGGGTGGGGGTGGTCCAGCTTCTCCTGGGACCAGAAATCTCCACGAGCAGCCACAGATGCCAGCATCAACCGGCATGCGCAGAGCTGCACCAAGTACCCCCAGCCCGGCCAGCCTCCCAGCTCTGCTCGACCTTTATTCTCCTAATAGTCTGCGGGGCTCGGTGCTCTGATAGGCAAGAGCCTGAGGCTTGGGACAACTAAGAGATCCCAGAGAGCAAGGGCCAGTGTCGGAACTCCACCAGGCTCACCCCACCCCAAATCCCATGTTCTAAACTACTTAACCACACAGCTTTACTGTTTGGCAAATATTTTATGTGCCCAAGACAATGCCTGTTGCAGGTCTGGCTGCACAGTACTAAGTCCCCAGCCTCGGGGGGGGGGGGGGACGGGACGGACGCTCCCTGCCCAGTGCTTCTCTGCAGCAGTCCTAAGTCCCCAGATCTGCAGGATCTCATCAGGCAATCCTTTGTCTCTCCCCCCTGCCCCCCACTCCTCTTGCTGCCTCCCACTGGCTGACGCACCCCCCACCAGCTGCGCGAGATCCACAGTGTGGCATGCTTTCTGAGCACAGGCTCTGTGTTGACAACAGCACCCTTCCCGAGCTCAGCCTGGAACCGGACAGCACCCTTCCCAGGGCTGATGTGCCCCAACCACCTGCCTGTGCTTCACTGAGGCACGTCACCAACCCTCTCCACATCGCCCAAATGAGTAGAGTATGAGAGAAGGTGCTGGGGACCCAGATTCATTGTTTTCAAACATGTTCTAGCAATGCAACTCTGGCAACGCAATAAACCCTTCTGTGAAAGACATGTGCAGAGCTGCCCCGACTGAAATCAGGCATGGGTGTTCAGCCCCACTTTCTCCATCGGCCCCTCATGGCTGAGCCTGACACCCAGAGCCCAGGCCAAGAAGCGGCAGGCCAGTCCACTGCCAGGGTCCCCTCACAGCTAAAGGGTTCTAAAAGGCAGAGGGCCTCCAGGAAGACTCCCTTCTCCCTGTGGCAGAGGAGCCTTCTGCAGTTCTGGGCAGGGGGAGCAGGTGAAGGGGCAGCTTCTCTCTGACCCCTTACCAAGGACAGCACCTTAGGCAGCGTGGACATCACCAGCTTCACGTCCTCATCCACGATGTCAAGAGCCAGGGACTTGCGGACTTTCTTGATGGGGCTCCGCCGTAGCTAGGGGTAGGAAGGAGGGAGACACGCAAACATTTGGACTCCCCTGAGTCACCAGCAGCACTTTGGGGACACTTGCCCCAACACCCTGGTAACAGAGCCACACCCTGATGCAGTGGGGCCTTCAAACCAGGTCCCCAGTTGTCAAGGATTGGGGTGGGGGGTGCAGATAGACCAGGAGACCCTGGCACCATCACAGACTCAGCGCCCAGGGCAGACCGTCCTGCCCTAGGCAACCACAGGGAGCCAAGACACAAACACCTCCACCCAGAGACCCATCCGTCATCCCTGAATGGACCATGCACAGCTCCCAGACCCCTACCATGCCAAACACACCCCTAAACAGGCCCAAGAGAGAGTCATCCAAGTTACACCTCAAATACTCACCTGCAGATGAGAAACACAGACACATAAAACCAAGGGACATAGGCCTGTTACAGGAACACCCAGCCCCACACCTGCGCCTCTCAGCAGCAGGCCAGAGGGCAGCTCTGGGACTAACTCACTCACCCCCTAACCCAGCAGTATACCTGTATTGGTACCACCACGGCTCAGAACCACCATCTGACATGGAGAGGCCAGGGAGGACCCTGGGTCAAGTTCTCTGAACCCACATACCCAGGGGCCCCTGCTCCATGGGCCCCTCCCAGACTGACTGCCCACCTTCCCCACACACCTGTCTGGCACACTCCCATCTTCCCACCTCTCCCCAGAAGAAAGCATCTGCAAAAAAGTGGGACATGGAATCCATCTACTTTTAGGAAACCACACACGTGATGTAGCAGGGGTGTGGCTTCTGGGCTGGCTTGGGACAACCCCAGCCCTGCCCTCTGCACCCAGGTGTTCCTGATCTGTGTCCCCGCCAGCTCTCTACCTCACCTGAAGCAACTGTCCCCCACCTGGCTCACACAGCCCAGATGCGTGGCTGAAGTCGTTTGAGGATGTCCCTTTAAATCCTCTCTTTGGGCCCCTTTCTACTTACTCCCTTACTGCCATGTGCGTCGGAGGGTCACTGCTGTGTTTGCCTAGTATCTGCCTCTGCCCCCTAAACTCCAGGAGGGAGTGACCACGTCTGGGTCTGTGTCACCATCTTATCCACTGCACCCAGCCCAGAGCCTACTTTAGAAGGGTCCAAACACAATGCTGCTTAAGGGCCTAGCTCAGAGGAGGTAAAGGGAGGGTCCCAAGCACCAAGAGCCCACTTAGCTCCAGGAGCCCGCTTCAGTGGGTTTTGCTGACGCCCACTCTGGGGAACAAAGGGCATGGGCTGCAGCTCCACCCCCTCTGCACTCTCTCCCCGCTCCCCATGGCTCTGCCTCCCCTGGCCAAGTCTGCCCCGCCTGGCAGGAAGGGGATCTCCAGCCCCACTGGCTACTCACCCCGGCCTTCCTCTTCTGCTTCTCAGGCCTCGCCTCGTCCTCAATGATGAGCTCGATGCCGGCCTCTGAGCGCAGCACCTCTTTCAAGTCCTCCTCCAGGTGCGGGGTCTGGGGCTGAGGGTGGGATGGGGCAGCCCAGGTGAGGCTCCACAGCCAGGCTCTAGGAGCCCACCACACCCCGGCTGTCCTAGGCAGTGCAGGAAGGAGGCCTGGGGCCAGGATGCAGACCTCACACTCAGTCCCGCCTTGCAGGACAGACAAGCAGACACTGACCTCAACTCACTGAGGGCTGTCATGAGCCAGGAGTATCCCCCACATCACCACAGCAACCCTCACACAACCCCGTGCAACAGCTGTCATCTTCCACAGGGGAGAAATGGGAGGCTCAGAGACAGCAAGCACCTGGCCCAAGGTCACAGACTGTGGAGTCAGAACCCACATACGTACAAGCACTAATCCCCATCCCCCTGATTCCACACTAATTGGGACTCTTGGTTCCATTTCCTGCTCTTGGGCCTGTGGGGTTCCAGGAGACCTCTCTGGCCTCAGGGGTAGTGGACAGCAACCCAGCAAAGTCACTCGAAAAGCCCCTACAGGCTTTAATTTCAGTTGCCAAGGCCAGATGTGCCCTCTCACAACTGCCCGGAAAGCACACCAGTGTCTCGGTGTCTGGGACCCGTATCCCCACCTGAACTAAAGAGTAAAGAGAGCAGCCCTAAGTAGTGCTTCACTGGGCTCAGCTCATCAGCTCCGTCCCAGGGCCAGCGAGACCACAGCCAAGAGAACCCCACACTGTGGCGGCAATGGCAGGGGGAGACACACCACAGACCCGGTTTACAGGCCAAATGCTTCTTGACAACCTTTTTCTCACTTTCAACTCATTTCTAGAACTCCTGCCACTGTTTCAGAAAGCCACCGGGGAGAGCATGACCATCCCACTGGGAGGAGTGGGGAGAAGGGCAGTCTGCCCACTGTTGGAAGCTGCCTCCTCACTGGCCCCTCAGGCCCCCCACAAGGAGGATTTCCCGTGTGTGAGAGAAAGCACCAGCCGCTGGTCAAAGGCTTCAGTGTGCGGAGCCTTCAGCCACTGCCTCCAAGCCAGTCCTTCTCCATTACAGCCGCTGCCCATCCGCCGCCCGGCACGGACAGCGCACCGGAAGCACTGAGCTCTCGGGGCACCAGCGCGCCATGTCGCCCCCCCCAACCCAGCACACGGAGCTTCAGCAGGATGCCACTGCGTCTCAGCACCAGCCAGTGCCCACCCAGCAAGTCGCAGGTGCTCAGGAAAGGTCTGCTGAATTGGCGCCTCGGCCTCGGATCCCCCACTTATAAAATAGCATGTCTGCAACTCCTCAGGGCTGTCGGGAGAGTCCTGTGAGGTCTCAGAGGGGAAGGGCGGTGTGAGCTATGCACGGCATGGCTCCGTGGGTCTGCGGGAGCCCACCATGCACACCCACCCAGCTGCACCACATACCAGGGGCTTTAGTGGTCCATACTTCTCCAAGGCATTCTTGAACGGGGTTGGCGTGTGGGGAGTGTTGTCCATGGAGTACTTCTGATCTGGGGTTACAAACCTGTCAGGCAGAGGAGGCAGAGCGGTGGGCTAGGGGACAGACATCAGCCACTCTGCCACAGGTTGCCCAGGACTCCCACCGTCCCTCCACCTGACCTCTGGCCTCTGTAGCAAGGAGGAAGCCCCAGGCATATGGTCTCTTCCCCTGGCACTTCTCTACCCACCTTTATACACCTGAGGGTCGCCATCGGGCGCTTAAAGGAGGGGCCAGCCTCAGAAAAGGGAAAGAATAGGACATAGACTAAGAGGGCCCTGGAGCCCCAGCCAGGTGGCAGAATGTTTGAGAATATTGCTCACAAGTCATTAGCTGACCGATGTTGGGTCTTCATAAACAAGGCAGGCCCACAGCCACACTGCAGGCCCAGCAAGAGAACATTAGGGGAGCAAGGCGAGCCTCCAGGAAGACCAAGTCCCTTCCCCAAGTTCTCTCCAGACAGCACGTGCCACAGGGCGAGCGTGTGGCAGAAGCATTAAGGGAAGACACGTGATGCGAGATGGTGAGGCCAACACATGTGCCTAGCATACCCGAGTCCCCTCATAATGACCACAGTGGGGACACAAATTGGGGAGGGAAAGCTTGAGCAGACAGAAACCTGGGAAGGGTCTGGTCCACAAGCAGAGATAATAAAAAGCTTCTATCTGCACTAGTCCAAACAGCAATTTATGTCTGACTGTGATGGGGAAGCCTGCTGGGGAAGGCCCAGAAGGGGCCCCTCACACACACACACTGCAAGCTGGCTGTGGGCAAACCAGCTCTCCACCTACACAAGGCCGGCATGACCTCCATCACCTCTAAGTACCATCACAGCTGACTCCCAGGCCTTACTGGGGCTGTCGGAGGATGTGAAAAACACCCAGGTAGTCAGGAACTTGGGAGCAGAGGCCAAGGTGGACACAGCTACTCGGACCCCCGATCCGGCCTCCTCCCCTGGCCTGCCAACATTCCACGAGATAAAAGGCTGGCATTCCACGGGAGATAAAAGGCTGGAACAAGTGCAAACCATTCTTCATTTCCTTTCTCGGGATTGAGATTAGACAGGAATCCACTCAATCTCTTCCCAAATTCTTGTTATCTCCCACACAGGACACAGAGAGGCCCCCGCCCCCAGTAAAGATGAAGAATGACAGATAAGTACTGGTCAAATGTAAACATCTCAGGGTTCAAACTGTAGCTCAAAGGGATAGGAATCAGAGTCTCAGGACCAAACATCTCTGTGGGACATGGAGCTTTTGCAACAAACATGAGAAAACCCTAGAACCTCTCTAATTCACAGTATCTGCAAGAACTAAGAATACATGTGTGTTAGAACACCAAGGGAGGCCAACTTGAGAAGGAAAGACAAAAGACTGCTTGAGATGAAAAAACTGCAACTCGGGGTGCCTGGGTGGCTCAGTGGGTTAAAGCATCTGCCTTTGGCTCAGGTCGTGATCCCCGGGTCCTGGGATCATTGGTCCATTGGGCTCTCTGCTCAGCAGGGGATCTGCTTCCCTTCCTCTCTCTCTGCCTGCCTCACTGCCTACCTGTGATCTCTGTCTCTCCGTCAAATAAATAAATAAAATCTAAAAACAAAAAAAACAAACAAAAACAAAAACCCTGCAACTCTGTAAGCTGGAGGGCTCAGCAGGTGGGAAAGTGCAGGAGCAAACTGGAGAATCAGAAGACAGTCCCACAGCGTTCTTGCAGAGTTCGAGTGGCTTAGGACAATGAACAGGAAGATGAAGATGGACAGCAACAGAGCAACGGGCAAGACTGTGTAGGGAGGACCTAAAGGTAGAAGGTAAAGGGCAGACCACCACAGAAAAAATTAAAAAAAAAAAAAAAAAAAAGGTGTATTTTCTTAGCTCAAAGTTTGCATCCTAATCTTGAAAATCAGGGTGGTGGGAGTTAATAAAGAAACAGCACACCTCTATCTAGTTTAGCAAATTTCAGGAATTAACTAAAAAACAAACCAACCAACAAACAAAACCATAAGGATCCAGAGAGAAAGAAAAGATTTGCTACAAAGGAGTAACAGCGGGTTAGGTATCAGATTTCTCCACAACATAAATGCCTAAGAAACAGAGCCCACGGTTTGGAGTCACAGCTATTCTCCCTCAAGACTTCTACATTCAGCTCCGATTGGTGAAAAAGGTAGACAGACAGCCCAGGCATTGGATGGCACAGACCCCACACCCTCCTCATTCACAGTCTCCTCTCAGAAGAGAACTCAAAAAAGCACTCCATCTAACCCAGAGAAGAATCAAATTTTAAAACCAGGAAGGTCTGTGCTTTATGAACCAATAAAATCTTATCAGCTCGACATGGCCCATCCCCACAGACACACAGGTCTGTTGACCTGAATTCTCCCAACCACGCTCTACACTCTACGCCAGGTTGGCTCCAAACTTAGAGGCCTTCTTTTCGTTCTTTACAACACAAAAAAGCACCTTTCTGTCCTTTGCGTCTGCAGTTCGAGCTGCCTGGAGTTCCTTTTTCTCAGGGTTCTGCAGGGCTCTCCCTTTCTGAAGGGCCATCCCTGATGTTCTAAGTTAGAAGCTCCTCGCCATTACTCTGTGTTCACCCCAAGGCCTATGTAAGTCCCCTCACGGTTTCTAGCACCATCAGAAATACACACTGAGTGTGTTTTGTTTCTTGTTAATGAGCCTCCCTTTCAATAAACCATAACTTCTATGGGGGGAGAGATAAAATGGGGAAGGTGGGATATAAAATCAGTGGGAAAGTCAAATTTGGAATAAAGCCCAAATAACTGTTGCCTACTAAGACCTGCATATGTCCAAAAGAATTTCTGGAAGAGGAAGGAGGAAAAACCAAAACAGTTTTTTTTTTTGTGACAAGAATCTGGATTTAAAGACGAAGCAGCAAGATCTCCACTCCACTTTGGGCCCAAATGGGACATCAGGGCCAGATTTCCTCTCCTGCCTCAAACAATGAAGCAACAACACACTGTGGAGGACAGGACAGGCTTCAAGACCCTGGGCATCAGGCGGCTGAGGAAAGGGACCCAAGAGACGGAGACAGAAGAGGATGGCTCCTGGGCACGGCACAGGGATGGAAGTGTAGGCGGAGCCTGGCATGACCTGGAATCGAAAAGACAAGGGCAAGTGTTCGGGGAGACCACAGCAGCTCGAGTTTGCACAGCACAGCGTAACCAGAGAAGAGAGAATTGCATAGGAGGGAACCCCAGACATCTGCAGACGGGCCAGAGTACCCCCGGGCGCTAAATGGTACAAACACATGAGGAGGCCACCTGCGATCAGGGGAGAATGATGCAGAAACACCAGAGGGAACTTCATGCTCACACAGGGCTGGAAACAGTGCTCAGTCCCACTGGCCAGACTGGAAATCCTCAACACTCACAAGATGGTGGGTAGAGCACTGGAAGGTCCTGAACTCACCGCTGCTGTGGTCCCGCCTGATAAATCTTAAAAACAAGACCCAAAGGATCAAATTATTTCTAAGTAATTCAACTGTTTCCCAGAACAAGGCTCTAAAAAAAAGTCTGAGAATACAAAAATATATAGCACTCAGCAAAGATGGAATTCACGTCTGGCATCCAACCAGATGTCACCAGGCACACATGGAGAAGCAAAGCAGGAGCTAACAATCCAAGCAAAACCCACAATGAAAAGAAAAGCCCATCAACTGAAACTGACCTGAAACTGATACAGAAGCTAAAATCAGCAGACAAGGATAGTAAGACATTTGTTATCATTGTATTTCATATGTTCAACAGCCAAGTCGAGATGGAGGATATTTTACAAGATCTGTTTTTATCTGGAGACAGAAACCACATAGCCTAAGATGAAAACACACACCAGATGGGATTACCAGGGACTGGATGCCGTAGAGGGAAAGATTAGTCACTGGAAGACAGGGCACTAGAAACTGTCCAAAACTAACCAGAGAGAAAGAAGAGTGAAAACAACAGTAATAACATCAGTAAGCTGTGGGACAGCTCCACGTGGAGGAATATGTATGTAATCGTGAAGTCCGTAAAGAGGGCTGCGGGGTGGAAGGCCCAGAAAGAATATTTGAAGATATAAGGGCTGAAGTGTTTCCAAATTTAATGAAAACCCAAAGACCCAAAAAGCTCAGAGAATACCAATCATAAGAAACAAAGAACAATCCATCATGGCACACCATAATCAGCTCGTTCAAAACCAATAATAAAACAGTACAGGACAGGGGATATCTGCGTGGCTCAGTGGGTTAAAGCCTCTGCCTTCGGCTCAGGTCATGATCCCAGGGTCATGGGATCAAGTCCCACATCAGGCTTCCTGCTCAGGGGGGAGCCTGCTTCCCTCTCTCTCTCTCTCTGCCTGCCTCATAAATAAAATCTTAAAAAAAAAAAGACTATAAAAAAACAGGTGAGCAACATCCCTAAAGCTCAAAGAACAAACCTGTCAGGGCAACTGGGTGGTTCAGTTGGTTAAGCAAGTCTGCCTTTGGCTCGGGTCATGATCCCAGGACCCTGGGATCAAGCCCCACATTGGGTTCCCTGCTCGGCAGGGAGTCTGCTTCTCCCTCTCTTGTCTGCCCCCTCTGCTTGTTTGTGCTCTCTTGCTCTCTCCCTTTCAAAATAAATAAAATCTTAAAAAAAAAAAAAAAAAAAAAGGACAAACCTGCCAACCCTGAGTTCTATACCCAGAGAAACTAATTTTCAAACACCAAGGCGACTTTTCAGATACAAACTTTCCAGATTCACCAGCAGGGCCCAAACTACAGTGTTAAAGAAGACCTTCGGAGAGAAGGAGCATATTACCAGCTGAAAACACAGATCTATAGAAGAATGAGACCAGTGGAAATGCTTCTTCATGTGAAAAAACCCAGAAAGGCCAGAGTAGCAGCAGCAGATCGGGAACAGGGATGAGAAGGAAACGGAGCAAGAACCATCGATGCCTTTTGTGGGGACAGCATACCCACTGAAAAGCTGAGATCTGAAAAACTCTGTCTTGAAGAGAGACCGTTCCTCATGCCACGTTATCTGTTAAACTCTAGGTCAACTGTTGAGACTGACTTCTGACCAGGAAATTCATAAAGATTTTCTGAAATTATGTATCATTACAAGAGCTAACACTTCGGAGCTGATTCCTGAATTAAACAGGTTACTCAGGAAATAACAAGGCGACACTCTCCTGCAGCAAAGGCAATAGGCAGAAGCGCAGTTGAGCCACTGTCTCGACATCAGGATGACACAGGACGTGCACTCTCGTGAAAGCACTTCCGTAAAAGCACACGGGTAAGCGCCCTGTACAGGTGAGACACGGAGCTTCGGAAGGTCATGGCTGGAGCTGCTCCTGACTGAGCACCACAGAGACACAGGGAGAACCAGGCCACTTCCGTCCTGCATGCTAAGGTTGCTCAAACCCAGTGGGTTTGCACTTGGAACACAAGATGGGGGGATTTTTTCATGGCTACTTGGACTCTAGTCCTGAGATTAGAAAACCATCTAATTAACAACTGAAGATGAGGAACAGCAAAGATGAAGCACCAGACAATCCTGACAAAAACAAAGGGCTGTGGTGGCCGGAAGGAGGTTGCCTTCTTGAAACAGTCCCAGGTGTTTTTCCAAAGGGGATCCCAGTCCTGGCTTGGGAAGGGAGCGAAGCCCAAGCTCCTGGGCCAGCAGGGGTGGATGGGCACAGCACACTCACACCGCATGTTTCTGGTGCAGAGGCGTCTTATCCCGGTGCAGGGGTGTGGTGACCACCACCTTCTGGCTGCACACCGGGGTGGACGTCAGTGAGGGGCTCTCCAGCTCCAGTGTGTCCTGTTTGTTCCAGAAGTTCAGAAACTGCC